>NC_087513.1:83795004-84107090 GCF_963921805.1 Phalacrocorax carbo | reverse complement strand
TTTCCTTTTGTCATGTTCCTTAGGACTGTTCCGTTTCCCTCTGTTGCAGCATAGCTGCAACTTAGCCAGGAGAAATTCACTCGTCTTCCGATCTGGGAGCTCCTGGTTATACACCAGCCTTTGAAGCCTACCAGCTGCTATTCATCCATCCCTTTGTTTCTGTTCGTAACTCTGCCTGCCTGAGCTTCTTTGTGCCTCTCAGTTCTCAAACCGTGCCCAGAATAAGGATAGCAGAAGCCTCTGACCTTCTCCAGAGTTACCTATTCAATGAGATGCGTGCTTTCCTCCCTTATGTCTCCGAACGGTTGCAGCCTGGCAGGAGGAGTCCTGCAGTGGCCATGCAAGACCCTTCCTTCTGGCAGGATTGTGCCCTGAGCCTTCGCAGTCCTCGTTTCCAATGTTGGGAATCCGGCGGTTCCCACTCCGGGAATTCCACCACCTGCACAGACCTCTCATTTTATTTTGTCCCAGTTTTTACACCAGAAGAATTATTTTCCGCCCTGGCAACCTGCTCGCTCCCTTCGCACCGCCCGGCGTAGGCAATGGGCGGCCGTGCCCTCCCTCCGCAGCAGCACGGCTCTCCGCCCCGGGGGATGCAAACCCCCTGAAACCGCCCTCCCACTCCTCCCCCCCATACCGGGGGCACTGCCCGAGCCCGGCCGGCGCTGCCGCGGGACCGAGCAAACGCGCTGACCGCAGGGACACCGCGGCCGCCGCCGTTACGGCCCCGCCAGGCCGCGCACGGCGCCCGCAGCGCCGCCGCTCACCCCCCGCCTGCCTTCCTGCCTGCGGCCGCGCGCAACTGCGCGCCTCTCCGAGCTCGCGCGCAGGCCAGGCTGCGCATGCGCGCCCGCCAGCCGGGTGGGAGGCTGCCCGCGCCGCGCGTGGGTGTGAACTGGGAGGTGGTATGAGGGCGGGGCCGCTGCCCTGAGCCCTCTGCCCTGCGTCCGTCTGTCTGTGCCGGCAGCAGCGGGTCGTCCCCGCGGCCGGCCCGATCACGCCAGCGAGCGGCTGGTCTGCACGGAAACGCGCGTGGGAGCGCTGGGGGCAGCGGAGCAGGTCGCCAGTTGGTGCCACGCGCAGCAGGGCGTGGAGCTGTACGTGGGGCGCGGGGTAGTCCCACGCATGGGAAGCCCGTGTGCGGGGGGCAGCGGGCGGGGTTTCGTCGGAGGCAGCGGCGGGCTCAGTGCGGTGGGTGGGTTGCGCGTGTGGCGGCCCCGCGTGTGTTCTGGAGAGGGGACACGCGGTGGCCGGACTGTGGCCGTCTCCGAGGGGTGAGCCCGGAGCAGCTGGCCGATGAGATTGGAGGCGTGCATGGTGCTGGGTTGAAATACTTTTGGGGTTGAGTCAGCGAAACCTGGAGCTTAATTGCAGACCCCCCGAGCTGGGAGTCCTTTGTGTTGGCAGCAATTTCTCAATTTTCTGCTACCTTATGGTAGTTTACTCGGAACAGCAATTAGTATAGCAGTCGGAACCAATGAGAAACTGAGGCTGCATGAAATTAAAGGTGATTTTGCACCATTTTGCATAGTCCTCGTTTTACATGGTGTGAAACAAGAATGATACGGCCATTTTTCCATTGAAACACAATCCAGAAACTGTTTCTGTCCGCGGGACCATCTGCGTTCATCTGTGAACCCAAGCATTCATGTGTGAACAAGGGCATTTACCTTGCCTTATATTTTTATATTTATTATTCAGTCATCCAAGTAGGAAGCAGAAACATCGCTATGAAACTTAGCTGACCAAATGAGTAGCTACTGCAGACACAGGCGGGGCGCAGGCTTAAGCAAATTGATATAAACAATTAAGCTTAGCAACATTTGCAGACTGGGATTTCCACCATTTTTCCTTCACAAGCTCATACACCCAACCGGAGACAAGTATATGAAACTTTCTGATGTGAATGATAGAATAATGTCCTGCAGGCGTTGGCTTCAGCGCTAAACAGCTGGTTTGCATTTTTAGTGAACTCGGTGACAAAAGATGTTTCACAGAATCAACCGTGAAATCAGATTTTGCATACATTAAGGCTTTGGACCAGTCCTTACATTATGCATTTCAGAGTGCATGGGAAAAATCTCAAAAGAAAGGTGCCAGGATTGTTTAGTGTTCAGAGGTGTCCTTTCTTTGCTAATACTACAATTATATTCTTTCCTAAATGGTGAAACTCGTTAGTCTGGACCATTGATGCTTAGGGCATAAGCCAGTATTCTCATTGCACTATCAAACAGTGAGAATTTTGTCCTGAGAACAGATGTATAGGTGACAGGAGAGACCCCACCTTCCTTCACTGGCAAAAAAAAAAAAAAATATTTGAAAAAATAGTCTTGCCTAATCCTGGGGAGGTAGAACATCTACATCTAACTCAGCTGCAGTGACAACTCTTTAAAAAGAAGTCAAACGCTTCTGCAGCAGTGAGCATGTCCGAGCAATAAATACATGGTTTCTCCTGCTCCGCCTTTCTAAGAAACAGTAGAAGACTTTCAGGACTCTTCAAACTGACTTGAGCTTCTAGATGGTGGGAGACTGTACTAGAGAATTGTATCTAGAGATACAGGTTATCCAACCTGTTCTTTCAGCTCACTCCCATCATTGCTCTCCCTTCAATACTCAAAAACTTGTTTGTGCCCGGGTTGAACACACTGCAACTCCAGCAGCTCAACAAACAGTAATAAAAGGGATACAAGGCTACAGTTTGCATGCGAGAGAGCTAGGAAGGCAAATGGTGGAATAAATTGTTACTGATAATCATACGACCCAGCTGAAATACCCCAAAGGGTTTGTTTGAGTACAGATCAAATGTCTTACCGTCACCATGCTGAGTGCCTTTCCTGTACTTGTAGAATGACTTTCTCTCAGATGTCGTGTGAAATATTTGTATGGACAAAAATCTACATTACAGAATTTCCCAGCTGTGCAGTTCTCTTCTTTCCACAAACTGCTAACCATGTTTGGGATGCAGAGGCACCTGCCTTCCAGCATGGCTGCTTATAGAAATGTAAAAGAAAAAAGTCTGCTATTATTATATCACTGAAGTTACTATATAAATCATATTGTGGACATTTTCTTTCCTCTTTGCTTTGTACTGTCTTAAAAACAGCATACCTGAATCCAGAAGAATTCGCGCTCTGAAGTACGTGTGTGCACTAGATGATGTGCAGTGGTTGCACACACCTTCAGCCCAGTAGTGTTACGGCAGTAGTTTTCTGTTAGTTAAGTTCCCTGTGTAAACAAACCCATGCACCTCACAACCTGAAATGACAACTTTCAGAAGTGTGAACTTGATGCACATGGGAACTGTATTCCAGAAGTTGTAGAATGTAGTAATTCTGTCAGAGAAGGTATTATTCTGTTACTGTCAAAGTAACAAAAATACTGTCCAGCGATTTGGTGTTATTTACTCATTTATTTACCCTGCCAGGACTTGCCCACGATTGCCTTCTGCTCCCAAGTTGTACTTCCAGTTGGCATTTAAGCGAGTGACGGTGTATTTTTCCCTGTACTGTTGTACAGAGTTGGGTGGGTGGGAGCCTGGAATCCAGAAGTGGTCTCTGGCTTGCAGCTGTGGACTAGGGAGAAGCCAGAAGTCTTGGCGAGCAACCTAAGCAGACAGGAGAGCATCAGGTGATGTCTGGGTAAACGGGGATTTTGGCTACTGACATATCTGGGAGGTAGCCTTTTCTATAGCATACTCATAAAGTGAATAGTTTTTGGAAGAGCTGTCTGAATCACACCTGAGGTTTGGGGAGTAGGACCCAGATTTTGCAGAACCAAATGAACAAACATGCACACCCTTTGGTAAAGTCAGCCTTAGAAATGCTCAGTGACGTTTGCATTGTGCGTATTTCAACTATCAGCTATAATTTTGCAGAAGGTATAGCATATGATGCTATGGTACATCATTCTGCAGTATGAATGAATAAACATTGTAGCAGAATTTAGGGCGTTCTGTCTTGTAATATATGGGTTACTAGCTGTGGAAATCAGTCCCATCGTGTCAGTTAATTATCGGGGGTATGGCATGAAAAGTTTGGATGGCACATCTTTATCCTGCAACCACAGGTTTTAGAGCCTGTCTGAAATGGTTCTGGATGTGTCATGTGTAGATGAACTACACTGGGGAGGCAAGGTGTGTGTGAAGCGCCTGTCATTCAGGTGTAAGAATTAAGATGGTTAGCATGGAACCACCACATGCATAAGAGGCAGAAGAAAGCAGGTTGAACTGATGGTGTTCATGATAGGATGGGCGTTAGGGAGTATCGGACATATCCGAGTGGGTATATCTTTGCAAAGTTGGGAGTGTAACACAGATTGTTGAGAAACCTATGTGCTGTGCCCTCAGGACTGTGTGTGCCGCATCTAGAGGTTACGGAGGTTGGTGAAGGAGAAATTCACACTAGACAGAATCAGGGCAGTAAGCTGAATATGTTTGGTGTGCGTGGTGAAGCCAGTGAGATCACACCAGCTCTGGGCTCCCCAGTACGAGAGAGGCATGGACATACTGGATAAGTCCAGCAAAGGGCCACGAAGGTGATTAGGGACTTGGAGCATCTTCTCATATGAGGAAAGGCTGAGAGAGCTGGGTTTGTTCAGTGTGGGGAAGAGAAGGCTCAGGGGGATCTTACCATGTATAAATACCTGTCAAGGGGAGTGAAGGAGGTAGAGGCCGACTTTGCTTGGTCATGCCCAGTGAATGGTCTTGTCTATTCAATGGGCACAAACTGAAATACAAAGGAATTCCATTTAAACAAGAGAAAACTCCTTTTTTTTTTTCCCCTGTGAGGGTGGTCAAACACTGTCCAGAGAGATGGTGGAGGCACTCAGAATCTGGCTGGACATGAGACTGGGCACCCTGCTTTATGTGACCCTGCTTTGAGCAGTGGGGCTGGACTGGACAGTCTCCAGAGACGCCTCCCTACCTCAACGGCCCTGTGATCCTGTGGCGATGGATAGAACAGAGCTAAGCGTGCCACATACGTGAACGATGGCTCATATATGCGCAGTTCGTATATGTGCCCCTTGGTGTCTGCGGGGCCGTAGTGTGGGTTTGCTCTGCAGATGTCAGACCCATCAAAACCAGTGTATGGCTGGAAATTCTTGGGAATGGCCATCATGTTGGACTTGGCAGTGGGTTGTCCCGGGACTGACAGACAGATGCGTGACAGTTTCGTACAGGCAGCATTTTGTTTATACCACTCAGGTGAAGCAAATAAGGCAATTACCAGATGTCAGGTAGAAGCTAGGGGATTTTCAACATGTGCTGCTTATCGAGGTGTTGTATGTCACAAGTGCCAGTTCAACCATTCATGGAAGTACAGGAGATGGCAAAAAGAGGAAGGACCACTGATGCGTTGGGTGTTTCGTGTCCAAAGCGTGCCTGGTGTGTCTTTTGAGGGCAAGGTACTGTTAACATGGAATATAATACACCTAATACGATACAGTGAATAAAAAGGGTGTGGCTCGGAGGAAACTGAGCAGGTGTGCCACAGAAACTGAGAAGCAACGCATGTTTGTCAATACGTGGATGTGTCTCAGTCATTTGTTGCCAGCAGTTATTATTTTAGAGAATTAATAGCGGCAAGGGATGATGCACACAGGGCATATCAGACACGTGACAATGTATGGCGGGTAGCGCGTGGGACGTCACGTGTTTGTGTGTCATACGAAGGACCAAGGTTTTGGCTTTGCATGCCATGTACCAAAACCAGCAGAGGAGTGTGACAGGCGCCACATTTTGCCATACCACCTGACAGCACAGCAGCTGGCTCCCTGTGCTGTGCTATAGCGGGTCACCCGTGGCAGTGGGATCAGGGGGCTGCACGGCCCCCCGCGGGGTGGGGTGGGTGACCGAACACCTGGCTGGGGCAGGTGCGGGGGACAGGAACGGGCGGGAGGACTCGGCCGTTACACAGGGACGGCCTCAGCGCGCCTGCGGTGCCACTGCCCTTGCCTCGCCGGGCCCCGGGGTTGGGCGGCGGCTCGGCTCAGCTTTGTTCTCCTCGGTTAGGCTCCGTTCGGCCCGACCGCCTCCCCCACGCCGCCTTCTCGCCCCCGGGTAGCGCGAGGGGCGTCAGGCAGGAGCGCGCCGGCGCTGCCGCTCTCGCGCTTTTCCCCGCGCCTACCCCACCCCGGAGCCGGGCACCCCGCCTCGCGCCCCCTCCCCCGGCGGGCAGCAGGCCCGCTCAGCCGTTAGCGCCGCCGCCGCTGCTTCAGTCAGGCGGCGGGAGCGAGCGCGGGAGTCGGCGGCGACGCCGCCCGCGCTGTGGCTGGAGCGGCGGCCGCGGGGGGCGGGGGTCTCCGTGCAGGGAACAGCCGGCCTCCTCACCCCAGCCGCGGGGAGGCGGGACACGGGGAGGGGGGGGCGAGCGTCGCCCGTTCCCCTTTAGGACCGCGCGACCGCTGCCGGCGAGGAAAAAGGGGCGACTTTCCCCGGAGCCCTCTTCGCCCCGCGGCTTCCCTCCCGGGGCTCGGTGCCGGAGGGGGGGGTGGGGCGGGCGCAGGCGGACCCCCGCGGGTCCTCTCGGGCTCAGCAGTGCCCGGGGCGCGTGAGATGTCGGTCTGAGTGGGTGCGAGCCTGGGGGTGGGGTCCGCCGTGCCCGGCGGGGGGGGGAGTGGGGGGCGGAGGAGGGGGGGTGGGGACCGTCCCCTCAGCCGTCCCGCCCCGCCGCCGCGCTGCGCTCATGGTGATTGTGAATCCCTGCGCGCGGAGTGGGGCAGCAGTAGCAGCACGAGCCGCCGCGCCGCGAGCTGCTGGCGCCTTCCCGCCGCGCCCGCGCGGGCCGGCCGTCGGGGCGCCCAGGTGGGTGGCGTCCGGGGCAGCCGCGCGGCGGGCGGCCGGGGAAGCGGCGACCGCTCGCTGGGAGTGCTGCGGGGGCGGATGGGGCGGGGAGGGCGCCGCCGCCTCGCCCCGCGCCTTCCGCGGGTGGGTCGCGCCGGGGTGCAGGGCTGCTCGTGCCGCGTGGGGCGAGGCCGCTTCTTCGCCTCCCGCCTTGCACCCCCCCGGGCTTGCGCGCCGCCTGCGTGCTCGCACGCCTTCGTGGGTGCGAGCGGCCGCTGAAACGGGGAGAAAAGCCGCTCCCGTGCGCGTGAATGTGCGAATGTGAGCTTGTCGGGGGCAGTTTTTCACGTGATGTAGGGGGGTGTGTGTCTGGCGTTGAGTCTTACAACGAAATCTTTACAACTGGATTTCTTCTCCCCTTTTGTTTTCTGGTGTTTTTAAAGAGCTAATTGCACATGGGTGGCTTAACTACTTAGGATCTACCGGGGGCTCCATTTTCGAAGTGTGTGACTGTTAATCTTTAATTAACTCCATCTTTTAAGAGAGCATCCTCTAGACATGTTATTTTGGGTGGGTTTTAGTTTGGGTTTTTTTTGTCAGTGTTTATAAATGACACTATTTTCTGTGGGAGAGTGGGGTCTAATGCGTAGGAATATATGCTTCTGACCTGAAACGTACTTTTCTCCAGTCTCCTCATCTGAATTCTAAATGTTATTCTGGGGGAGGGGTTTAAAGACTCACACAAATAAATAGGAATAGTATTCGTAGGTATTAAAGCTTGATTTTTTTTCATACGTTCACGTGTAGTAGATACAGCTGTATCTTCCATTTGAACGCACACCCTTCAGTATAGGAGCAAACTGCTTAACCTCTTTTTTTTTTTTCTTTCCCTTAAAGCGGGTTTCTGGGGTAGTATATTTCTGTAAATTACTTGAAGTTGCACATTCCCCCTAATTGTGTTTGTCCCACGTTTTTCTTCTGGCTTTGCTTACTGTCTTTGCGGTACGTTTTTGTCTGTTGGGCTTTAGTTTATCTTTATTAGATACCTTTATATGTTTGTTTATGTCTAATAGGGATGTTTCTCCTTTTTGCCTCCCTAGGTGTTGGTGGCTTCAGAGTCATTTAGGGGTTTAGTTCTGAGGAAGTAGAGACACAAGATTGAGTCCATTTCACATAGAAAGCTACAGCTCTTCACCAGTACCTTCCCGTCCCTCCTCTTCCCCCGTAGGGGAGGACAATTTGGGAATTATTTTAACAGTCACTTACTCCCCCTTTGCCCCCTCAGAAATCCATCCTGGTCCCTGAGGCATCCACTAGACATTGCCCGTTGCAGGACCAGGAGAACGTTACCATCACCACCATCCCTTGCTGGCTTTGGGAGCCTCGGTAGTACCCTTCCCTCCTTCGGAGCGCAGTGCAGAGAGGCATCCAGAAGACTTCCTTGCCACCCTTTCTGGTTAGTAGAGGATCCAGGAAAAGGGGTACCGAGCAAGACACGTGACCTCGTTAAGGGAGCCAGGACTGAAGCAGCACTTGGCACACTAAAGGAAGCACCCATCTTTAGTATCTTTCCTCCGTCTTCCTCTCCCTCCTCACCAAATTTCTGGTAAGTCTCTTCAGCCCATTCATTCATACAGTGCATGTTTCCCTTCCCCCACTCCGACCGCTGGGAGAAGCACGCACAGAGACAGAGTGGGGTGGGGGAAGGGAGGAGGGAAAACTGGCTGTGTACACACGGATCGAGGAGGAGAGGGGGGTATTGTACCACATTGCGGGGGAACCTGGGCAGAGGTGGAAGAACCTTCAGAAAAGCAGCTGATGTGGGAGGAAATGGACGTTTTGTTTGACGGGCGTGCGTGCGTGCACACAGGCAGAGTGGAGGGGGGTGAAAAAGCTGAGAGCCTGTTGTAGGAAAAAAACCACTAAGACCGAAGTAGAAGGATAGCTGATGCTGACCAGTGTCAGGCTGGTGTTGCAGAGCGGGAAGAGAATAGATTATTCACTGGAGATCAGGAACTGGGGTGTGTGAATGAGGGATGTTATCACGTACTTGCAAGCATGAACGTAGAGGAGGAAAGACGGGGAGGGGTGTGTGGATGTCTGCCTTTTAGAGGCAATTGTGCCTGGAAGGATTGCTGCAAGCCTCTAACATTGCTCAGTGCAAAGGTGGGGACAAGCAGATGAAAGCCATCGTGGAGAGCACAGTTGCCTGTCTGCGGGGGTGGGGGGTTGTACTGGGAATGAATGGGAATGATTAATATATTCCCATATCCTTTGAATGTTGTAGTCTACAAATCTCACAGGGAAAAAGAGGTGAATACCGTGATATGCTTTCAAAGAGGTGTGCTTGGGGTTCACCTGCCTGCAGTGACTTTAAATTCTGTGATGCATGTATAGAGGGTGGATGATAATGCAGCAGCACTGGACAGATTGCGCTACAGCTGCTCAATGTATTATATAAAATGCATCTAAATAAATAATTTTTCAGGTTCCTAAATTTTTAAAAAATATGTTCTTTCCAAAGATTCACACGCAGTTTTGTGACAGACTTAGGAAAAATAGTCTCTGGTAGGAGAGTTCTTCTTGAGGTTGTCCTTAAGCATCACCATGAAGCAGCAGTGTCAGGAATGAGTTGATTTATCTAGGATTTATTTTTCTAAAGTAATTTTAAGAAGTGGTTCAAGATGTTAATTTTTATCTCTGTATATATATTCATTACATTAATCATCCATGCATATTTCCTTCAGATTTTCTTTAGATGATCATCATCCTGGTATCTTTGTGTGGAAAAAAATTAATTGTGCTTTATACTTGAAACAGCTGTGAACTGTTTTCAGACCTGCTCTCCCTATGACGTAGAAAGTCATATTTTGGGATGTTTCAAATACTGCTCTCTTCCCATTAAGATGAGACAGAGACTTCTATGACAGCATATGATGGATCATATGCTAGGTCATATACCAGATGACCCTTCGTTAGCTGTTTAACCGGTCTGCTACCTAAGATAGACTTTATAATTCAAATCTGCCTTGAGGTATCTCCTAAAGGAGATAACTTATGAGCATCTGTCAGCTGTGCTTAGGGCTTCAGCATCTTGAGGTGTGGCCTTCAAAACAGCATTCTAGAAACTGCTGTAATGGTAGAGACAATCGGTTTATTGGAAATGTGTACTCAGTTCCAAGCTTTAGCTGATTTGTGATAAAAAGGAAAGCAAAATACCTTTTCCAGCTTGAATAACACTGTTCTGCAAACGAGTATTAAGGGATATGCATTAATGATAAATATGAAGGTGCGGTGTTACTCGTAGTAAGGCAAGTGCTTAAAAAAAGCTGTATTCTCCCTAGGTCTCCATTTCCCATGGCAATCATGGCTGTCAGTCTCTTTGCTCTTTCTTCCTCACTTCCATGAGATTTGTATTATCATTTCCTGAGCTGTAGGGATTAAACATGCCTAGAGGTACGCTAAAACTAAGATTAGGTTTTACCTCTCTATTAACTGCTGAAATCCATGGAGTTGTGTTAGCTGCATAGTGCTGTAAGAGAGGCTGAGTCTGAGCCAAGGACTAAAAGAGAGGCGATTCTGGGAGGGGCTGATGGTAGTAATTATTCTGCTAACTTGTTTCCCAGATTGCACTAGAGGCAATGGGAGTGTGCTACAACATCAGATCATAGGTTGAGCAGTTGAGATAGCTAGATCACATTGATTCCTAATGCTACAAAACATTTGGGATTCCATTATTCATTCCCACAGGGAAGAAACAGCCTAGTCTTTTTAATTTACAAAGCATTGAGTAGCTGCATTCTGAATAGAAAGGATACGGAATGATCTTTTTGCATACTAGATATAGTTTGTTAACATGTTTATCAATAATACATAAATGAATTGGTACTTCCTATTAACTGGTTTCTTGTTCCAGGTTAGGGGAAAATATATCATGATGAAAAAGAGACTAGTCCATTTTTCTCCTGCTTTTGAGTTTTGAGGACAGGACAAGGAGTAAATGAACAGCAGTGACCAATCTCCTTTTCCTGGAGGCAGGTCTCTAAGGCTCTCTGTGAAGAGAAGACCCCTTCAAGGGAAAAAAGAGTGGTATTGAGAGAAGGTTTCCAGATCTCTCTGGGCAGCTGGTCTGATTGGCTGATTTCTCTGTTATGTCAATAAAACATATTCACATATGATGTAAAGTAGAAGAGTAGCACAGTGAATGCTTTTGTTAGAACAGCTGCTAAAGGTGTATTACAGATTCAAGGAATGCAGGAGGAAATACGTTTGCATGAGATGGGGAGGGGAGGAAGCTGCTGTGTGGATGCCAGAATAAAGCCTAGCTTAAGCAATACAGGGATGCCACAGCTCAAAATTGAGGTGAGTGTTCCGTTGCCGCTATAAATTGCTAAGAATCTGTTCCACACAGCATCTTACTGCTGTATCTGCTTCAGGATCTGCTTGGCTGGCATGACACACAATTAGTTTGAATTCTATCATAGACCTTTTACTTCGATGCCACCCTCTTACCTCTCCCAGTCTGTTTTATGCAGTTAAATTTAGGATTATTTTTTTTTTTTATTTTCACTTCATAAATCTATTAAATAGTTACTGAGAGATTGTACTTATATTGACCACAGTAGCTTTGAGCAAAAACTGCATTTCAGCTGGTCAGCTTGAAGACATTTAAATGTCTGCTTTTCTACTTACATATACTTATTTTGCAATAGATGCTGTCATGGATTAGGAAGTATTCCATGCACACCCAGCACTGTCTGAGACTGTGTCTATTAGTTTGAAATGGGTGCAGTTGGTTTTCAGGGATAAATTCTGGAAATCATATCCAACTTGAGAGCTTAATGCTCTTGTGCATCTGACTACAAGGCAAGCTTTCCTCCTACAGACCATTTTCTTGAGAATGTAGGAGGGATTGTTAAGATGTTTGGGTTAATAGGGTAAATTGCGGGTTTTGTGTTCTGGGAGGCTTCTTACACAATCAAAATAGAGGTTATAAGGGGAGGCTGAAACTGCTAAGTGGATTCTGTTTTTAGGAGCAGAATGTTAGTATCAAAAGGATATTTCTTCAGGTGTAAAAAAAATTGTGTTGGAGGTCAAGGAACTGATAGTTAGGATTACTGGTTTCTGCCTCTGCTGCTGGTCTGTAGCTTGATCTAAAGTGAGTTTCTTTATCTCCAGATTTGAGGTTGTTACCTGCCTGCCTTGTGATGAGACATAATATTAGGAGGGAGATGAATACTGATACCCAAGGCATTTTTACATGCCTGCTGGTTTAATGTGATAATGGAGATATCTGGATGGCTCTTCTTGATGATGCTGTAGCTCCTTTCAAAAACAGAAGAAAGATGGAGGAAAGAAAAGGATATACCTTTTTTTTTTTCTTTCTTCTTCAGCCTTTGCTGATTTTTAAGAAAGAAAGTGCTGAAATGGCAATCAGAGAGAGATGATGGCACAGTCTACAGATTTAAGGGGGTGGAGGTGGGGCCACGTAGAAAAGAGATTTGAGAAAAATGGGAGCAGATCCCTGTTGGCAAAGAAATCAAGGGTTAGAAGCAAGCAAAAATGGGGAGAAGGCTGCCAGAGAGAAAACACGTGTTTCTTTGTACCAGTGGTAGAACCAGTAGTGAGAGGGGGGAAAAACCCAAACAAACAAAACCAAACCAAAAAACCCAAAAAGGCTGAAAATCTGTAGTGACTTCTGATTTTTTTTGTTGTTTTAATTATGACGAAGTCTGTCTTGTGTGTGTATATATATATTTTATGTACTCAATGTTCTATAGCTGTTTTTTAAAATGAGATAGGCTAGCCTGGTAGGTAGAGTAGCTTTTCAAAAGAGAGGCTGTAGGTGGGGCTGTTCGGTCTCCCCAGTCATTCATGCAAATGGCAGAAATAAAGGTAAATTGACGAGAAGCCTTCTGTACACTCTGCAGTAGCCGTGCCATTTCTGAAAAATATAGCTTGCCCCCATTCTTAGCAGAGGATGTTGTCCCAGGAAGTTTTCTGTACACTACCTTGTAGAGAAATCCATTGTTGAGAGAGCCAAAAGTGGGGCAGGATCTGACAGATGTCAGCCATTACAAGCCCAAGCCTCATCTTGCCCTTTCACTTCTAGCTGCTTTGAAGAAAAAAAAGGATCCTTTGAGGTATCAAAAGATACTCTTTAAAACCTCCCGTACCTGTTTTCCTGCAGGGAGCAAACACTCCTTTTTCTGCTTTACCGTGAGCATCTTGACTGCTCTCGAGGGCTGGTCTGCATCTATGATTGCCTTTCCCTAGCTTCTGCTTTCTTTCAGTCTGTTAATATGAAGAACTTTACCGCTTGACTTCATTGCTGCTCCTCGTTTACCAGAGCAGTGGGAAAAAAGTCAGTCTTTGCTTGTTGTCATTATGGTTCTCAGTACCAGGAATAAAACTTAAAATTTTATCTTCTTGTTAAAAAAAAAAAAAAGCTGTACTGGTAGAAAAAACTTGTTTTTTAATTACAAAAAAATCAGCTTGTTCTTATGGTTGTAGCAAAATAATCCTTTTGTCTCAAGACCTGCTGCAGAAACTAAAATTCTTTGTAAAATTAAATAAAAGCAGTTGTATATCTATCGTCTTCCTGCATTTACGTTTTCTGCTGACACCAGGGCCTCTCATTAGGACTACCAGGCAAAACTCTTCCTGTCCAAGTGTTCAATTCTGTTTGAAACTCATGTAAATGATATTGGTGAAAACAATGATTTCTAAGTATTTATTTTAAGACAAAAGTTTAAAATGCGTTACAGAAAGCAGCTCTGTTTTTTTCCAGAATTCTTTTTCCCTCACCGTGCTGCTTGTCATTTTTCTTGAGTGTAAATGAATGGCCCATTAACGTACCTGTAATTGTTTTACAGCTTTTAAAATATTTTAGTGTATAGTCATAAATAGTCCAAGTCCTCTGTATTCAAAGCAAAAGGAGCAGTACCTTGCTGTTACCACTTCTAACAGCATTGAAATTCTTCAGTTAGAACTGTTTTTCTGGGTTTGGTGCTGCATTCATTAGTGATGTTTATGTATAAAGGTGATGTTTAAAAAAAAAATTGGAGCAAGAAGAGGTCAGTACTGAGGTCAAACCATGATTTTGCTTTAGGTTATATGTATTAATGTTTGGTGTTCTTAACATTTTGTTGATGCATATTCTTAACATTTTGTTGATGCTCCTCATTCCATTGGTTTTTCCATTACTATATTCTGGATAATACTAAATATATTTCACAGTGGATTTGAAGTATTTGTGAGAGCAAATCAGTCTTGAAATGCTTATGTGGAAAATTCTGGTTTAATGGATTTCTTCCTTTCTCCTGGACTGCTTTTTTAACATAAAGAATTTGGCACATTCTGTTGTCTTCCATATATGGTGGAAGGGGATACATCAAGTCTGTCACTAGTGTTTTAGCAGTACCTAGGAGAGGGACTGAGTTATTTCCAATTGTAAGGATTTACTCTAATGGTGAAGTTGAAATTCTGGCCTTCAGACATGGCCATTTGAAATGTTTTCAGTGTTTGGCATGCCTCTTAGTACTGTCAAGAAAGGGGATTGCTACTACCAGTAGTTATGTGAAGTGTGTACTTCTTGTGGATGACACTAGGATGAAGACCAAGTCCTCTGATTTTTAGCATTTACATTCCATTTAATATAAGTGGATTTGTTTCTGTTGTTGTTACTTCTGTTGCAGATTAGGCATAGACATTTTTTTCTACTTGGAGACTGGAAGTTGCACTCCATTGAAAAGGACTTGCTTGTGCAGGGGGAGTAGGACTTGGTACAGTGAGGAACATGAAGATAGGAGCCTATGCACTCTAACAGAGTCTCATCTTCTCTACCATCTAGAAGTTCCATTGAAAGGAAACTTTGAAGGCTGCAAGACAAGTCCAAGATGTGCAGTTCAGTTGCTCCCAGGCTGTGGTTCTTAACAGACCGTCGCATCAGAGAAGATTACCCTCAGCAGGAGATCTTGAGAGCACTGAAGGCCAAGTGCTGTGAAGAGGAGCTAGATTTCCGGGCCTTGGTGATGGATGAAGTGGTGCTGACCATTGAAGATGGAAATCTTGGTGAGCGTGAGCTAAGGCTGGGAATGTGCTGAAAGGGTACTTGGGAAAAGACTGTAAAATGGAGCATCTGTACTCTTTAATAATTAATTCCATGTGTGCCAGACTACCATACATCATCTAAAATCATGTAGATATACATGATACCATGTTCTTTAGCATATAGTGTGGTAATCAAATTTAATTGTTAACTTTGCTAATTTGCATTAGAACTACTTTGGCCTTTCTTCTGTAGAACAGAGAGGATGGTTCCTTTAGTTTATTGATTCCAGGATAAGGCCTATAGGACCTCTGAATTAAGAAGAAAATACAAAGTTTGATTTTTGCATAGGTACTTGAAGTTTATGGGTCACATTTAAAGAGTTTCAGGGGACTTGTTTCTTCTGTTTGTTC
Source organism: Phalacrocorax carbo (assembly GCF_963921805.1). Taxonomy (NCBI): domain Eukaryota; kingdom Metazoa; phylum Chordata; class Aves; order Suliformes; family Phalacrocoracidae; genus Phalacrocorax; species Phalacrocorax carbo. The sequence continues at coordinate 84,091,846 of NC_087513.1, read as the reverse complement.
TGAGTCCAAGACAGCAAACACATTTGAAATAAACTAAAAGGAATTTTCAATGGATAGTACAAATTATTATGGAGCTAGAGGTAGTAATGTGACATAACTAAAGCATGCTGCTGTATGCATGTGTAGTTACATATATGCCAAAAAAGAACAGGGCTGAAAAACAAAGTATGCGCATCAGAATAATTTGAACTATTACTACAACTTACACTGTTTTAAACTAAACTCTAAGATTTCTGTTCTGTTTTCCTATTGGCTTTTTTTTTCCCCTTAGAAATGTTAAGTAAAATGATTCTGTAGATAGTAAGCTTATGTTGTAGGAAGAAGATTAATACCACCAATGTCAAGCTATGTAACACTATTATATTTTTTTAACTTTTTAATTTGGATTTCCTAAAGGAAGGAGACTGCAGTGTTGTTTTGTACCTTTATCTCTTCCATTTCTCTTCCCCATCTATCAGTTAAAAAAAATCACTGGAGATCCAGGGAAGAATTACATTTCTGAAAGTTGTATTAGAATAATTATGTGTGGGAAGAAAATATAACAGTACCCTCAGCCCTAAGGAAGAGGCTGCCGTGGGATCTTACACCTTGTTCCTTATTGGGGAATCTCTGTAGGAGGGATATCTTAAAACTGGCTCTGAGGAAGAACTTTGGTTGGAATTTGTACCTTACTCTACCATGAATCAATCAAGCATAAAACAAATGCATGGGAAAAACAGGCTTTTTGATTCTGGAATTAGTAAACTTTTATTTGCTTACTTTGTCTTTTATTCCGAGGTGTCTATGATTTTTATCAGAGACTTGAAAATCTGTAGGATGTCTTCAAATGAAGGCACCTATTGTCAGGAAGCCTGAACATCTTATTGCTCTGAGCATGCTGTCCTTTGGACAACGTGTTCTGTAAAGGCAGCCATTCTGGACTGTAGCTGTAGTCTCTAAGATGCATAACTGGTCCTTCAGCATTTCAGTTTTGTTTTTGTGTCTTGGTGATGTTTTCTTCTTTCCTGTCTTCTGCCTGTCTTTGGGGAGTTAAATATGGCAAATCATGAATTGTGGGCCTTTCTGCTCTCTTCCATTTAATGTCTCCTAATGCTTCCTCTATTGCAAGAAAAAAAGATAAAGTATGCAAGTTGGAAAACTAATACTGAGGAATGTGTAGTACAAGAAAGACTAAAATTAAGGCAATGAATAGAAAGAAAATGCAAAAACCAGATATCATTTTCATACAAAGTGTTCATTCAAACTTATGTAAGTGACCTTTGGAAAGGAGTGAGATAGAAATTTCCTTATAAATAATCTGAACTGGCTAATTGTGGCAAGGTGTGTGTTTTTGGGAGGGTATGTGTGGGAATTGTCTTCTGTCAAACAATTATTTCTGTTGGAGAGAGATGAAAAATATCTCTTAACTTTCCAGTTTTCTTTTTTCTAGTGCTAGCCCACATATTTTAATACAAATTGCTGGTGGAGGACACAAGCAAAAGTTTTGTGTTTCATTTTCCTTGTTAAAGTTCTCATTTGGCCTAGGAGAAGGTGTCCTGGAACAAAATCCAGGAGGTAATGCATTCTGTACCTTTTTGTTATCTACTGGTGTGCGAGGGGTCCAGGTTGAGTAAAATTTTGTACAACATAGAAGAGTTGATGAAGAGAATGTATCTTCGGTGGATAATAACCTGCTTTTGCTTCCACTTCTACCATTATTTGTGTTGAAAGCTTAGCAATACAGGGCTCAAACTCTGACTGTAGTACATGGTGTTGGAGGAAGTAGTAGTTAGGTTTTCACATACTCAATACAGATTGTGATTAGAGCTTGTTAACTTTACAAAGTCAAGTTGAAAAGGATGGGATGTTATTTAAAACTTTAAAAGTGTGGTACTTCTGTAGATGATATAATCAGGGATACTACTATGTGGACTTCCTGACTGTCAGGAACGTGGCTGAAGACTTCAGAGGTCAAAAATTCAGCATAGGACATTAAAAAGCTTGAAATGATTTACCTCACAGAGGTAGAGTGGAAAAGATACTTCTAAACTTAAGAAAATTGAGCAGAACAGTGGGATACATACCAAAATTGAAAATGGACACTTCCACCAATTACATAGTGTATACCTTGACAGTAGAGCACATGATCACTGAAGCCCAGAGCCAAAGACAGATGTGGAAAACTTCTGTGATGCTGAGACTCTGACAAAATCTATGTATGTCAGAGGGTGATAAGATTTGCCCTGTACCTGATGTGGCCACAGGGAGGGGAGAGGTAGGGCTGTTTCAGTCAGTGGACACAACAGTAGCGACTCCTTGGAGCATTACTCTGCTGTACTGCAGGGCTGGATGGGAAACGGGGCTGGAGTTCCAGGCAAACCAACAGTGTAGCACCAGCTGCTGGTTCCTTTTCTTCTGCAGCTGAAACTTGGGATGACCCAGCATCCCAAGCACCCCCCCACAGCCCTTGTATTACTAGCCACATGATGAACATGCATGCAGCTCAAGATCAATGTTATGTGCCTCAACGTAGCATGAGTCCAAAAAATGATTGTAAATGCAAGTCAAGAGACATAGAACTAAAGATTTTCCTTTAAGTTTAGAAGGAAACTCTTAAACTAATCTGTGTTTAAACTGTTTTGGAAATAGTTTAAGTTCAACAAATAGTTTTTGAAAATAACTATGGTTTATGCCTTATTTAAGTAAGTACCTGCTTACCTGAGCCATGCATTCCTGTTTCCTTTGCATGCTGGCAGTAGTACTCTGTAGATCTCCAAGGCAGAAACTGAGTTAAAATAAGTGGAAAAGTCTATCTGCATAAAACAGTGAATATTTTTCTACTTCTTTGGTGGGCTGAACCTGTTGAAATGGTTACTGAATCAGACGTGCACAACACTGGTGCACAGAAACGGACAGGAATGTATGTATGGAAAAAAATGGAGGGTGATAGCGCAGCTGTTCTGATCTAAACTGGCTCAAACTATGGTGTGACTGTAGCCTAAGTTTCTTAAGAGTTAAATTCTTGAAGCTAAATCAGTCTAGTGCAGATATGCTGTAGAATGGAGCAGCTGTGTTCCTCTTGTCCCTTTCCCCCTTCTGCTGTGGCTGCTTGCCTTGTACGAGCACTTCATGTCTTTCGTGGCTTGCTTTCGTGTTGTAGTTAAGCTAATCTAATTCAAAAAAAGGTGACCAAAGTCTCTGCTCGTTTGCAGGATATGCTGCTTGTGTGAGTTGGGCTGGCTAATCCAAAGGAACACTAACTCTGCCCAAATAATTAACAGTTTTCTGTTGGAATAGTTTGCTGCATCAACCCATTTTGTGGTCACACAATTGCTAGCTCTAGTACACCAGGGCAGGAGAGAATGGGATTGCTTTTTTAGGGAATGGCTTGTATTTATGTTGATTTAGTTGTAGCTTCAAGGCATACTTTAAAACAGAGGAATTTTCTAATGGTTGGGGTTCTTGATAGTGTCAGCTTTAGGGTTTTTTTTTGTGTGTGTGTTTCTTTGAAGCATCTGGTATTTACTGCTGCAAGGAAAGCACTGGATTACAAAACTAAATGGCTAGTTGCCTAATCTAGTTTGGCAATTCCTATATTCATTTGAAATATAGAGCATGTAATTTAACAGAACTCTGCATGACTTTTTCAGACACACATCTGAAGTCTTAACAGTGAGTCCTGTTAAAAATATGTAATTATAAACTATTTGTCCAAGTTTGCTACTGCAGCGATATAACTGACTTGGGGAGTTTGAAACTAGACAAATAAAGCTTGTGAGCAGGAGTGTGCAGGGTGGGATGGGGGTGGAGGTGGAGGAAGCCTGTAGGGAATAAGCATGCTATGAGTCTTAGTGGACAAGAGACAAAAGATAATTAATTGGTTGTCTCTTCTTTCTGGATAGAGCACTCTTTTTTCTTCTTACTCGTGTCTAGGATTTAGCAGTAACCTTCCCCACAGACTACACACTTTACCTGTAAGGAAACACAGTTCAAGAACTGTTAATTGGTGAAGAATGTGCTAGGGAAGTGTGGATATTTACTTCATTAAAATTCTTTGCTACCAGAATAGCAGAAGTTGGAGAGAACTGAGCCAGCACTTGGCAATTCTTTTATTATAGGTTTTTGGAATCTCCATGTCTTTAGATACTGTCCTGTGAAGTAAAATAGTTTTAAGGAAAGTTGTTTTTGCATACTTTCGATTCTGAAAGATGCTGGAGTGAGTGGAATTGGAGTGTCCTAAAGCATAAAACAAAGTGTGAGCTTTTCCTTTGGGAATGTAAAAGCAAGCGATTAGCCTAGGTGAGGAATAAAAAGGTCATAATAGTCATCTGTTGTTAAACAGTAATACTTTGTGCATTGTCAGCTGGCTTTTCTTACATCAGATGGATGACATCTGGGAGGTGACCTGCTGTCTTAATCTCTTCTGCAGAGGAAGTATTTAGAAGATAGATTCTTTTAACTTGGTAAAGGTTGCTGGTGTGCTGATGTAGGCATCTGGGTTTCCTGTGTGGGCCTGAAATTTGTAGTATTCATCACTATTTTGTTTAAGTCTTTAATCTTGCAAAATCTGATTTTGTTTTATATGATCTGTCCTTCATTTCTAATTTGGTCTGATCTAATAACAAATAGTCATGATCTTTGATTACCACCCCCACCCTGGGTTAGATAGCATTGGAAACAAACATGGAGGAATCAGGATAGTTGGAAGATTTCTGTGAAGTATAGAAAGCTGGGGAAAAAAGTGTGAGGTTGGATAACAAATTCCTGTGTTTTCAGTGTAATGGTAAGAAAAGCACTCTATCACCTAGGTCCATGATAAGGGAAGGCTTTCATGTCTATGAAACAGTTGCTATATCAAAACTCAATATTTTTGAATCATCTTTAAGTCACCTAAAGACTGTCACACAATAGGGAACATAATTGCTGCCTCTTCCTGCTGACTGTTTCAGCAGTCCCCTGGCACTTGTTAAGTCCAGCAGTGCACCTTACAGTAAGAGCTTTTCCTGTGGTGTGCAGCAATGGCTCTGGGAGTGATGAAGCAGAGGCAAGTAGCCTTGGCAAGGTGCCTTGTTGAGCACTGCAGAGTTGGCCTGATTCCTGCTACTAACAACAGCCAGAGCAGCCATTGCTTCCTCTGCAGAGTTGGGAAATTGGTTTGTAACTCAATAGTGAGAGCTGGAGAAGAAACTGCATTGTGTACAAAGGACTTGGAAGGTGGTTAGGCATTACTAGTAGGCAGTTCTGGACTACGTAGAGGGGATTCTGGAATGGTAGCTGTGTTTAGAGGTGGGTGACTATGTGACCACCCTAGCATTAGATACTACTAGAGATGTGTTTATCTTGGGTAAAACCAGCATTTTTTAATAACAGCTTATTTCAATAGCTGGCACGTATTTTAGGGGAGAACTGTTTTCTTTCAGAACTGTGACACCAAACACAACTTTCTTATGATGCATGTAGGAAGAAAGGATTTATACTCTGTGACCCTGAGTGTCCATGCAGTTTTATTCCTTACTGTCTGGGATTTCTGTTCTTCCGTGAATGATTGCCTATTATCTCAAGCTGATGCTAAATAACAAAGGCTAACAATGAAGTTGATAATCTCAAAATCGTTCTGTTTCTTCAGTAAATGTCAGTATGTCATCAGTGGTAGATATGGGCTCAGTCCAAGCTACCTTTGCAATGTAGAAAGGTAGGAATGTTTCTGCTGAAGTTTTTCATTTGCAAGTGTTCTGGAACAGTGAGCCAGGAAAATCAGACTTGTAGAGCACATAATCTTGAACATACATGTGTGTCATCATATCTGAACATGCCAGAAAGCATTGCCAAATTTTTAATTGTAAGAATTCTTAAGAATGGCCGTCTGGAGGACAAACAATGTAAAAAAGACAAAAGTAAGATGAAAGAGGTATTTCCATACATTACAGTCAAGAAATGAAAATTAGCCTAACATTTCACAAGACAGTCTTTACCTGGCTGGGGGTTTCTGTGTCACTTTCCTGACAATCCCTGCTCCAGTGCTGTGTCACCTAAGCAAGTTATGCTGGCACAATTGTCTGAGCAGTTCTGTTGTGAACCAGGTCTACATCCTGGTGTAGTCTTAAACCAAATCAGCTTCTCCTTGGTGTGGAGGGTGTTTCTTAATGCTGCATCAGTTCTCCAAGGCAGGTAAGAGCATGACTGCACAAACAGTAGTATGCTCCAGCACTTAAATCAGGAGGGCAAAGTGTGTGTATGTTGGGGTGTGAGAGATCAGGAGATACCACAAGTATTGATGTGAAAAATTTACCATATGAAACTGACAGCTATGCTTGCTTTACTAGATTTATGATCAGAGAAGTACTCTATTACCTGTTCTTTAAGCAATGACAGTAGCTTCAGTTTTCTCCACCTTTTCTCCAAGTATAGTTGATACTATTTGTGAATGATGGGCAGTTCATTGATCCTCAGTGACTGTGAATATGAGAGGCTGGTACTACTGAACTTTTTTCAGTGTTGAGATGGATCTTCCAGTGTGCAGACCTGTGTTTTAACTGATACAGCCTTCTAGGTGTGCCAGTGGCCGTGGACAAGGCCCTTTATTTTCTTTTCTTGTAAATTCTGTCTATAAAATGTGGCGAAATACTGGTTTCAAGAATTACACTTTCCTTTTATATCTGCCCTTTGCTGCATGAAGAGACTGGAATGAAAAAGAGAACAAAAAAAAAAAAAAGGTGTCACTAATGAAACTATAACTCATTTTTTATTTCCTTGTATTGTGAATAATTAACATTTACAGTGTCACAAAAATCTGTGGTGGTGTCCTTTTAATTATTGTTCTTCAAATAGAAGAATTTATATGATTTCTGTATCTGTTTAAACGTCTAATCCATTTTAGGATTAAAAGTATGATGGAGTTGTAAAATGCTTTTGTAATTGTCAAAAGTTTAAGGAAGCTTTGGTAAGCAGAATGTGTTATATGTGCTCTGACATCATGAGCAGAATACCTGAGATCAAAGGTGTTCTGCTCATGTCAGAGAAATCCTGCTAGAATTACACTTAACTGCTTAACTGCTTTAACTAATACAAGGCTTTTACTATCATACAGAAAGGTTTTCTTGGTCTGTACTTCCATATAGTGCAACTATTGAACTGGGGACTATCTTGCTTTGCTGTGCTTGTTACTCAACACAGCTGTGAGTAAAATGTGGATTTTTTTTTTTTCTTTTCCTGAGAGGACACGCTTCTGTGGTTTGTTCTACCCCCCCCCCCCTTTTTTTTTTTTCCTCCTTTCAGTGAAATTGTACCAGTGAAGAATGTGGCTTCCAGACCCTGGGAATATATATTCATGAAAGAGAGGGGAGAGGAATGTGCTCCTTCCTAAGCTAAAGTAAAAAAAGTAATCCAATGGCATACTTGCACTGTGTGCTTAACATGAAGAAAGTTCTCTGTTTCAGACACATGATGTTGCATGATACAGATGGAAATACTGGAGAATTGAACATGCCCAGTACTAGCATAGTGGAAGAACAGATATCGGAAGAGGCAGGCTAATGATTTGATCCATTTTGACAAGGGGTGAGGTAAAAAGACACCAGTGTTCGCTCCTGGATGTTTTAGCTGAGAAAGCGGGGTGGGATGCACTGACACAGTAAATAGGGCAGATGATTTTGTTTACAGTAATAGTTGTAATACAACAACACTGAAATAATATGCTCAAAATCCATGTTATCAAATCCTGTTTCTTGACAGTTTCTGTCTAAAGAAGAATTAGATCTGGTAGGGAAACAGCAGTCAGAAGGTCAATAAATACCTCCCCTGAATTCTAAGAACTTGATTTGAAAGTGTCCTCTTGGTATCTAGTCTGTAGTCTTGTAGTATTGGTACAATGCTGTGGAACTTCTGGTGGGGGGATTTTCTTTCAGTTTTAAGTTTTTGCAAGGACAGAAGAGGAAGTTGTTTGTAAAAAGTTGTGTAAGTGTTCCCCTTAGTTGTTCGGAATATAAAACTATTGTTTGAGAAGTAGTTCAGGAATAGAAATAAGTAAGTAGCATAGACAGCTGCTGGATCACAGTACAAATGTGGTTCTCATTACAGGTCTGTCTGATACGCTCACCATCACAACACTGGGCATCCCCAGTCACTGGGAAGGCGTAAGGGAGTTTAAGCCAGCGCAAACCTATTGCTCTCTTAAAAGCTCTTTGGGTAGTCATTCAGTTTTTATACTCTAGGTTGGGCTGAGCCCTATATACGCTCCCCTGTGCTGATCTAGGTATCTCTGGAAGACATTCATGCTCTTGCTGGTCTCCTGGACAGACTTTACAACAACCAGTCAACAACACAACTGAGTCAGCCAATCCCATTAACTGTTGTAACTCTTTCATCTAAAAAGCTGCCCTGTGGTCCCCTTTGTAAGAGTATAAGGTCAGCTTGCTTTGCCGCAGGTGTGGTCACTTTCCACATTCTTCCCAGAGCTTCACAAGCACATTACACTTGCCAGTATCCACTGAGCCTTCTCAGGAGTTTATTGATGAATCACATGGAGAGAAGAGCTGGCAGCATACAGAATCTGGAGCTAGGAGCATTTGCCAGGGTGTAAGAGCCTTCTCTTACAACTTCTCTCTTAGGTGGTGAAAGTAATGCGATATGAGTGTATATCTTCCCAGGTTTATGCCCTGACCTTAGAGAAGTAGCATTTTCATCTTCTAACCTGGTAGATATTCGCTTTATGTAACACAAAACAGGTGATATGAACAGAGGGAGACCAGCTTAGCAAGACTGTATAGCTTAATGACTGTGTCAATATTTGGATTCCATATCCAAGTAACTGTCCTTGAATGACAAGGTAAAATAATATCTCCACCACCAACAAATACTTACTGTGAAAAGTGCCTAAATCCCTTTGTGAAACTAGTGTGACAAGTCAAGCTGCGTTTTCCAAGTTTCTTTTTATGCTCCAAATAGTACTGTGAAGGTCTTGAATTAATGAATTGATGCTCCTGCTTTCCCCCACCCCAATAAAAATTACTGACTTTGTTTTTCCATTAGCTTTTGAAGCTGCTTAGACCACCCAATTGAGAATCATCTGAGGATGTAATTTTTGGTCAAAACATTACTTAAATAAATTAGAATTAATTGAATTTGTCACTCAAGGGAATCATGGCCTTTAGTGTTTTTGTTAGTCTGTTTTTACTATATTGGGCCTATTTGTTCAAACAGTATTTTATGAAGTGACAGTACCATATATCATGAATGAACATAAATGTATATGTTGTTTCAGTACAGACAAGTCTGACCTATCAGTAGTAGACAGTTTTTGGAGATTGAGATCACAGATTTTTTTCTTCCATTTATTTAACTTTTTTACTCAGTAGTGCCAAAGTATTAATCTGAAAATTTTAGTACTTCTTAAAAACACAGATTAAATCCTTTGTAATATACTTGTAGTATGAGTGCAATGGTTTGCCATGTTTACCAAGGCAGAAAAAATATATAGGAAAGTTAAGGGATTTGTCTAAGGCACCACAGTATGTAGATGACTTGATTTATGGCTATGACTAGATTGCTAGCAACTTGCTAAATTGCTAGCTAACTTGTACTAAGACCAGTATTTCAACTTAATTTGCTCATTTTATGCTTTGACATCTGAATGGGTGACCTAACTGCTGAAATTGCTAATGTACTGACATTATGTTTACTTCCTGTGAAAGCCAGGATTTATTTAAAAGTATAATTTCAGACACTCAAGATGGTAAATGGATGAGATGTCCTAATCAGTAATGCTTTCTTCCCTGCTTTCCAGTAAAAAGAGCATATTGCTTGCTTTCTCTCTCATGTCTGAAACAACAAAAACATGGTTTCATCTGTTGGCCATGCAGGTGACACTGGTACAGAACTGGTACTTTGCTTAGTTTGGGCAAGGAAGTCTTGGTTTTAGTATCGATTCTGTTCTTAAGTGACATACTGTATCTGATGAAACATTGTATGGGGTGTTTTTTGAAATTGTGGATGGGTCTCATATCACCCATCTTAAATTGTAATGGGCCAAGACTTTGCATTATAAAACAGATTATTTTTTTTTTATTGCTTCTAATTTGCCCTTCCTTATAAATATACACCCCCCAGTCATTAAGTCTTAAATGTCTTTTTGAGGGAACTTTGGAAATTTTCTGCAAAGTGATTCAGTGGAAGGAGGACACAGGGTAAAAAAAGAGTATTTTTTGTATTTTTCTCTAAATTTTTAAGGATGTTTTTGGAAGAACTAGCTTGGAACAGGAACTCAATTTGGCTGAAGTGGCTTTTGCTTGTTATTCCTGTGGAAGTAGACATACATTTGTCCCAAATTATTACCCTTTCAAAAAATAGTCTGTTAAGCATCTTAGAGGCTTAAGCTTCACAGGTAAAACAATTGAAACATACCCTGTATTATGCAAGAGAAGAACTTCTGGTGGTGTGGCCTTGTCTGCTCTGGGATGGGCTACAGTTTGGTCTGAGCACATAATTTAAAATGGAGATTTTCTTTTGTGTTGGTTATACCTCCTCTCACTGACACAAAGGCATGAATGGAGTAAATCACTCCATTCAGATGTAGTGGGGGCAAGAAGAGTGAAATTGGTTTGGGACTAGGGACTGTGGTGTCAGTGGGGAAAAATTTGGTGTGAAGGCAGTGTGCTTTGCAAGTATGCTGAAACAAGAAATGGTAATAGGAGGTGATTGCGGTGAAACTCTTGCTATGTAAGAAATTGCTTCCCTCAAGAAGGAATTTGGAGCTGGAAACCAGTGGGAACATGGGCTGTGTGTTGAAACATCCTTGGGAAGAGGTGCAAACTGAGTAAGGAGCCTCAAATGGAAAACAAGTTTGGAGACGGAAGGAAACTGGATGTTTAGAGTGCTGTCGAAAATCACAGGTGAAGCAGATACTTGACAGTAGGAAAGATCTGTGGTTTGGCAATTAACAGGAAAAATAAGGACAATGGAATGAAGGTGGGACAGAAAGGAACTGGAAGCACAGGTGTTATATCTAAGGGGATGAATCCTATGGGGGGGAGAGTGGGGAATGAGAAACTGGGGCAAAGCAAGTTGTATGCGATAGTTGCTGACCTCCAGTGTCTGGAGTGGAACCAGACCTTCCAGAGCTTTTCTTCTGCAGAGAAACATTCCTCTGCCAGTTGGTTACACAAATATTTGCTAAAAATGGAGCCCATTCACTTTAAGTGCTAGTCCACATAGAGGCTGCTGACTCAGTGCTACTGATACTTAGCTGTCAGTTCAAGTGTCAGAGGTCTGTATAGTAGATGAAACTGGTCTAACCCTGGTGTGCTATTCCACCAGTGTTGTGCCTGTGATACTTAAATGCCAAATGATGAAGTTTGCTTTTTATTATCTGCAAATATAAAGATTAAAAAAAATACAAGTAGCAACAGCAAATACCCAGAAGTCAGAAAACAAAACCAAACTTGCATTTTTTGAGTCCTTTATTGTGTATTGGTTTTCAAATGCTACGTTTTAAATTACTGGATCGCATGCTACTTTTTCATCAGCCTCCTTAAAGTACATGGTGTTCTGCTCTGGAAACGTAACGTATAGCACAGCAAGGAGAGGACAGTTTTAGGATGCCTTCTTTGTGGCTACAGGAATTTGTGACAATTGCATCAGAACATTGCTGGAAGAAAAGTGATAGTCTAGTGATTTAAATGGGACTGTTCAGAAATTGCTTTTAATTGTATGTTTTTACACTTTCTGGGTGCCCAAACTTTGGATACTAGGATCGGCTTTGTGAAAGTGCTGAATACTTGCATCCACCAATAAAATGAATCAGAGCAGCATCAGCAACTGAGAAATCAAGGTCTCCCAAACGTAGCATCTAGAATTCCTTCTTTAACACTTAATTTCTGGCTTTCCCTTCCCAGTATGGGAAATCAGTAGAATACTTACTGGCTTCTTGTGATGTTGACAAAATAAGTTACGATTGTGAAGCACTTAAATGTTACTGTGATGCACAATAAATAAAATTCAAGAAGAAATTAGTAGTGATGCATTTCAAGTAAGGATTTTGGTACACCAATCCATGGACTACACACCGAACAATATAAAAGAAATTATAGTGCTGAGTAGCTGCTCATTAAGTGAGTGCTGTACCTCTTGTGCACGTTAGATAAATGCTGTAGGGAAAAATAATGTTTGTTCGTGTAATTGAAGACAGTATGTGGGTAGAGTAGCAGATCAATGCTACAGACATATCCTTAGTTGTGGCTTTTTCTAACCTTTATGTGCTTCACTTTGTGGCTTCAATAGTTTTCTCTTAATGTAGCTTTTTAATGTAATGTTGTATACACGCATTCTTTGTAAATAATGTATGTGCAGGCACACTGGGACTATGTTGGATTCATCAATGCTGTTTACTAGCCAGGCTTTGGAAAATGCAGATGTAGGCAAACACAGGAGTGGTGCAATGGTAAGCAATTACTTGGGTAACCCAATAGTCTGTCTTTGAATAGTAGTCCATGGATATATTTACATACAAGATACATATGTATCTTGTCAGTGAGACTGAGGAATTATTTTGCCTGTCTAAATACCTGTACCTGGAGAGGTTGTGCTTGTGCCTTGTTCTCCCTCATACTTGTTTCATGAATATGTAAGTAGTTGTGTCCCCATTGTTATTGTACTTCTCAACCGCATTGGAAAGCGGCTAATTCCATCCCTGGAATTCTTTTTGTTTGGGTTCTTCTGACAGCACTGCTTCCAGACTTCGTATTTCATATTTTATGAGGTGCCTTGCAGGCTGTTTTTCATGGTTAAGAACTTCTTCATATATATGTAAAAAATTAATATATTACTTTTAGATATCAACATGAAGTATTGGACCTTCTGTTCCTGGAGGAGGAGCAGTCCCACAGGGCGAGCTACATTTTTTCTTAGTTCTGTGGCCAGGCAGGATGCCATGCTTTGAGTTGAGTTTTTGCTTAATATGAAGCAGGAAGTGAGCACTAGCGAACCTGACTGAGCCTGCCATGGTAGAGGCAGTCAGTTGTTATCATCTTGAAATTATTTTTTAGGAGTTCCAGGATCTCCTGTACCAACCAGTTGTATCTTTTAGCTGACTGTTTTAGAAGGCAGAGCCATCTAATCTAACCTATTCATGTTGTTGAGGGGTGGCTTTCAGTCTTTTATCATGCCTTTGCCTCCTTAGTGAAGGTTTTTGTTAATAACAAAAGAGGCCATATCGAGTTCTCCTGCTAGTGTTACTATGTGTCCCTGTTTCCTTGACTCAGATGATATTTGTGAATATCCTGTAGACTAAGGTTAAAGGTTTGGTTCTCCTTTGCCTGGTTGCAGTCCATCTCTGTTCATTCCCAGTGAGACAGAGTTTTGGTAGGTGTACCTTAAAAATTATTTAAAGGTTTGGAGTAGCTCTTGTTCCACAAAACTAGATTCAAACTCAACTCAGGACCTAAAGGGGAGTACCCTTTGTGCCTCTGACAGCTTTCTGTATCTGCATCTTTCAGTGAAGGACTATATTGCTCGCTGACTGTATCTGCCAGGAGGATGGAATGGTGGCGAGGAAGACCTGTTTTCAGTTGTTTGTTTATAGCTTAACAATAAAAGCTTCATAACTTTTCCCCCCCTCTTCATTACTTTGCTTTCCAGACAGTGTTTGCCTTGACCATATACTGAACTTCTTCTTAAATCCCTTTCCTAGTTTCACTGTGGTCAGAGAATCAGGCAGGGGTTCCTCCCCAACTGCCAAATCTATAGAGGCACTTTCAACTTTCAGTGTGAAGAAATTTATTTTTTTTAATGACTAAAAATGTCCGATTATCTTGATTGTGGAAAGGAAAGGAAGGACATTTCCCAATGAACCCACAAATATAGTTTGAGCTGTGAAAGAGTGCACTGTGGAGCGTGCATCCTACTGTTGCAATCACATAACAGGTCAGGAATGATGGAGGAGAATGCCACAGAGGATCATAGAATAATTAGAGATTGGAAGTGACCTTTAAAAGTCATCTGGACCTTCTGCTCAAAGCAGCCAACTTGAAAGCTAGAGTCAGCTCTGAAGTTAGATCAGATTGTGTGGGGCATATCCCGTTGGGTTTTGAGTATCTCTAAGGATGAAGCCTCCACAGCCTTTAAAGGCAATCTGTAACAAAGTTTGACCGCCCTCGTGGAGGGGAAACAAAATCCAAATACATGGTCACAACTGTGTTTGTAAGTTGTATTTGTTGCTAGTCTCTTGACTATCTGTGTGCACTCCAAAGCAAAGCTGCCTGTATGTGATCCATTCCTTTGTGCGAAGCACAAACCTGTTTCCACTTTCACAGTGTGTCCTTCTGAAAGAGCCTTTATCCATTCACCACAGTACGCCAGCATGCATACTGTCTAGCTGCCAGTGAGGAGAGATAACGGGTTGGAGTCATGGTATAAGTGTAGGCAGAAAGGTAGAAGTTACTTAATAATGACTGGAAGTTTTTGAGATGTGCATGTTCATATCCTGCTTCCTTTTGTTTTTCTGTCAATCTTCCCAGGATCATTCTGGCCTAAGACTGAAATGGTTCTTTGTGCACTCCTCCTTACATGCTTGGGACTAAAGGTGAGGCAGGATTCTGAAAGTGCATGCCCTTTGTGGATGCTTTGAGGCGAATAAGGTCTGTGGCTGCAGGCAAAAAGGGATGCTGTATGTGTAAACTGCATGTCTTAATGCTTGTAATTGTTTGCCATGCTCGAACAAGGCTGGCAGCTGTGCCTTTATAGCAATTTTGCTGCAAATTTTTCTTAACCTGGCAGTGTGGGAGCCACTGGAGAATGTATTATCTGCATAGGACAGGAGAGCAAGAGTTGGAAGAAAAGAAATCTGTCTGACAGGCTTGTTTTTACAAAGTTGGAAGCTGCGCTAGCATAGTGACCATAGACTTGTAAATGCAGATAAAAAAATATCTCACTATAGACAATTCCACAGTCTCAAAATGGCACTATCTTGACAATTTAAGCTGGTCAGATCATTACTGTCATTGCTATGATCCAGCCTCCTCTATTGCGGTTGAAATCCAGGTTGATCAGATCCTACAATGAGCTGGTTCAGCTTGCAATACCTGCAGAAGTCAAATTCCACAAAAGAACATAATAGTTTCCTGCTGGTGTAGGAAGCTTACCTGCTCAGCAGTAGGTCTGATGAGCACTGGTACGAGATATAGGGAGTGGGTGGTACTACATGCCACCGTAGGGTTGCAAGGGGCTGGAGAGTAAAACTATTGCAGTGAGTGTGTAACTTACATTGTCTTAGAACCACAACTGTATGTAAGTGTTTTGACCAACACAGGGACAGGAGGTACATATTTCTTCCCCTTTCTTCCTTGGGTCTTCCAAGGTACATAGCATGCCATTAAACCTTTTCCTCTAAGAATTTTTAATCTTTTAAAATTGTTATGGACAGAGTCTAGGAGTGAATGTAAACTACAAGTCTGTTACTGAGAATGGATCAAAAGTGGCATTTGGTAATGAGATTTCCATGATTGTATTGCTGTAAAGTGGAATAACTTGAATAAAAATGTAATCTGCAAATATTTAAAGGAGATTCTTAGAGGAATCTGTGGAGGAGTAAGATAAATGAACTAAGGAGACTTGTCATACCCGATGCTGGTAAAAAAAAGCTTCTGTTTCCTGTCTCTGCCATTGATTTGTTTTTGATGAGATTAGTTAGCCCCTCAGTGCTTTTTTTGTTTCTTTGTAAATTGGGTAGATGCTTATTTCAGAAAAGACAGGCCGCTTTAGAGCTTGTAGTGCAGAGTAAATGCTTATAAAGATATTTATCGATTTGTAGGGATTGGTAAACTCAGGACTACATTTATAATCTAGAGATTAGTGGTAAAATAGCTAATCTCTTAAATGTATTGCCTTCAAAGCTCAAAACAAACTGACAGTGGGGGATGTCCCTACTGCTTGCTTTAGTCTGCTATCTGTGAGTACAATACTACCACTGCATGATTTTTTTTTTTGTATTATTTGACTAGTCTGGTTGGAAGGACTGTATACCCACATAATTCTGAGGAGCATTTTCTTCTAAGAAGATAGTTACAGATTGTGTAGGTTGTCTTAATTAGGGAACATACTAAGCAAATGTCTTAATTAGTTAACATCTTTTTGGCACTCGGTGGAAGCTTCTGCATCCAGAACAGGTGAGAAATAATACTGTGGTGTTATACTTGTATTTGCATTACAGTATGGGCAAGGAGCACATGTGCAGCTACTGCAGTGTAGTTTTAACCCTGGGAAGAGGAAACAAGCCCAGTGAGTGATCTTATAGAGATGTGGGAAAAACTGAATTCTTCCTTCTCTAGCTTTGCTTTCTGTATGGTTTTATGTCAAAATGAAGAAATTTTGGGTTATATCTTTTGGTCTAGAATGATTTTGTTTTTATTTTTTTTTGCATGTAGCAAAATGCTGTACTCATGAAGAGACCAAAACCTGTTGTGTAGTGTGTATCTGAGTAAATCACGTTTTTTTCCTAACACACCAAAAAAAAAAAAAACAAAACCAAAACCATATACAGAATCTCCCTGTAGATAGGAGTTCATGTTATCTCTGCAAGCTTTAGAGCAGTTTTAACCCAAATTTTTCCCGAAATATCACGGTTAAATTCCTTTTAAGAAGGACACATTTGTCTCCAAAGTAAGTGCCTCCAATTCATAAACTTAAAGCAATTTTGACTAGAATGTCCTTAAGACTGGAATGACAGGTCAAAACAGTAAGCTGAGGGGATCTTTCCGTTCCCCAGAATTCAGGCTCAGTTAAACATATCTAGGAACACTTGGAAAGGACAAGTAGTTGGATATTATTTATTAAAAGTTTCTGACAATGTAGAAGTGCTTCTGTATGCCTTTTCTGTTATTGGAGGCAGATATGAAGGATAAATGTCTTTGTTACAAGCTGAAAACTCACATGGGATGCTTCTCCATTCAGCAGTTTGCTTAAGTAATAAAAGGGCAAAATACTCAGATGAAAGAAGGTATTATTTGGTAGCAGAGAGATATGAGGTGCATGAGTTATGCATTTTAAAGGTAATTAGTAGATTTTTGGCACTGCAGGGAAGATTGTAGATTAATCTCAGATGGGAGGAGAAGCCTCTGCTATTCTGGGATGCTTGAATTCTTCCTCTGGATTTCCTTCTGCTTTTGGAAAGACCTTTCCAATTATCCATTTTTTTCAGGTGTGTTTTCTTCACCTGCTATTTAAAAAGAGCAGAAATTGGACCTTTAAAACATGGGAGAGACTGACAAAGAGTGGAGTGAGTCTGCAGTAAGGTTAATTTACATATATTTAGTCTCTATTCTATATCTTTTAAGATCGTCGTCTTAAATTGGATTGTTTAATGCTTATGATTTTTTGCATTTGGGGACGGGGGATTCCAGAACTTGTTATTTCTAAGACTCTCAGTGTTGGTGGGCTCTGGATAGATGATATAAAAGGACACATCTGCCAGAAGTGGGTGTTCAGTCTGTTTAGGATGCTTTAGACTTTAAAACACTGGAAAGCAGGAATGATCTGAGATCTCCTTGTGGGGACCATTGTAGAAAAGTCCTAATGAGATACAAGAGGCCTCACCTACATCCATGCTGGGTTATAAACTGATGTTGGTTTTTGCTTTTGAAGTGTTGTCTGTGCTGAGCAGTGGTTTTAGATAAAGGTTTCATCGTAAGGCTTTGCTAAATTTACAGCTCCTGGCTTCCAAAATGGGGAGGCCTTGTTTCCAGTTATGCCATCATTTCTTCTTTGTGCAGGTGCTTCCATCCATCATCTAATCAAAAGCTAATTAAGTTTGCTAAAAACCCCCACCCATTTCCACCTGTCAATTTTCTGACCTTCAGGTTTGTTCAGGTGGCCTGTGGTGCAAGCATGTGGGTGCCAAAGCTGTCTCTAAGTGCAGGCAGTAGGGAGATGGATATAGGAGTATCTTCTTTTTAATGACAGAGCATGTTCCTCTTGTTTTGTTTCCGTGTATTCACTTTTATTTTAGCTCTGGTGACTGCTGAGTCTCTGCAACTCATGGGTGTTTGCTGGGTTAGGACCCTGCTGCTTTTATCAACTAAAGCAGGTCAGATACGCAGGGGAGAGGTAAATAGGGGGGAAGAGGTCAGCTTTTAATTTCTATCTCAAGTAACTGTTCTCTAAGTTTCAGTTCTTCACTACTTACTGAGCTTTGCGTGGGCTATTCCAGTCACATCTCTGCATTCTAGGTAGATAACTTTCCCTTTCTTTCTCATCCCTACTTTTTCCTTAGACCTGGTTCATGCTGCCTTTGACACATTAATAAGATACTGGCTTTTCATTTGGGAGTGCTAATCTGTGTTTTCAGAGTATTCAGAGATTGTTAAAATACTGATGTTCTAAGACCATTACAATTGTGTGCAAATTATATATCATAAATACTAACTTTGAAATAGTTTTGGTACCATTTTGAAATGGTGTGGTTTTCAGTGTGTGTTTAGGGTTTTTTCCTACTTGTCAGTACTAGACATGAAAGACACATCAGCACATCTTTGGTTCACACAATGTTCAGTTGTCATTAATTTGACATTCACTGCAGATGATCTGGATTTCTTTCTAAATAGGTTGTCTTATTTAAAAACCATAATGCAAAAGCTAAAACATAATCTAAAGGAAGTAGTACAGAGTCCTCTGTAAATAAATAAATAAAATCCTTAAACATAGGGCTATGTTCCTGACCGTTCTCACTGCTTTCTGTTACTGATTCTCAGTGGATATAGGCAGGTGTCTGCTCAGTTGTCTCCCTGGTTCCATACTTGGCTCAAACTTTTTTTCATGGCTATGTGACAAGCCAAACTTAGAAATTCTTCTGGGGTAAAAAACCAACCAGCCAAACAAACAAAAGTGTTGTTGGTTTGGTATTAATTCAGAGTAATTGCCTCATCTGATTCACTTAACAGCCACATGAACGTTGCTGCTAGCACAAAAGAAGGAGCAGTGTGAGACTGAGTGTGAGTTCTAAGAGAGAATAGGACCACGTTTTTTGAATGCCAGTGCAGACTCAGGTCTTACGACTCTGCAGCTACAGTATTAAGTGAAAAACGTGATAAAATGCTTCCTAACTTAAGTGCAGGCCATTGCTGAAAGAACTGGTCCTGCTGTCCCCTTACATATGAAGCGTTCCTATTGCTTCCCTTGCAGTCTAGTGATTTCAAGACTACTTGCTGAGATGACTTAGCTAGTTCTCAAATGCAAAAATAACCATTGGTTTTCCTTTTCTCTCTTTTATTTCCTTTTTTTTCCTCTCAGAGTAACAAGCTGGTCTGATTTCCTATACGGTTGTATGATCATTAGGTCTGATGCAAGGTGAGACTTTTGAGTATGGGGGTACAGGAAATGAGATGACCTCTTTTTTTTTTTTTTTTTTTTTGCTGCAGCACACAGTTGAACCAAGTTAAATACAGCATGCATCAAGCACAGCATAGCTATCTGGTCAAGGGAAATGATTGTCCCACTCTACACCGCACTTGTGCAGCCCCACCTCAAGTACTGGGTGCAGTTTTGGGTGCCTCAGTATAAGAAAGACATCAAGCTATTAGAGTGTGTCCAGAGGAGGGTGGCCAAGAGGGTGAAAGGCCTCAAGAGCAAGACTTAGGGAGGAGTGTTTGAGGTCACTTGGCTAGTTCAGCTTAGAGAAGAGAAGGCTGAGGGGTGACCTCAGCTGCTTCAAGGCGGGCAGCGGAGGGGGAAGTGCTGATCTCCTCTCTCTCGTGGCCAGTGATAGGACAGGAGGAAATGGAATGAAGCTGCATCAGGGGAAGTTCAGTTTGCACATTAGGAAAAGGTTCTTCACTAAGAGGATGGTCGGTCACTGGCACAGGGGAATGCTCAGGGCACCAAACATGTTAAGAGTCCAAGAAATGTACGGATGATGCTGTTACTCATATGGTTTAGTTTTAGGTAGTCCTGCGAGGAGCAGGGAGTTGGACTTGACAATCCTTAATGGGTCCATTCCAACTTGAGATATTATATGATTCTTTGATTTTATTTGAACAGTTCTCTTTTCTGGAGTCTTATCCATGTTTTAGGAGGTGTGCCTACTTAGAAAGGTTTCCATGTTATCTTTAGGGAAGACAACACCTTAGAGCACATTCTAGACATTTCTGGAGAGACTGCATTAGCCCACCACAAATTCATCAGCATTCCTTTGTACTGTTTTGAGCAGGTGAGGTTACTGAAACCATGGTGCAGCTTTTCTACTCCCATGGTCTACAGACTTTGAGTCAGTATGTTAGCACTGAAAGCCTCGCTACTACTGATGTGCAAGCTTTTCCTGGTTGTGGATACTACTGTTAACAATCTGTTGCTGTCAAACTTGGGAGTTGTAATCATGCATCAGAAAGGCATTCCTTGTTTTAATAAATGTATAGTTTTAAAGGGGCGACCCAAACCCTGTCTCCCAGCAAACTTCTGAGCTTAAAATTTGGAATTACTTTGCAGCCTTTAACACCGTTGAAGGTGTTGATAAAGCAAATAGGGGAACTGCTGTGTTAGAAACCCTTTTAAATACCTTTTGAGAGCTTCCTTTCATGTAGGGTTTCTTAAATGTTGCTTTTCCCCTGTTACCATTTTGCATTTGTAATTCTCTTCTGGCCAAGAATTTTTCCTTCCTTTTAGAGAAGAATCTAATAGCTAAAAGAAAATACATGCTTTTGGTTGGTGTTTGTGTTTTGTTTTTTTTTTACTTCTTACTAAGGTTAGACTGTCTTTTCTGGTTTTGACTGAGATTCTTTCAAGAAAGCTGAAGTTACTTTAAGCATGCTGCAACAAGTTTGGTAGTAGCAGCATCTGATGAAGCTGTTGTTGCTAATCCAAGTGATAATCTCTAAAATTCTGCTTTAGTTCAGAAGTCATCTGAAAGATTTTAAGATGTAGAAAATTTTAAGATGACACTGAAAGAAGTAGAGGAAAGCCTTCCCTATTATTCTTACCTTTGTGTTTTTGCTTCTTTCCTGTGGATTCAGGTCATCATGTAGGTGTGTAAGTAACCTTGCACAAAAGTAAGCTTTTGCAGGTAAAGTGGAGAGTCATTGTGGGATTTGAAAGCAGCAGCCGCAATAGCAAAAGAGCAGAGCTGTTTTTCGGTGGCAGTGCTGACTTGTGCTGATTTATAGTGTTTGTGTCTGAGTGTGGTGGTTTGTCAGATGTTAAGGACTGGTTGGACTTTCATTGCCCAAAAGGCAGTCTGTTTTACTCCTCACCTCTCTGCATACCCACCCACCCTTTGCTCTTGCAGTAGGGGATCTGATTAACAGGTCTTGCCTTAAAAATGTGTCTGATAAGTAACTGAACGCAAAAAAAAAAAAAAACCGGAATGGTGCTCTGCAAATGTAGCTATCTGACCTAACTCACTGAGATGATGAGAAAAGTGCCAGCAAAGGAGCAAAGGAAGAGTGGAACTGTATGGTCAGAACAGGGCAGTGAGACTGCCTCCTTCAGTTTCGGTGGCGAGTTTGTTCTGTCACCTACCTTGTGAAATCTCACCACAAAGTTTGTTTCACTTTTTTTTTTGGCTTATGCTGATGTAACACCTTTTTATTACTCAAAGTAGCAGTTGCATTCTCCCTCTCATCATTCCTTATTTGTTTTTTCATGATGATGATACTAAACAACCACAAAGCTATGGTAAGCTGAAGACTTAATACTACCCCCTCTCCCCCAGTTGACTTCCTCTTGGTCACTAACCTGTGGACAAAGGAGAGATGATAAGAGCACATTGCTGGTAGTGGGGTAAAAGACAAGATTGCCCCCATTTATGTCAGCTCAGGCTTAGATCAGATCAGTTTAAACTGATCATGAAACCCAAGGTTGTTTTGTTTTTTACTTCTAAAAACAAAAAGAAAGTGTTCGTAGTGCAGTTGCTAGAAATATATTTTGAAGGCACATAGTGAGGGCAGGATACATAAATACTGTTTGAGTGCCTGAGTTTTCTCTTAGTATGAAGCATTGTTATATTCATTGAGAGCTTTGGTGGGAAATCTAATACAGAAGACAATCTAATCACCGCTTACAACGTGGCTGTACAGTATATGTGCATGCGTATACTTGTATAAGAACTGTGGGGCCTTTTTGCAACATTCAAGTCAAAACCATCTCCCTTGCATTCAGTTGTTAACTTGAGCTGTGAGAGACTTTGCTTTCTTGTAATTCAAATAAGTTAAAACTTTGATCAACAGCTACGCTTAATTTTTAATTTCAGTAAATTTAAATGGATCTCATTATGAGTATTTTTTCTTTTGAGTTTATGCTTTGGAAAATATTTAAAATTCTTCTGACTTTGCCCAGGAGCGAATTAGAAAAGCAGATGTGTGATGAGAACTTTTAAATAAACTCAGTAGGAAAAGCAAAATTATCTTTTCAAGGTGTTTGAAATCACATAATTTCCAGCAGTGTGTTGTTTAATGAATCTTTTGATTTGCCTTTTGTGGTATTTTTCTTTACAGTTTTTTTTTTTTTAACACTCCATTTAAAATGCATCGTAACAGTTATATCACAAAAGCATCCATGTTTGGCCATAGGGCTAAAATACTGGATATTTCTTTCTATACTTGTTTGAATGTCTTTCAAGTAGTCTCTGGAAATGTATTTTTTTATTAGGGATGCAAATTTTCTCAATTATGTGAGTGTTTATACACATATAATAATGGTAGCTAAGTCTTTAATATGATTTCAGTATAGTTTCCATGTTTATATACCTACCATAAAATCAATTCTCAGAGCAAGATGATGGTCTAGAATTAATTCAGGTTTGTAATATACCTTTTATATATGGTTTTATATTTGGGTCCATTCATTTCACATTTATGCATGACTCTGAAGAAGTGCTTGTGTTTTGGGATTGTAAGCAAACAATGTATTGTGCCTAGAAATGTAGCTCAGAAACACTGATCTAGCCAATAATCACTCTGCTTAGTATTGATTTAGTGAGGTACACGTACAGGCATCTGGTCTGTTTCCCTCTTGTGCCCGAAAAGAACTTCTAATCCAGAATGGCCATAATAACTTTGAGCATCGCTGTGCTTCCCAAGTTTTTCACCATTTTCAATAGCCAATGCATTTGTAAGAATCATTCCATGTTCTTCCTGGGGAAGGGAAGAGGCCCTCTGAGTCCAGAAAGGGACATGAATTAGAGCTGGTTTAGCTCAGGTACCTGCTTGCTTTCTGTTTGGAGCTGCAACAGTGGACTTCTGAGAAAGTTTTCACAATGCTTGCATTAGGAATTTACGAATTGAAGTGGAAGCTGCTCCTCTATTTCTCTGTTCTCTTGTTTCAGGATAGAATGGCGTAGTACTGTTCTAGAGAGATCAGTTTTGTCTGTGCTATGTGTGATTAAATTTGAACTGTTGAGCTATGGAAGTACATCTTGACCAGAAAGCGTTTCTGGTTAAGTTTGTGTGGAGAAGGAGTTTGAGGTCATATTAAACCCACAGGGTTGAATATAAGTACGTGTTAATTTGGTTTGAAAAACTAGTAAGTAGGATAGGAAGGGAGAGAATATAAACTTAAAACAGCCAGCACAGAACTATTGTAGAAATCTGCTTCTGTGTACACTAGAGTAAAAAATAGCTTGGTAATACTAAATATCAAAGGGGCTTTTGCATGGCAGTAAAATTTTGGAGGAATTGTGGCAACTTAGTGTTCAAAGTAATAAACTGTGGCTGCCGGTGCTAAGTGATACAGAGGAGAAAATGCCTGTGCAGCTCCAAAGGGATAGGTTTAGTTTGGTGTTAAATTGGTGGATACCTAAAAATTCCGTGCTTAGCTGCTCTTCGAAGTTCTAGTTTAAATAAAATTGCATTTAAAGTGCTATACTTCACTACATATCACCCAATTTATGGGAATTTGTTGCTTACAGTTACTTTATAAGATAGATATGTAAAGTTTAATCAATGTATGCAGCAAGCTTTTGAGGTATAGAATAGTATTTTGTTAATGTTAATTCTACTTTTGTTAATTATTCCTAAATTCTGCCACTCTTGGCAGAATGTATGTTCAAAGTATGCTGAGTTTTAAAAGTTTTAAAGATCTGGTTATGTTTGAGTTTGAGGGAATGTATATTTTGTTATTGCTAGTAATCTGCTCTTAAAGTTTGGGGTATTTCCCTTTAGAGCTTTAAGCTTGCTTTTATATGACAATTACAATGAAACACATTTAATTCTCTGCAAGTAAACTGTAAGTAATTATTAAACGCTTCAGAACTTTAACACAAATATTATGCAGTTTCTGGTGGCTGACAGATACTGGGAGGATGAATGAACCAGAAATAGTAACACACTGTTTTGAGAACAGGAGTGAGTCTAGGTTTGTAGAAAAATTCAGTGATTTTTATTAGAGCAACTGATTAACTGGGAAGAATAGGTAGTAGAAAATGATGTGCTCAAAATATGAGAACAGGTTTGTGTGATGGAAGGCTAGCCTGTTTTTCCCAGCTGAATAAGTTGAATTCATTATAGCCTGCTTGCTGAGTTACTGTTCATCTGGGAAATGTTAGCAACTCCATGGATGGATGGATGGATGAATAAATTGGTAAAACGAAGTCGAGAGAGCTGGAGACTTTCAGGATAGCATACAGATCTCTGAGGAAAAATCTGGGTAATATTTTTAGAAGTTCTCAGTCCCTGTTAGCTCCTCTTGGGAGTGTGATGGGAGCTGGTGTATGTTTAGAGCTTTTGAAAATTTGATTCAAATTTTATTTTTTTGGAGTGCTGCATGCGTGATGACCATGCATTATTCCACTTGTATGCTATGCCTGTTAGAAATGTATTCCACATACTGGATGTCTGAATACTGAAACACTTTTCCTGCTTCATTTTACTTATATATTTCAGAGCAGTTGGCATTTATTAGGGGTTTCGCCAAAGAGAGAGGCAGTGACTGAAGTTAAATTCTTCTTCTGAGAAGTGGCTGCTTGTGGCAGCTGTGGCCACAGAGGTGAGGATTCCTTTTGTAGCTTATCCATGCTCTACAAGGAATAATTTAACTTTTTTGTCACATTTGGGCATTCTTATAGTCATACCATTCTCAGATAAACGCTGTGGAATGTATACATTTGTAAGTCAGTTTGTAAGGCTTAATGACTAGAATGTTTTATGTTGCTGGATTCATGGCAGCACTGAATAGGGAACTTCTGCAAACCCACCTTTTGTGCATCATTCCTGCTCTTTTGATCCATTTGGTCAGAAATGTGGTATGAGAGATCAAGACCTATGCAGGGCAGTTATCAGTTGTCTTCGGGCACAGATCGAAAGGATTGGTGTTTTTAATCATGGAAACCTGTTTACTGATTTAGATTTTTCTAATGTACATATAGAAATAAACGTAAATGTAGTACTTCTCCCTGAGAAAGTTTCTTCTTGGTTACTGTTATGTCAATGACCCTTGGATTTCTTCCCCAGGCCATAACTTATGGTATTTCCAGCTACTGTAGTCTTTTCATCTGTCAGTCTATCAATTAATCAATTAATATTGGTAATTTAAAATTGTATAAAAATAGAAGCTTCAGATCAGTAATTTGATTTATGTGCAAGCCTACCCAGATCTCCTTGTGCTTGTGTATTAAACACTTTAAGTGTTCAGCTTTGTATTATACCATTTGATTGAAGAAGTTGGCTGTGGTTCGTATGGTCAGTTGAAGACCTGAATTTGAGTCTGAAGTACTTCATGGTCTTGGTGACTCAGTTTGCTTTTTTTTAAAAACTGTTTTCCAATTTATATTTTGGAATGAAACTACTTTTGTAAATTTATTTGATATTAGTGAGATGTATTTTTTGTTAAAAATACCTGATGTTTGCTATAATGAAAGCTATAAAAGCTCTGTAATTTTTTATGTCCTTGCAGATCTTTGAGAGTTTTAGACCTATGTCCTGAAACTATGTTCCTTCTGTGAAAACATTTGCAAGGTTTCAGCTGAAAGTACAATTATTCATATCATGCAAACTGGACATGAGATATTGCTTTACAGTAGCTATTAATCTGCTGATTCTTGCAGAGACTGGAGGAGAATTGTGTAGAGTGCAGGCTGCATAGAATGAGTTTCAAAAATGCCTAGCAATGTAAAGTGCTGCTTGGGTGTGAATTAAGGTGTTCGGAAGCCACACACAGTTTCTTGAAATCTTGATCCTTTTTAGCCATCTTAATGCCATCAATGCAGAAGTCCTTCTTAGAGTTTCTAAAGCACAGGAAGTAGGATAACTGGGTAGATGAAGCACCAATGCTTATGGATTGTAAAAGGTGTGAGGCTGCAGTTTAAGAATTTATGTACTCTGGCTGTGGTTGTGATTGACTTGCAGAAGTGTGTTTAGCTTGCAAGCTTTATGGGATATTTTTACATTGCTTGTATTTGGGCACTTTGCTTGTCCCAGTTTTATAGTGAAATTTGTTATTGTTGAATCCTTTCACTGAGGCTTAAGGTCAAGCATTTTGCCTTGTGTTTTGTTGTAGGGTGGAACAAACACATAGTTTAGGAGTTTTAGCTGATGGGCAGCAACTTCTTAAGTCAGGATAATTCTGGTATGTCTGTATTTTGAGGCATTTCATTTGGAATGTGTACCACCTAAATGATAAGTATCTTGAGTGAGGCTTTTTAATTGAGAAATAGCGATAGTGAGAAAAAATTTGTCATAGGGAAGAAGACAGAAGGTACTAAAAACACCCCGCATGCATGAATGAGGGAGGGCTGGGAAGCTGCAGAATTTTGTGTTTTTTCCAAAGTATGTGCATCCACCCTAAAATTGTACTAAATCAGGTTGTCAAGAAGCAACGGTTTTCCTGAGTAGCTTTCTATGCAAACAGGCTGTACCATGTTAGATGTTACTGTCTCAAACTTTCTTAGGGTATAGATACATGTCTTCTGATCTCACTGGTAATAGCAGTAGAAGTTTCTGCCTCTTTCTTCTGGCCTCACTAAAGTTTAATGCTGCATCTCTTTTCTGTAGACTTCAGAGAACAGCTGCTTTGCACTTCAAGCTCACCTGCTGTTCTTTGGGAATGAAAAGCAGCAGGAGTGCTTGGGCAACTGAAGAAGAGTCATGCATTTACCCACTTGCTTTGAGCCGACTTTGAAACTTGAGGCTTCTTGGCTTCATTTGAGGGATGTTGTGTAACTGGTCAAGTTCATTCCCAGGTGATTACAGCTTGCATTGCAAAATTCCTTTTGCACTTTCATCTGAATACTGTGATGTTTGGTGTATAGTGTTAAAGGTCTGCCATATTCCATTTGGAGTGTTTCACATTGCAGAGAAAGAACAAAGAAAGCTGGTACTGAGTGAAAGAACAGGTCTTTTTCAAGTGCAGGATTTACATCTGTTTTCGTAGTGTGGTATTCTAACTCAGGAGTCTTTATGTCATAGGGCCAAAGAATATCCAAATATTTTATGATAACCTAAGAAATTGTTCCCCAGGCACTGGTAAAATGGTAGTAATATGTTGGTAAAGTTCATGGTATTAGATAAGCATGAAATCTCCCTTTCATGGCTCTCAGTGTTGGTACTTCAAAGAACTGTATAGCTGTCTGTCTGCCGTATCTGCAGTGTCATGAGCATCCACTGAGAAAACCAACAAATGGACCAACTTGTTATTTGTCAAGGTACATATGCCTTCTGCATGTTTGTGAGGTCAGTTTGTTGTCCACAGGCAACTGTGAATGTAACTCGCTCCTACTGTTCTGGGGCCAGGATGGTAATATTACAAGCAATTGGACAAGAGGAAATGGCCTCAAGTTGCACCAGGGGAGGTTTAGATTGGATATTGGGAAAAATTTCTTCACTGAAAGGGTTGTTGAGTATTGGAGCAGGCTGCCCAGGGAAGTGGTTGAGTCACCTGGAGGTATTTAAAAGGAATTGAGATGTGGTTCTTGGGGACATGGTTTAGTGGTGGATTTGGCAGTGTTAGGTTAGTGGTTGGATTTGATGACCTGAGAGGTCTTTTCCAACCTAAATGATTCTGTGATTCTAATCCTGCAAAGGAAAGAGAGTTCAATTCCATTTTCAAAAAAAATTTGAGTACCGCTTAACCACTTTTTAAGTAACATCTCTGTAACATATCTTTGTTTTTTCCTTTCTCCCTCTTTGCATTAATGATTGGTTCTTTGGAAAATAAATTAATTGTATGCATGAATATCTTCTCTGGTATTGCTTTCAGCACATCATACTGAATAAATACTATTTTATCAGCCTACTCGGCGATAATGACCATTAACCTGATTATTAACTGCTGGGTCTCAGATGGAATGCTGAATGCAAGCTTGTTCCAAAATGGCAGAATCTGGCTCTCCTTTTTACTGTAATAAAGCTGCTTCTGTTTGCAGCACTGTGTTGCTGGGAGACTGCAGCTAATTTTTATGGCGCATGTCAGTAGTAGTGATTCAAATTATACATTTCATTGAGTAGCTCTTCTCTTTGTTTGTAAACTGTCTTCTGTGAGGAGAGAAAATTTTTTTTTTGTTCTGGGGAGAACAGTATCCAGACCAGAGGAAATGACTGAATCTGGAACAAAAGCTCAGATTGTTCGTTGGTAACACCACTGTACTTCTGAAGTCACTCCAGGGGGGATGGTGGCCTGGCTGAATTTACACCACTCTGATAGTCAAGTCTAATGCAAGTATTCAGGAGAATTCCAGGTGAGGCATATACATCTCCTCAAACTGCTGTTTTTCTTTTTCAGACTCCATGGTGCAAAACTTCCAGCATGCAATGTGACTTCAAAGCAAAACAACAAAATAGACTCTGAGAGATTGTGAATTAGAAAACTACGTAGTTTTGGTTCACAGCAATACAGAGGCAATTTTGGAGCTCTATAGAAAATGCAGTCTCTTTTAAAAATGGTTGTTACACAGCTTGCACATAGATGAGGATATGCATGCAGTTACAGTGGCAAAAAGTGGGTGTAATGGGGCGTGCACCTAAGTGAAAAAATACATGTGTAAGGTGGAATCAGACTAATAAGTTAAAAATCTCTTCCTTGCTGAATCTGCACTCCTTTTCTGGCTAAAGCAGGTGGTAGTCCATTTCCTGATGTTCACATTCTGCGTAGGTTTTTAGCAGTGTCTTGTTTTTAATCTTGCTTGAGATGCCTTTATAAAATGGTGTGTGTCTGTGTCTGAAGCCTGCTTGCTTAAACACGCAAGTCATGTCAGCTGCAATGCGGCAGTGCTTGGTGCTAATGAGGTGAGCAGCCAGAGCACCCGTCTGCTTATGTTTTCTCATCTCTGTGCAATTATGGCAATGGAGATTGGAAAAAGGGAATTATATTGGATATGGCTCTGTTTTGGCCTTTCCAGAGTGTGGTTCTGAGTCCTCCTGAGGCATATTTATACTTCCATTTTGGGAGATAGGTGGTTGCTTCACTACATTTAAGGCAAGCTCTAAAATACATCCTGGTTGGGAGAAGAAAACAAAACTCAAGTACAGAGAGGGGGATGCCCTCTTCCCCCCCCCCCCAATTAATTCGGATGCACCTTGAAATGAAATATATTGCCTGGCAATATGTGTCTTCAGGTTGAATAGATGCAAGTCAGTATTTAAAAAGTAACATCTTTGGAATAGAGCTAATCAGGTAATAAATTTGGCCTAGATCTAAATAGTTACAGCTGACCTTTCATAGGCACAGAAATGTGGATGCACTGAGTTCTCAGCTCACCTTCTCTCTCTTTTTAACCCCTGAAGGTGCTGATGGCAGTGTGAGCTGGGTATTTTACACTGAAGTCAGAAAGTTTTACTTTGAATATAAGGCAAATAAAGTTAACATCAAATCATATTTGTCTTTTCCCATCCTTAGATGTCAAGACCGTCTTCATCAAGCTTGATGCCTTCTGGTCCAATTCTATCATATTCCCATTCCTGCAGCCTGTCTTTCAGTGTTTCTTTTACAGAGACATAGTCTGTAAAACTACAGGTCATGATTAAGTAATACATTGGTCTTGGTGACAAAGCTGGCTTTCCTTCCAGTTCCTGCCTTAATGTCATGGTGTGCTGCTTTGGTAACCGATAAAGTTATTTCTGAGAACTTATTTGGTATAAATAAGATTATTGAAATTATCTGTGTTAAAAATACTGCCTTTTTTTTTTAAGGGTTATATCTAATCTCTGTTACTTTGGCAATATGTTGTGTGATACCACAGAGGGATCAGTACAACTGGGACTGGGAAAGGTATGAACTGTATCATGTAGGCAAGAGCTAGCAGTGGGAGGCAGGAACCTCCTGACCTAGTGATACTGCTGATGTGAATGTAGTGTGCAGCTAACACCCATAGAAAGGATGATGTGTCAACCTGTAAAAAAAAAATCCTTCACCCTGGGAAGGAGCCCAAGATTGTGTGCTCTAATACAGCCTGTTCTTTGCCTAGTCCTAGTTGTAAGTGCATTAGGAGTGACTTGTATGAAACAGCACAACTGACAAGGTGCGTTTTAGAGAGAGTTGCGCTATTTTAACGCTTGCTGTGGAAGTCTGGTACCTCTGTTGTGATCACATCTGGTGCAGTATTTCTTTGCGTGTTTACCTTCTCCTGAAGACCTTGTAGATGATTGGGATGTTCTTTTCTTCCTTCTTTAGGTCTCCGGGTGAATGGGGAGCTCATTACAGCTTACCCGCAAGTGGTGGTTGTGCGTGTACCAACACCTTGGGTCCAGAGTGACAGCGATATCACAGTCCTTCGCCACCTAGAGAAGATGGGCTGTCGATTGATGAATCGTCCCCAAGCCATCCTCAACTGTGTCAACAAGTTCTGGACGTTTCAAGAACTTGCTGGTCATGGTGTGCCTCTTCCAGACACTTTTTCATACGGTAAGGCTTTTGGATTGAAAGGATAGGATAGTTGGCCTATCATAATTTATGCTTTTGCAGTGCAAAAGATGTGAATCAAGTTTGGGAAATCCACAGAATTAAGTAGCATGAGGCTAGTTCCACAGATAAGTGTTCTGTAACCAGAAAAGGAAATTAAAATCGCAATGCTCAGATTCTTTTTTTGGCTTTGTTCATTAGCTGTGATGCTTTGGGAAGAGTACTTTAACTGTACCTCAGCCTCCTGAGCAGCTAACTTTGGCTGTTACTCCTAAAACATTTGACCTCCTTTCCAATTGCCCAAAACAACAGACAAGAACTTGGGGAACTAAATGTGATTGGATATTATAAACACCTAGACTTTGGCAAAACCTGAAAGTAGATTAAACTTCATATGAATAAAAATATCTGCAAATGCATTAGTTATTGCAAAAGGACAAAAAGAGTACAGGCCCTTGTGTTCAGCTTTTAACTGTTGTTTGGGGTTTGTTTCCCACAGCACAGTTTAATGTTTGTTGTGCCTGCCTCTGGAGTCTCTGGTTCCTGACAGAGTGCTAGATTAGAGGAACCATTTGTCTGAGCTACCCTGATGCTATTTTTGCTTTTAATTACAATATATTAAGGAGTTGAAGATACCTCTCAGCCTTCCTTTCCTTCTTGGGAAATACCAGTGCTTTCTTCCTCTTTGTGTGGTTGCAGCAATAGGCTTTTGTAACAGGAAATTGACAAAAACACAAACTTAAAACAAAAACATGGGTTTCCATCAATCACTATGAATTACTGTTTCCACCAGTTACTGTGAAAAAACATTTGAGAAGTAACATACCCTTTCTTTATAGATGTGGTTGCTCTAGGTCTTTGAGAAATGAGTTTTTAATTTGGGGGGGGGGGAGAAGGGGAGACCACGAATGATGGGGTAGTTGCAGAACATGCAGACCATCTCTGTTCATAACTTCCTGCCGCTTCTTTTAATCCCTGCTTCTGGAATTTGACAGAAGCATGACTTTTTTTTTTTTTCTTTAAAAAAAAAAAAAAGCCCAAACCAAACAAATATCAAGTTATCAGTGAGACCTGGCTTTGCCAAGAAAAACAGGATGTGCTGAATGACATGTTATTCCATGACACCCATTAAAATCCATGACAGGGTAGTGATGGCTGCTGCTGACTTTGTGCCCAGTGTCTTGGTTTGACTTCTGCGCTTTACTGCTCATGCTGTTAGGAGTCTTATCCCTTTGTCTGCTGACTTTCTCTTTTGTATTTTCTTATACTGTGGTCAGCCTTCTGTGAATTGAACTGAACTCAAATAACCTTGAAGTATCAACCACAGTCATGTGGATGGTCATTAAAAGCTATTCTCTAAGGTCCTTACAGATGCAACGAGATGAAAATGTCAAAGTACTACTTCATGAAATAGGGAGAATGAGATGCAGGAGACTTAAGCCTTGGAAAGGGGGGAGGTGGAGTGACAAGATTTGGGTGGTTGTTGCTGTCTGGATTATGCCTTGTCTTTGTATTCCATGTTGCTTTCCTGGTTAGTAGTTTGGATGGAACTGTTACTGGTGTTATGTCTGCTATTTTCCTGCTAGACATTTGAAAAGGAGGGAGTTGATAAAGTAAAAGGGATAAACTGGAACAAGATGGTAGAATTGGGGCATTCAGGTTTAGAAGATCGGATTAGGAGTTTTGAGGTTGTGATCAAAACATGTTTGTCAACTTCTGTTTTCCATTTCAAAGGAAGTAGGAGTTAGTATCCCACAGATTACAAACAGCTTCAAAGTCTGATCATGTTCCTCTTAACTGACAGTTCTTTCTGCATTATCTAAGCTGTAAGGGTGGGAGGAGAGTGTGGCAATTACATCCCCAATTTGGCCGCACCAGATTGGTGGCACATAATGTTGTTGGTTTTCTTTTTGCCAGGTGGTCATGAGAATTTTGCCAAAATGATTGATGAGGCGGAAGTGCTGGAGTTCCCTATGGTGGTGAAGAACACGCGGGGTCACCGAGGTGGGTGTGAGGTCAGGGGTGAGGGCAAGGAGTATTCTGAGCAGTACTCTTAAGATTTTGTCCTGTCAAGGAATGATAGTTAAGAAGGTCGTCTGTTAGGTGTTGGCCTTTGTGGTGCATCGAAATTCTACCGCCCTTCAACTTCTGAATGTTGAGTAGGCTGCAACGGCAAGGGGGATAGGTGTTCAAAATTATGGTTCATTGGTGACTTGTGTGAGGAAAGCTTTGAACTGGAATAATGGAAAGGTCTGGCCTTAGGGAAGCAGAGAGAAGCCTACATGAATTTTAGGGATGTT
Source organism: Phalacrocorax carbo (assembly GCF_963921805.1). NCBI lineage: Eukaryota > Metazoa > Chordata > Aves > Suliformes > Phalacrocoracidae > Phalacrocorax > Phalacrocorax carbo. Next base: position 84,058,769 of record NC_087513.1, on the reverse strand, counting down.
TCTAAATAGGTATAAGAAATGAAATGTTTGTTCATTCAGTCTTAATTTGACTTTTTTTTCTACTTGATTTTGTCTATAATTAGGATTGTGATTTAAATAAAATCTCACGTATTGTTTGTCAAACTGGATCTCTGTTTTTCAGAATAATATACCTGAAAGTGCTGGTGATAATACAGCAGGTTCAGATTAAATTGTTCTGTTATCAATCTTTTAAGTATTGAATATGAAACAATACATCAATTTTGTTTAATGTCAGATAGTTATCTACTAAAGAAAACCAGGTATAAAATCAATTTCAGAGGTTATTTCCAAAGGAAGTTGCACTGTTTTTATTTACTTTAAAACCACTCTAATACACGCTAGACATGAAAAGAGACTGAACCTGAAGTTTAAGCACATAAACCAGCAGTTACCTTGAAGCGTAACAAAAAGACAGCGCTTCGTTCTTTTTGTCCGTCAGTTTGTCTCCACTCTGGGCTGCTCTGGTTCATCTCTTGTGCTGGCATGAGTGTTTCTGTAGCCATGTAGTAAATGGATTCAGGAACTGATGTTGGTTGAATGTAGATGGGTTATTTTTACTTGGATTAATTCCTTACATGTATTGTCATTTACTCACACAAATGCTTGTGTTGATGGAATGAAAGAGTGAGTGCAAAAGCCTGGGGCAGAGGAAGATCAGACCTGCTTCTGTTGGATGTAATACCTGTTTATATGGTTTTAAAGTGCTTGTGGAGCTATGAAGCCAAGTTGGAGTATGACTTTGCAGCAAGCTGAATTTCACAGCTGTGGAATATCTGAGACAGTGGATTTGACTTGACACTGCCTCTTGTTAAGACCTACTAAATAATCACAGAGTTTGCAGCTATTGACTTTCTTCTCCCTTTTTAGCCAGAATTCATGCAAATCACTGCTTACAAGTTTTGCTTTAGAGCACTTTAAATTCCAGACATTTTAATGCAAATTTATACACTGTATGTATCCTTTCACTTTAAGAGAGTTGGGGAAACTTTCAAATTAATTGAAGAGCAGCCATTTGCAAATTGTATTTAAAAAACCCCAGACAAACATGGTCGTAGGTACTGGCTGATGGATAACAGTCATGTTCTTCTAGGTCCATTTTCTGTGTAGTTTCCTGCAGCAGCAAATGTGCCAATCTTATTTTTGCCAAGGTGTCATGATACTGTATAATTCCCAAGATCTAAGTAGTTCCCCTCCAAGGCATCATTCTTCCCATCCCATTTTAAGTATACAGTAGGATTATTAAGTGCTTGTAGGGAACGGGAGAAAGCACATGGAGGTTTTTGCTTGTCATGATTTTTAAGCCTGAATTCTGATATTCTGTTTGTGATGAGAAATTCCATGTTACTTGAGCAGTGTTCTGTGTTATGGAGACCTTAAATACTGATAAAGCATGGGCTGCTCCTTTTGGGCTTTGGAGTACTTGGTGGAATTCTTCACACATTATTTCTCCTAGTTCTGCTACTGCTGTATTTCTGTTCCCTTAGTTAAGACAGGCAGTTTAGCAATTGATTTTTTTCATACTCTGTTAACATTGTAGCATAATTGAGCGACAATTCTGCAACAAAAAATAATTGTGCAGCCTTACTGAAAAACATAAATCTAATATGACACATGAAAGACTCCTTCAGAAAGAGGAAGTAGATTTGGGAAATGTAGCTAAAGATGGAAAGGGATGCCATCTTATGAGGCTAGAAATAAGATGGCAAGTGGCAGAGTCTTTCTGACTTTCATCAGTATTAGTAATATTGGAAAAGAACAAAGAAGTCTTTGGTGTGCTCTAGAAAGGAAGGGGAATGAAATGACATTTTTTAGGTTAAAACAAGTCCTTGAGGTGCTTGCTTGCAGAAAAGCTAGTGATTTCTAAAATGTTTTTTTCAAAATTTTATTACATTCCATTCATTTTATGTTTTGTGGAATCTTCTGCTAAGTTATCTTGGATACTGTGGAGTCTAGTGTTTTCCTCTGAACATGTTGTTCCACTGCAAAGCCTCATTCTGGAGATGTGACCTCTTGTAAGTATTGGCAAGAGCAGCTCTCAGCAGCTTCCCAACAGAGAAGTGGTAGGCTCTGCAGTGGCATACTAGCGACTTCAGAGTTCTTAGCTGCCTGGTGTTTAACAGTTTCATGTCACTGGTTCCTGTGTGTCAAAGCTGTAGGCTGCAGATCCAGTCCTCTTGGATGAACAAAACTGTGTTGTTAATTAAACACCTGCTGCTCTTCAAGTGTTTCTGCCTTTTTATTCTCCCATTAAGGACTTGTCCCAAAAGGAGTTGAAATTACAAGACCACCTTCTTTATTGAAAGCTGTTTTCCTTTTATTTTTTTTTTTTTTACTACTCCTCAAATGGGTCCTCAACTCTGTCAGTTCTTGAACACTTAGAAGCACTGAAGCAGTGGAACACTGTCCACAGAAGAATTTGTAAATGGGTCTAAGCTACAGTTGGGGCCTATGAGAATGGGCAGCATACTGGTTGGGGGTTTTACTTTTATGTGTTGAATCATTGATGCAGCTTCTTCCAATCTTCTGATATTCTATTCTTCATACAGGTAAAGCTGTGTTCCTGGCACGAGACAAGCACCATTTGGCAGACCTAAGCCATTTGATCCGTCATGATGCCCCTTACTTATTTCAAAAATACGTTAAAGAGTCCCATGGCAAGGATGTACGTGTCATCGTAGTAGGAGGCCGTGTGGTGGGCACGATGCTCCGCTGCTCAACAGATGGGAGGATGCAGAGTAACTGCTCACTTGGTAGGAAAAGCATTGTTTATAGTTTTGATCAGAATTTTTCAATCCAACTGAAAAATCACAAACCCAACTGCAATAAGCTGCAGGTTTTATTTTGTATTCATTGTGCTTATTCTTGGGGTTTACAGAGGAAACACGGGGGGAAGATTAAGTGAGATGCGTGTTCAGCAAACACAGAAGGAGAGACAATCTCTGCCCAAAGTATTAGATGGAGAGGATGGATGAAAAGGAGGGGAAAGTTCTAGAAACACAAATGGAGCAACTGATGTGGTAGTGGCAGTGTTGTGCTAATGCCAAGTTATCATTCATTTCATCCTGTTAAGAGGAACAGAAAAAGAAGAAAGACAGAAGAAGCGACCAAGGGAGGTAGAGAAGACAGCCAGTTGGCGAGAGGGTAGAAGAGAGTTGTTAAGGGAGGGAACTGTTGAAGACAATAAACAGTTGGATTGCATTGAGCAGATGCTGTGCTGATGATGTCTGTCCTCTCTGCAGCCTTTTACCCCAAAGGCCATGTCTGCAAGGAAGAGGAAGGTTACTGCATTGATTGTAGCATACTCAGAACTGTGTTTCTCAATAGCTTTGAGTACAGGATGGGGTTTTCTGAGGGTAGAAGGAGGATTGAGGTTGCCTGGCTGAAACTGTACTGAACCTGAGCAGGGATAGGACAAAATGCGTTCATGTGTAGTACAGTTTTGGCTAGTCAAAATGCCTGAGAGGTTTTAGTTACAGGGGTTTTTTTTAGTTAAAGGTTTTTTGGCTTGTTATTGTTTGGTTTATTTTTTTTACACTTAACTGTTGTCATAGATGAAGTCTGAGTTGATTAATACTTAGATGATGGACTGTGAACTGGATCAGCTGAAGTTCAGACACAAATGTTCCCTAATTCTCGCTTTAGAGACAATAACCTATGATAGCAAGCTGGGAGGGACATGAGCAGATAATAATGTCTTAACTCCTGTCCCCCTCAATTATACCTGTTAGAGCTGTAGTCTTATCAGGAACACTTGGTTTAATTTTGTTGAAAGATTTCTTGTGTTAAGTTACAAACATGTATGGAAAGCTTCTACCTTACAAGGAACAAGGGTGGTTTGTGAGGTCATCTTTTCAATATCCCAGGATCATAAAAATGTATGATCTCTTTCTTAACTAAAAAGTCAGCACTTAACTGTTGTTTAAACAAGTCTTGACCTGCCTTTGGCAGGTCAGAATCTCCTGAAATCCTGCTGTGGCTTCAAGTTCATTAGTAGTCTCTGTGGAAAGGACGTTGCTTTCTGAGTTGTCAGCAGTATGCTTGCAGGCTCGCTTTGGAGCTTCCCAACCAAAAAGCACCAACTAGTTGAGAAAGGATGTCAGTCACCTGTGACCAGACTACAGACAGCAAGGTTTTTTTGCTTTTTTCAGGTGGTGTAGGGATGATGTGCTCACTGAGCGAACAAGGCAAGCAGTTGGCAGTCCAAGTGTCAAACATCCTGGGGATGGACGTGTGCGGCATTGACCTGCTGATGAAGGACGACGGTTCATTCTACGTCTGTGAGGCCAATGCAAATGTAGGTTTCATTGCCTTTGACAAGGCTTGTAATCTAGATGTAGCTGGTATCATAGCGGACTATGCCGCTTCGCTCCTTACCCCCGGTCGCTTGACGCGGCGCATGTCCTTGCTCTCTGTGGTGTCCACGGCAAGCGAGACTAGCGAGCCAGAGCTGGGCCCTCCAGCTAGTGCCGCTGTCGACAATATGAGTGCTAGCTCCAGCTCTGTCGACAGCGACCCTGAGACCACGGAGAGAGAGTTGCTCACCAAGCTCCCGGGGGCTCTATTCAACATGAACCAGCTATTAGCTAATGAGATCAAGCTTCTTGTGGAGTGATGCCACATGTAAATAGATGACCAACAGAACTCTCTCTTGTAAATTTTTGTTTTTTTAAACCAACTTGCAATGCTGTTTATCAGACAAGCTCAGAGGAATGAGGGGGGGTGGGGGTGTGTGTGTCAATCAAGAGCAGAAGGCACGTGTGCTGTGATTGCTGCCCCTACTTTTTTGCAGAACATAAAATTGTGTTCATTCTTCAGCATCAGTTTTTCTAATGAAGATGCTTAGTTCACAATCTAAGTGGGTGTTTTATTTGGATGCTGCTTTGGTCCCCAGACGTACTGCAGTTCATGTATGTTCACAGGCAAGCATTGAAGCATGATTCACACTTGAAGATTTTCAGAAAGCTGTCTGGCAGCTCTCTAGAAACTTCTGTGAATTACTGCACCAGTTAAGTCTCTTCTACCTCTGTAAGGCTTGATCCTGTAAATTGCCAAGTGCCTGAAATTCTCAATGTGAGTTGAAGGTGTTAAATACCAGGTATTTCAAAGTTCCTGGAGACCTACTGTTTCTACTCTTGTAGATGGGAGCTGTAAGTTCAGGATCCTTCTCAAGTCATCATTTTCTGACCTTGCAGGATATGGCCTTTCAAATGATGAGGCTGAGAGAAGTATCAGTTGACTTAACATGAGCTTTCTGTACAAATCTGTAATTTGTCCCATCTTGGTATTAATTGGCAGCTTTGTGTCTGCATTTCTTTTTAAAGCTTTTGAAGGAGGATTTTAGTACTTTTCTCATTTCAAATCCTGATTTTGGAAGGTATGTAGGGGAATTGGTCATATTCTATTTATGGCAGAAGTGGCACGTTTTAACTATTTTTTGCATGATTGGAGGAGATAAACAGCACTGTAATGTTTGGTATACAAAATAATGTTTAATCCAATGTGAAAAAGAATTACACTAGTTTAAAGCAAACGTGCATCGACTTGTATTTGTTAGTGTTTTAGTCTTTTTGAGAGAGATCTGCAATGTTAATGTTCCTTTTTCTTTAATACATCTCGTCCAACACTCCCTTCTCTATGCCTGCATCTTTAACAGTGGCCAAAGTGAAAACACTGCAGACTATTTGTTAAGAAAACACTGAGTTAAAGCCTGTACATTGGTGGGGTGGTGGTTTGGGGTTTTTTTAATTGCTTTTTGGGGCGGGGGGAAATGTGGTAAGGTGTGGAGGAGGGAAAAGTTGGTTAAAAGTGATTAGACATCTGGAGGTACTTTAGAATAAAGCTGCAGTTCATACAATACTTACCAGGCTTACTTTTTCCCCACTGAACATAAAAGCTGATGTTGGCAGAAATCCAAAGAGTATAACTGGGGAGAAATACTCAATTCTTAGCTTTCGGAAACATGCAGCAGATTTAAAAAAGAAATTTTTTTTTTTTTTTAAATAAAGGAGGAAAAAAGAGTGCTCAGCCAGAATTAAAAAAAAACAAAACCAAAACCAAACAAAATCAACCTAGGTCCATGAACAATTAACAAATTGATCTTGGACCCTTACGTGTGTGTGGTGTGAGTGCACACACTTGTGTGTGTTTGTGTGTGTGCATTTGCTTTGCTTTATTTCTTTGGGGGTTTTGGCTATTTAGCTCCTAATTTTTTTCCAGGCTGCCTGATTTTCCTTAGTCCTCTGGCTGTGGACTTTCTCATTAGCCTTGAGCTGTTTTGGAAAACAGATAACCAAAACAGATACTGAGTCCATTTTTCAGTCCCTATCTTCTTCCTCCTTTTCTTCCTCCTTCTTCTCCCCACCTTTTAATTCCTTTCTCATTCTCTGGGTTCATAAATCCCTGGAACTATAGATATATATATATAAAGATAAGCCTCCTTTTTTAAAAACAAAAAGTGAAACGTTTACAGTTGAAGAATAATCTTGTGAAAATAGGGTTTGTTTGGAGGGGGGTTGTGTGTGTGCAATGCTGCTGTTTTCTGGATACTTCAATGGAGCATGTCCCATGTACCCTTTGAGGCTCTGCACTGCCCACCTCTGTGGCCCTTCCTCACCTCTCTGCTGCTCTGCTGTTTTATCTTCACTTGGACCTTAAACACAACTCACGGACACTATGCAGAGAGTCTTCAAGAGGCAATAAACAGAACAGTATTAACCTGCTTTATGGAGGTTTGATCATGCTTCTTTGTACAGTTTGGTTTTTTTTTTATTTTAAAAGGAATGTAATAAAATGGCTTTTTTTTTGTAGAATTAAATATTATTATTAAAATCAAGTGAAAGGTTGACTGTTGGTGTTAAGCAGGAGAGCGGACCATCTGGTCCAGCAACGAAAGGAGCTTCAGCAGTAAAGGTATTTTCAAATCTTTATTCCTGACCCTTCAAGCACACAGGTTATACCTGAAGAATAGACAGGTCTTAAACTTCCATGAAGAGCTGCAGACCACAGAGTGTGAAAGAAACCTAATTTTCTAGTCACTGAGCTGTAAACTGTCGTTTCCAGAGGCTCTTCTCCCCCTGTTTATCTAAGGGGAATTTGGGTGCTGGTGTTTGGGGTTTTGGTTTTGGTTGGGTTCCCCCCACCCACCACCTTTTCCTTGTTACTGGTAGGTGCCTGCACTTCTTGAGAGGCTGATAGGGTCAATCCTTCCCTTTTCAGCTGTGGCACACATTGAGCACATGTGGAATAACAGCAGGGAGTAAACATGTGCTAGTTGGTATAGTGGGACTCCTGTATTTCTACTGCAGGAAACATCTTCTAGAGGAAAGAGCTGGTAACTGAACATTCTGGACTGTTTTTTGAGTCTCCATAGTATCACCCTTTTAGAATGCCCAGCTTATGCCTCACAGTAGTAAAATTTGTGAAGCAAACATAATATATTCGAAAGACAAAGAGTGGATTGAGAGATTTACAGTTTGGCTTCCTTAGGATAAGATGCTCCTCTGTGGTTGGTACATCCATTGCTAGGTTGGAGATAAGTCTATGCATAGTGGTCAAGGAGGGAGGCAGGATTTGAAACATCATGTACATTTGTGTGGACATCGGGTATTCATGCTACGTGAAAACCTCGCTTGAGCATTTATTGGTACAAATGGGGACACTTTTCTTGTTTATTTACTCTCTACTTATCCATTGTTCCTGAAATAGTGAAATGTATAGAATGGGCTGGGGGTGTGAGGGGGTGTGTCTTGTGTTTATTTAAAGGAAAAAAACCATCAACAAATCTAGCCTGTGGTAATCAGGCAGTGTTTCCCATTGAAGGTGAACTTTACAGATGTCAGCTTTGTACACTGTATTTCCTTCAGTCCCCTATGCTGAAAAACACATGCTAAGCTTTCATACAGTTGCACTAACACTACCTCCATATGTGGGTTTGGAAGCATGTGCTGAAAAAAGGTCAATGTAGTGCTGGGTTACAACAGTGCCAATACAGCTGATGGTAATAGAACTATTTTTGTTATTTCTATGTTTGAAAGAGCCAGTTAGAACTCTTGTTTGCAAGAATAAGATTCTTAAACCACATCTGATGAAATTTTGTTCTTTGTAACACTGGAGATTTTATTCTGTTCAGTTCACCATGTTTATAATTGATGTCCTACTATGTCAATATATGGATTGTATCTTAAGCCTTGTATTTAATGCTTTAATGTGTTTTATAAAATCTTTTATTGGAATGTTACAACACCTCATCCGTAACACAATGTCAATGCTTGATGCATATGTGGACTGTTAACATTTTTGTTCTGAACTGATGGTCACTCTTGGAGCATTTTCTCCCACCTCGTGTGCTATCTTTCATGTGCAATACTTACTCAGGAAATAACCTCTGGAATATCTGTGTATGTCAGATGCAAAGGAGATACTTCTTCAGATGTTATACTGGACTTCAAAATCCAACAAATGAAACCAGTGATGTTTGCTAAATCTTTTCTCTTCCCCTTATTGTGAAATCTGTCAGTTAAATACATAAGGGACCTTGAGGGCTCAGAGAGACTTGGAAAACAAATTGCATGTACAGCATCTTTCTCATGGCTCACTCTTTTTGAGAAGGTTTATGGGCTTTATGGCTGGTGTGAGACACACGACCCACTCCTGTTCTCTCTATGGAATAGTAGGTGCTCAGACAGGTAACTTCTGTTGCTACTGCCTTTTTTAATTTTCAGTTTTTTCACTGTTCTAGGAATTGTTTTAACTGGAACACTGCAGGATTTATAAACCAGATGTTTGCTGTCTTCTGCTTTGTTTTGTTTCTTTAAGTCTTAAGCTTTGAGGGTGACTTTTGGAGCATTCTGATGGTGGATCTTAGCCTGCTGTTGGAAGTTCCAAACCTTTCATATTATCAATTTCAGTTGAAAAGTTTCTGTTTTGTTTATTTTTTCAAACTGATGACACAAACTAGATGCACAGATTTTGGGTGGGATTTGTTGCTCTGTTTTGTGTGACTTACTCTCATTTTTTTTACAGAAATGTGTTCTAACAGTTGACACTTTGTTACTGTTCTTTGCAAAACTTTTCAGGAGCCAAAAAAGTCAAACAATCCAGAGAAAACCTTCCCTTCTCCCCTTTCCGATGGCAAGAGTGAGAACTTATGAAAAGTCCTTGAGAATGTTCCTTCCTAAACTTTTCCCCCCAGTAATGCAAGCGGGTAAAATGGTAAACGCAGCAGTTTGGTGACATCCAAAACAGACCTGTTGTCAGGTAAATTGACTCCTTCTGCTCTTACTGTAACCTTCATAAGTTTGCTAACTTGTTTGCCTTCCTTTCTTCCCATCAGTTCACTTTGGTGAAACTTCTTGAATGATTTCTTTAACTGTGATATTTAGAGAAAATCCTACTTTTCTTCTTATTTCCCATCCTTATACATGTTGACCCTTAAGAAAGCTGTCATTGTCCTTTGCTTTACTCAGGTGAGACAAAAGTGAGTCTCCTTATGTAAGTATATGAGGGATAGTTTTATAATACATTGATTCCACCTCCTCTTTAACACTTCAAAGTAGTTTGCCTTCAGGTGTGCTATTTTAGCTTAGGTTTTTAAAAGATGCGATGCTTTCCATTTGCCAAGTGAACATAAAATATAACTGCATCAATTAGGAGTTGATAGGTATGAAAAACTAGTACTAAAAATGTTAAATCTATTAAAATACAACAGAGCCAGGATCCTGCAAAGAGTACAGACGGAAGAATGTGTGCTAAAGAAAAAGACTGTGGGGCTGATTATTTCTGTATGTGGAGGATGGGGTGACATATTTTATGTTGCCCTTACTGCTATATCTAAGTACTTGTGTACTTTATCCTTCTCTGGTACCTCCCTCCCTTAATCTCCAACTACTTAAAAGTGCTGGGAACTTAGTATTTTTTAACTTCATCGAAGGAGGAGAGTCTGTATTTTAGTCACGTAGGTAAATATCAGACAATAGGAATACCATTCAAAGTGGAAGAATATGAGCCTTCAGACAGGCTTTCAAGTTTTCTGATGCAGTATTTTATTTCCCATGACATCTGTAAAGAATTAGCACTTGGTTCAGACTTCTTTCTGTGTCGTTAATCTCTTCTATATTATAATAAAATAGTCTATTTTTCATATTCTCAATCTATATTTTCCTGAAACACAGCAAACTTATCAGCAGTACCATAAATTGCAGCTCAAGTTAAGGTGGGAGGGAATAATTTTAGAGCCAAATTTTGCTCTCAGTTACACTGAGATAAACCTGGAATTGCTCTGTGAAAGACAGTGGAGTGATACCCAATTTCACTGGTATAATTGAGTGTATAATTTGTGTCTTTAATTCTACTTGCAAGATAATTTCACAGACCTGTTATACTTATGTTTCCAATGCTTTTTCCTTTCAGACACACCCACTTCTTGCGTCTCAGCACTGGGCAGGCCTATTCCTTTATTTGTGTATATTTTTGTGCATCAGCTGCTATAGGACACGGGTGTTACACTTTCAGGCATGTGGTTGGGTGTCCTTTTGGGGGAGAGATTTGTGGGTTTGTAATAATGTCTAAAAAAATAATTTTCTCAAATTTGTTGAACAAATTCATGTTGGCTCAGAGTTTTGATCTCTAACCTGGTTTTATAGATATCACGTGAAGATTTTCTTGAAAGGCAGTACTGTAACTTTGCAGAGTCTGCAAATGATCTTTCATGGGTAGAGTTGATCCAAATTTACTGCATTCTGCAGAAGTTAATGTCTTAATATTTAATGTTGCTTGAAAGGTGGTTTTACAGATCATGCTCCTTCCTCTTTATGGAATGGCTTTCAAAGCCTTGTATTGATCTTGGTTGTGCCCAGTGCTTTGTGTAATGTATGGGGGAAATGTTTTAGAACTTGCATAAGGCATGACATCTTAGACAAAGGATGATGATTATGTGCGTGCTGAACAAGAACTTCTTCTGTATGCCCTTCTGCTGCAACAGAGTAATAAAACTGGTAGGTGGCAGCAGCAGCAGAAGAAACTCATGTGACTGTGACCTGAGAAACCTCCAGTACTGGGAGAAATGGATTGCAAAATATTAACTGAAGTAAGGGGGATGGAGGAGAGAGGCAGAGTCCCTGAACTGTCCCTTTGAATGGTGAGTCTAATTTACAGAATTCTAACCATGAAAAGATTAGCTGTAGTAAACACATTGATCTATCCGATTTGGTGTTTGGTTACCTGATGTCCTAATTCTGATCTTTGATTCAGCATTCCAGTTCCCCCACTGCCTTTATAATGGCTCAGTATATGCCTTAAAAATTTAACTTTATCAAAATTCCCACATCTTAGAGTATTGAAAAATAACTCTGGAAGGAATATATCTAGTATATCTATTTCTCTACCCCACTGGAAGATCAGTCATAGTTATGCTGTTGATGAAGTTTGTTTTAACCTGGTTTAAAAACCAAGGAATAGAAGACAAAGATTCTGCAGATTTATGGCTTTACCTTTGAAATTTTATTTTATGAAAGTAAAAAGCATCCTTACTGTCAGCCAGTAGTCAAGTTCATGGGCTCAGAGCCCATCTGCTTTTTTTGCGACTTCGTTTTTTGCCAATCTGCTATGTAATGCTACTTTTGGGGTGATTCTCATATGTACTTATCATACATATAGGTCTCTTTTTTAAATATTATTGAGTATTTTATCACAATGCTACTTGGTGATAACTGAAATTACATGTGTGTGCATATATATATATTTAACATTTCACATCAAATGTTGGTTCCTTTCAATCTAAAGCCTAGTATTCCTTGGAGAGTGAAGAACTTGCAGAATTGTCAACACACATCCTTTTTGTGCAAGGAGCATAGTTGACAAATGTATATAGCAAGCAACAAGCTTCATGCTGTACTAACACTCCAGTAACTCAGAATTTTCATGTGATAAGTGATGGTTACTTGAGGGTAAGGAACAGCAGCAGGGATTCACCTGTAACAAATAAATAGGTTTGGCATTAAGTCTAAATGGTATCCTCAAATCACTCTTAATTTTGTCTGGTAGGGTGCAATGGTGCATACTTACTCAAATGAATCTAGATTAATTTTTCAAAATTTTGGTATGAAGTTTCCTATATATAAAAAGCCTCTTTGAGATTTTCCCCTCTGTTTCTGAATCCTGGCCTTTTTTTTCATTAGTGTAGTCATATTAGTAAATCTGCACTGGTAAGTATAGAAGATAAATTACTTCCTAGGTTCATACCAGTCGTTAGCCCATTACAATATAATGGAAAGGATATAAGGACTTCTTTTAAATTGAGGTGCTCAAATGACTTTATGTAACACTTCAAACTTGTTTCTACATGATGTTAAAAGATTTTTATAGAAGAGGGAGATGAGATATTAATGCAGGGTCAAAGTAAAAGTGCAAAACATTCTTAGGCACCCAAACGTGATCAGTCCCAAACTTGGAAATACTAAGTAAAAGCTCTAAACCAGGAAAAGTAAAAAACCAGATCCATTATTCTCTCCTGTGAAGCCTATGTAGATACTAATTACTGTGTAATGGTATTTAGAGCAGCATATAGATTAAATCATAGTTGCCTTAGAACGCCATGCACTCTGCTTTGGAGAACACTGATCTAGATATCATCAAAGAATTATAGTTGCATACATCATTAGTATGTTTGATCGTAACAATATGTCCATTTTAAGTAAGTCTCCTACCAGAGATTAAAATGCTGACCTCTAGTAGGATGACTTTTCTTTCTGAAAAGAAAGTTAGAGGAGAGAACAGCAGGATATGGAAGTACTGACAAATGGTCTGGCATAGGGGATGTTTGAATCTGGATTGGTTGAAAATGCAGAGAAACTCATCCATGTGGATTGGGGAAAAAAGTTGTGGTCAGAATATGTATCAATATGCAGAAGACAGCAGTAGCTTTTGTACTTTCATAAATGCTTCTAGTTTCCTTACAGCTAACTATTAGTTGATAAATTCCAAATTCTGTTTTATGTTGTTATCTGGGGTATTCAGACTAAAATCAGGAACAATGCTTACACATGGGAACTAAGCTGGATCTGAGTTTTTTATATTCAGGCACCTAAATAGTGTCTGGTGCACATCAGATGCCACTTAGGACTATGGACGACTGGTGTGCTTTTCTCAGCAGCTTCTCACTTTCCATACAGCCTTTAAGTGTGTTATGTAGACCACAGGTTGGAAATCCCAGAACTGAGTTACTGCAAAGTGAAAGGAGATCAAATTTGCCAAGTGAAAAATATTTTGGACGGAGATTTGAAAGGAGTGTTGTTAAATATAACAGTGAGCAAAGCCTGTGTGTGAGATGAAGCTCATTGAGAAAGTTTTTTCAATCCAGGCAGGCTGGAGATGAGAAAGAGAGAAAGTGAATTCTGGTAGTAGAGGCAAAGGAGTCTGAAGTATATGTCAGTCTGTCAGCAGAGAGGAAGATGAGGCAGTAAAACAGCTTTTGCTGATCTTCAGCATTCCCAGCATATTGTTGTAAGGAGGAATCTTAACAGATTTCCTGTATACAATATATGCTAGGCATGCTAGCCTTTGGGAACTGGATATCAAGGAGGAGAGCTGAAAGTTGATATAGAGCCGTTGATATGGAAACTAGCTGTAGCGCTTGCCTGCTAGAATGATGGTCATGTGGATTAAAAATGTTACTGCAGTGAGTTTAGATTACAGTAATACCTGGGAGGAATGGTGGTCATCTGGCCCCAAACATGCGCTTATGCATTGGATTTGCATGGCAGGGGGGCTACAGGGGTGGCTTCTGTGAGAAGCTGCTGGAAGCTTCTCCCCATGTCTGATAGAGCCAATGCCAGCTGGCTCAAAGATAGACCTGCTGCTGGCCAAGGCTGAGCCAGTGGGCAACAGTAGTAGTGCCTATGGGCTAACATATTTAAGAAGGGGGGAAGAAAAAATCCCTGTGCAACTGCATCTGGAGAGAGGAGTGAAGATATGAGAGAAACAACTCTGTAGACACCAAAATCGGTGGAGAAGGAGGGGAAGAGGTGCTCCAGGCACCGGAGCTGCGATTCCCCTGCAGCTGCGGTGAAGACCATGGTGAGGCAGGCTGTCCCCCTGCAGCCCATGGAGGTTAACAGTGGAGCAGATACCTACCTGCAGCCTGTGGAGGACCCCGTGCCGGAGGAGGTGGATGCCCAAAAGAGGGTGTGACCCCATCACAGCACTGGGAAGCTCATGCTGGAGAAGGTTCCTGGCAGGACTTGTGACCCCATGGAGATAGGAGCCCAGGCTGGAGCAGGTTTTCTGGCAAGACTTGTGACCCTGTGGGGGACCCATGCTGTAGCAGTCAGTTCCTGAAGGACTGCACCCTGTGGAAAGGACCCATGCTGCAGCAGTTCATAAAGAACAGTAGCCTGTGGGAAGCACTAGCGTTGGAGAAGTTCATGGAGAACTGTCTTCTGTGAGAGGGACCCCACGCTGGAACAGGGGAAGCATGTATGGACATGTATTGACATGTGGCTGTCAATACAAAAGGGTTGGTTTTTTTTCTTCTACTAGATGTGACATAGCAAAGCATCCTGCTCTCTGCAACTTTGATGTGGTGGAGATTTGAAGAAGGCAGAATATTTTTTCATTCTTATAATAGATTTCCACAGGCAGGCAAGGCATGATATGTATGTGAAAGGAGAAATGGATAGGTTCCTCACGCTGACTGAAAAGCAGATTATGGATTGGGCTAGTACAAAAGTTAACATTTACATTGTACTTAGGGAAGGCATTTTCAGGGTATTTCTGTGTCCCTCTTTTGTTCCATTTAGAAAGAGTACAAGTGCTACTCAAATACACAGAGTCTGCATAGTAGTATGTCAGAGTATTAATCTCTGCCAAGCATGTGGAGGGGAAGGGCTCATAAAAGAATTATGTGAACTTCTGTGTGTCTGCTAAGTCTACGTTTTTTATTTGGAGGCAATTTACTATATGTAACTGCATATAGTACTCAGTGTAATAGATTTTTTTTTTTGTTTTTTAGAAGGAAAGAAGGAAATGTATTTGGGGAGTTAAATGTGTCGTTCTCTTGCCCATTCCTATAGGAAGCAGAATGGTTAAGGGAAGGCAGTCAAAAAATGCATAGGAACTACGCAAGTAATTATATCCAAAGCATAGTGTTGGTTGAGTACTCATTGATGTTGCTGAGGCGAAGGCTTTTTGGTCTATGTTTTAATAAGAAGAGACAAAGAAACATCTGAGAAAGGACTTTGAAAGTGTTGCATACATTGAAGTACATCTTCTGTTGCCATTTCTTTTTGCTTTCAGAACTTGATGTGCTTCTGTACATGTACCTTGATAAAAAAATATTGGCTGCTGAAATGTCTGTGTAGGGCTGAGGTCAGCTGAACAGGGAGAATAGGTGTGGAATGCTCTCTAACAGAGAATGGTCAGCTGTGCTAATCTGGGCCTTGACCAGATGATGACAGAGTTAGTCTAACAGATTTTGCTGGTCTGCATATTTTTATTGTGATATATGCAGTAGTAGCAGTAGTTTTTTGTCAAATAGTATCCTCTCTAGCTTTCACTAGAAAGTGCTGTTGCTTTTGGTCAACAGCGAATTTTTAATTTTCCCATATCATGTAATGCTTTGCATTTTCCCAAGTATAGGTACTGTATTATGTTAACTGTGGTTTAATGTAATATGATACAGTTTTCCAAATTGGGACTGAATTTTTGTCTTAGCCAAATTGCAATATAGTTCAGGTATTTTAATACAGGAATGGAAAAGAAATGGAGTTTTATTAAAGGTCATTGGATTTTTTTTCCAGTAAAGTATTGTAATCAAAAAACCCTAATTTATCACACTAATACATTTTCAGCAATATATGTTAATTTCCAGAATACATTGGGACAGGTTGTTTTGTACAAAATAGAATTGGTTGTTGGAGAGGGAGGAAAAATCCGTATTATATTAGCCAGTAACCCAATTGTTGCTACCTCTTTGGCCAGTCATGCATTTTTTCTATGCAGATTTCCTGTTTATGGTGGAAGCAGTGATACTACTGAGCTTCCTTGATGCTTAGTTTATCTGTGTCGTAAAATACTTACATTTTGGGGAGAAAGGAGCTGGAGAGGTGACAACTGTACACAGTGTTACGTGGACTAAACAGGAAGGTGCCCTGAAGCAGAGAGAGAAGACTAAGCAGTAGCTGTATACACAGGTATCTTTTCAACTCTGTCTTACCAATATAATGGGCAGTCAGGAGGCAAGATGACTGTTTAGGTTCTACCATGATGAGGAATGGGAATGTCACATTGACTGTTTGTGAAACTGGAAATATTTCATATCTGGTGTTTAAAAGAAGCGGGGGTGAACCCAAGGGGGTGCGTGTGGTTTCTGTTCCTCACTACTACTATGCAAAGGACTGTCTGCTAGTATTTTATTATTCTCTGGATTCTGTCTGTTCAGTGGTATTGTGTATTAAGCCTGAAACTCACATAGTACTGTATAAGTTTCAGGAGGAAATTTGATATGATTGTGTGTGTATTTTCCCATCCCTCTAACAAACACAAGGTCTACAGAAAGAACTTATGGTTACTCTCCCCACCCATCTTTACAGCAGTGTATGGGAGGAGCAGTGCAAATGTCCCTGCCTGAATGGAAATGTTTGTTTACTGGATGGCAAATACTGAAGCTTTATCAGTGAGAGAACTAGACAGAAAGAGGCTGTAGTTTGACTGTGCTAAACTTTTATACAATTTTTCCTCCACATGAAATATTTTTACAGGAGTGTAATGCTTGTGAAAGATCCTGGATCAACAGTTGCAGAGATTGAACTCCTCTACCCACAGGAAAGGTAACAGGAACTAGATTTTACCTTTAGAACACAGCCTTCACTGCATCTCACTGCTTGACCTGGAAGGGCCTTTTCCAAGGTTAGAAAAGGAGTTTGGTATCCATGGCTCAGTCCTTGGTGCATCTCTAATGCAGCTGTCAAGGAAGCCAGATAGATGCCTTTTTACAGAGGTTGCAGAGCTTTTTTTTTTTTTTTTAAATGATGTCTGCTTGAATTTCTGGTATTAATATATTGGGGAGGAAAAGACTAACTTCTTCAATGGTTTGTTTCTCTAGGTTTTTCTACACCAGCAGGAGGTCTTCCCTTCCATCTTATGGGGACACTTACCTCTTGATGATGCCCCCTTCACAATGAAGGGAAGAAAGGATGGACGAGCAGCAATGTGGAATGGGGTGATGTCCACACTTGGGTTTACAGTCATAATGAACACTGTCCTACTAACATGGAGAACTGAATAAAAGAGTTGTGAATTCTAAGTCATGAGACTGTGTGAGGTTCTTTTTGGTATCTTCTGCACCAGCTCCCCTTTCTTGAAAGAGCTGCCTAACTTCAGAAATCTGTTGATCTTGTAGCTTTGATACAACTAAGCCAGGAAAGTAAAGCCTATTGGATGTTCTTCCATCATATTAGCTTTTCTTTCCCCTCCAATCATTTAATTTCTAAGAGT
This sequence comes from Phalacrocorax carbo, assembly GCF_963921805.1. Classification (NCBI taxonomy): domain Eukaryota; kingdom Metazoa; phylum Chordata; class Aves; order Suliformes; family Phalacrocoracidae; genus Phalacrocorax; species Phalacrocorax carbo. Next base: position 84,041,261 of record NC_087513.1, on the reverse strand, counting down.
TCTAAAATGCTTTATATTAACAGGAATAATTTTTCCAAATGCCATGGAAACCTCAGTATGAGGCCTCTGGTTTTCAGTCATGTTATGAGCTCACCTAAGTCACTGAGAATACAAGTCTCTTGAGTTTTGAAAGGAAATTCATACTACACTGATCATGTTATACTGATAGCTTTGGTGACTGCTAGAGAGTCACAGAACTGCAACTCTGTTAACCTGTGAAAGATTCTTTAAACTATTAGGTAATGTACCTTTGGATTTTGAGGCCACAGTGGCAGGGCTGGTTATAGACATGGTAATGTAAATTCTGACTATGTATTGTTTCTGAAGAGAGCTAATCTTTAAAACCATAGGTTATAGATCTTGCACATATCTCTCTTGTTGTTAGTGAAACACCATAAAGAGTTAGACATTTACTGATGCTATTTTTATAATGTGCCTACTTGAAATTTGTATTATAAAAGTGAAGCAAAAAAGGGAAGCCAGACACCGAATTAGTACATTATCAGTAAGCGCCTCTTAGTCTTGACAAGGTAGAATGTTGAGTTTCCTTGTAATCTTTTTCTTCTGTTCTTGAAATCGCGGCTAAATCTTTCAGAGGTAATAATGTATTATAAAGCTTGATGAAATTACATTTTATACTAAAGAATTGGTGAAATTGAAGTGGAAAATGGAGCCAAATGTTAAAACTTTAGCTAATTGGTGACTGCAAGAAGGAGCATAAGGAAATAAATGGGTAGTATCCTCTTGGACTTACAATCTAACTTAAAAATTTGTTCACGATTTAATCACACCAGGCTGAAAGCTAGCACAGTTTGGGTAAAAATTAGTATAATACACTTTGTGCAGAAAGTGCCCTTAGATTAGAAGATGAATGAAGGAATTGGTTTCAAGGTGCTCTTTAGGTCAAAAATTCAGCAATTGTTTTATTTTTACAAGCACTTAGATGACTATCATCTATACAATACACTGGTGGTTCAGTCATCGTAGCAATAAGAAAGGCAATTTAATGTTCAGATGTTTCTGGATAGGTATTCCAGTCAAAGAGGAGGAGAGAGATTCAATGCTATTGTGGAAGGTCAAGCTGAGACGTCACCTCTAATGCTGTAAACAATTCTGATGGCTCAGTTTTGAAATGGAATTCCTTGCACTGAGGTGTATCTTGTAGGATAATAGGTTCTCCCTTCCCATTCATATTATGACAGTACAGGAACTTGTTTTCGGAAACCTGCCAAAGAGCGAGGGCTCCTGCTGAAGAAGTTTCCCTGTGGTAGTATGGATACTTTAATTCCTGTTTTCTGTATGCTTGTTATAGATATTTACATGTCAGTGGAAACCAGGAGTGTGACTGGTACTCTGTCTGCAACTATGCCTTTCCTCAAATAGCTGCAGTTTGTGCTTGGTTGTTTTGCAAGTCTGTATGTCAAACCATACCTCTGGGACCTCTGTAAGCAGGTAAAATGGTTGCCTCTGCAGACTTCTGGACTTTTTATCTCTTGTGGTGCAGTACTTAGGAGTATGCTGATGCATATAGTAATGCTTCCATAAGTGCTTTTCTATCATTTTCCTTAATATTTAATGTTGTAAAAGTAGAACAGCTGAGAACATTCTAAATTCCTTCTTAGATTCATATAACCTATCTTGCTAAGCTAGTTCCAGGGTTCTCCTATCTGTATTTCAGTTCTCCTATTTTCTTTGTGGATATTCAGCAATGTTCTCCCTGTTCTACTGCCTGAAGGTCACAGATTTGATCCTGCTGCCTTTGTAGTCCAGAATAACTTTTTTCTTTAATTCCCAATGCTCCTGCCTGCTTGTCATAGGAAAAGACCTGATGTTGTTTCTTCTCTTAACCACTGGCACTACTTGTTCTTCTCTTTGTCCCTGGCACACACAGAATAGCGTAAGAGTATTTCTTAATTGGTGTCTCTTATAGATAACCGTTCTTTGATGTTTGTGTGAATTACCCTAAAAGTATTCTTTCCTTTTTTTAGGGGGAGAAAGACAGGTGTTATTACTATGCATTTTCTTTTGGTATTTCACAGCCCAAAATGCATTAGAAGTTAAATAGAAATTAAGAGAAGTTAATAAAAATCAAAATGTCTAGTTTCACTGTAATGCCTCAAGTGAGTGAGAATCAGCAAATTGCAATACTGAAAAGATCAATAGGTTCTGGCTCTTGTACTTATTTAGCTATCTTTGATGAGAGGAACTGGTCTCCTTGCAATACATCTCTTCGTGTACTGCACTTAAAAGCACCAATTCAAGAGCTATGGCCAAGAATGTGTTAGTGATTTTAGTTAATTTTATTTTTTGTTTAGTTTTATTTTATCTTTCTTTTGTTCCTTTGAATTTGTGCTTTGAATATGAATACTGGGTATCAATAATTAAATAGTAATTGGATATTCATAATATAATATTTTGAAATTATTGTTTGTACAGTACAGCGAAAACAGTAACTATAGGTCTGGTAGTGATAATACTGACCTGTGCTGTGATGGTTAGGGAAATCTGGTGTAAACGGTTCCTTTTGCGCTTCTGCATTTCCTCTTAATTGGAGTTGTGCCTTTGTGCTGGCTACAGAAATGGAATCCTTGTAAAACTCTCTGGTTTGCTTAGTACAATGAGATCTTGGGGTGGAGCAGATTTGTATTAAGGCCAAACTAGGAGAGAGGTTGTAATTTTGTTTAGTATAAGATTTGGAAAACCTCTGTAACTTGGCTGGCCTGCATTCCCAGTTGTGCATGATAGAAGCAGACAGCTGTGATTTGACGACTGTCTTTTTTGGTTTTCTGGGTCACTTTCCTTACTTTTTACCTTATCACCTTCGTTGCTTCTCCAGCCCACTCTTTCCCTGTACAAACAACTTGGTTTATCACTGTGCGTTTATCTCTAGGCAGTCTGCAAAACCTAGGTGTCACATTGGAACTAGACATGGCATCATCTTCTCTGTGACTCTTTCATCCCATGCTGTCATCATTTCAAGGTTTTTCCAGGCATGCTACTTCGGAGGGCTTCCTCGCTGAGATGGTAATGTTGTTGAGAAAGGAGAGCATGCAATGCTATGATGAAGTTACCTCAAAAGCCTCAAGGGTGGAATCCATGGGAGAGAGGCTGCTGCTCCGTACTTCTTTCTCCCTCTGCCATAATTTAGCTGTTGGTGCGCAGGCTAGTAAGCACAAGCTAATAAGCTGAATCCTACACTGTTTATTGGCTTATACACTTTATCTTAGACATTGGCATGCTTTAGTGGTTGGGATAAACAACAGTTCTCCCTGCCAGTTGGTGAGATCAGTGGTTACTGTGTTAGTACTGCTGTGCTCTTTCTTGCTGTGCAGATGCCTGGTTCTGAGACTCAGATAAGTCCCTTGGTCTCATGCATGTTTGCCCTGATCTGCTGTGGATCTACCATCCCAGTTTATGGAAGGAAGATTTGTAATACTGGGCTCCAAAATAATGTGAAACACACTAGGAGGAGTTTCTGTCAGAGATGGAGTTACAACTGCTCCATATTTTCTTTTTAATTAAAATCTTTTTCTATTTTTTGTGACAGTGCTTCTGAAGATTACTAATGAAGGAAAAGTCTACCTTCTAGATTCTGCCCTTTTTTTTTTTCTAGAGAGAGCATACAGCGGCTGTTGGAGCTGTCTAGGGTTACGTCCTGCTTCTTCCCTACAGCCCTTAATATCCAGGACAGAGATACAGAAGAATATAGTGGCGAGCTTCCAAGATAAAAAAGCTGGGATGTTGCTTTCTGGCATCCCTGATATCCGTCCATGTTCAGCTGCTTAGTGGTGACAGTGCTTGTCTCTGTAAGAATATGAAATTGAGAGAGGAGGACGCAGGGAAGGAAGGGGCAGAAATGCTTCCAGCTGCGATGTGACCACTGGTGCTGGGGGAGAGGCAGGGTGAAGAGCTTGGTCTTTCAGAGAACTAAAGGAGCAACCTCCATGGTTTTCTAGTCCCTTCTTTCCAGCCTTGTGGCCAACGCTGTGTTATAGGGAAGAATATCTCCTTAGTCTTCCCTGTTGTAACATCACACCACACAGCTTTCTGTGGTCCTGTTTGCAAGGTAAGAGTCTGAGGGAAGAACTCCACAAAATCATTCAAAGTGTGCTCTGCAGCCTGAACCCTTTCATGGCTTGGATTGGTGATCTTTCATCTTAGCCTGTTCTTAGTAATCGCTCACATATTTTGAAAGCAGCTGAATTTGTGAACAGGGAATGGAAATGAAAAATTGCAGCCCAGTTATGATATTTCACTCTGGAACAAGCAAACCCTGAAATGGGAGAAGAGGCCCAGTAGAGGGGAGGGAAGTAAAGAAAGAGTATTTTCAGTATCTAAGTTTCCAGGTTTTGTTAGAGGGGGTGTGTGTGTGTGTAACTTTGTTACAACACCTCTGGTTCTGATTTAATCAGCTGTCACGTTTAGTCAGTTTGCTTGGATAGGAGATGTTAAAGGAGTCTGGCTTTGGTTATGTGCAGCTGACTCTGCTTGGCCTAGTGATGACATAGTAGCAGAAGAACAAGAGGGGTCCCTAAGGATGCTTTCTTCTCTAACCTGTGTTCCTTCCATTGCTCTACTGAGATACTGTTCTGCAGAGTGATTGGTAGGTGGCTTTTTAACTTTAATTTCAAAAGTCAATAGTTCTTAATTGTTGCAGGTTCTGTTTTTTGCAACTGTGAGCTAAGGTCTTGTGGCACTTCTTACAAGACTGGCCATTAATTTTAAAAATCTGTGTGTCTGTCACCTTGCCTAAAAGATTGTTGGGGGGAACGCTGAACTACATTTTCCTTCCCAGTTCTAATGGGTTGTGGTTAATGCCCCTTTGTGCAAGACTGTTTTGCGTCATCACTGGTATGGAGCTCCTACTGGTTTTTACACCAGCTGAGTTAGCTGTGTTTCCTTGGAAGTGTAATTGTTGAAGGTGGCATTGAATGTGTGTTATTCTAGAGTGTACCAAAAGATGAGCCTACTCTAAGGCATACGGTCAAAGGTGCTGGTGGCAATAGTGAGGATATAGACACAGGAATTTAAGGGCACTGCACAGACCCAGTTTTGATGACCAAAACTCAAAGTCACATCGTCTCTGGGTGCAGCAGCACCAAGCTCTTCCACATGGTGGGGGTAGGAGGACAGTAAGAGTCAGGAGATGGCATTTGTGATGCTCTATGGGAAATGATTCAAAGTCCTTAATTTCATCAGTGACTCCTGACTTCGGAGAAAAAAAGAAGGTGCTCAGAATTTCTAGGATGAGGCTGTAGCTGACTTTGAACATGGGGGAGGGAAAGAAAAGAATGTGTTCTTAATGCAGACAAATCTTGCAAAATTACTTATCATAGCCATCAACTTTTAATTAAATTTCCATCTCTTTCCCTTAGCCCAAATGACTGGTGTTTAATATCATTGCATACAGTGTCCCTTGGAGCAGAGCACACTGTGGTGCATTGTTTTGTTTATATAGAGTTGGCAAGCAGGTCAATGTGTATGTGTTTGCTTTGGTTGCCGGAGGAGTTCAGCATCTTTTAATTACATGTTTTCATAAGTGTCCTTTAATAAATGTAACCCTTAGGGGCTAGAACAGTGAGTATGAGGAGCAGGCTGATTTGGAGGGATTTCGAAGCAGATGTTGTGAGCCTAGAGTGGTGAAGGGCTTTCAGAGAGGTAAAATTCACGCTCCTAGGCAGTCGCGCTCTTGGAAGCTTTTTCTACAGTTCCGACTTTCCCCATTAGTTTTGGAAGCAGTCCCAGTGTTTTGGAAACATGCTGTCTGAACACACCTCCTTAAGGTAGCGATGCTCCCCTATCATTCAACCTCTGATAAAACCTAGCCTAACAGTGCATATGTCTCTTGCATGGAAAGGGTGTGGGTCAGTGTTTCAGAGATGCACTGAACAGTGTAAGAAGTGCTCTTAGAGCTTGCTGGTCATGACTGCTCATTCTGTTTCTTTTTTCCAGAATTGGTTTTGTCACAAGCACCTACTGCTGCTGTGGCTAGTATTTGACTGACATCTTCCAAGGTGAAGAATGTGAATTTCAACATCCAGAAGTCACTTCTAACTGTGCTGGATTTGGGTCATATTTTGTCAAGAGCACTTTGGATCCATTAATTTTGTGGAGAGTAGAAACCAGTTACAACCTTGGAAAAAAATCGAGCCCAAGATGTCTGAGTCATATATTAACAGATACAACTCAAAGCAGAGATCACTTTTATTTATTTCTGTCAGCGTGTACATAGTAAATGTAAGATACAAGACAACATATCCTACCACATCTCAATGGGTCTAATATATTCCTGGGTAAATCAGTCAGTTTCAATGAATGTAATGGGTGAAAGTAAACATCTCCAAGAGGGTGATTTAGTTTTCTTGAGGCTGTGTTTCCCTCTGCTGGCATGTAGTTAATACTGCCGACTTTTTTCTCTAAACCAAGCTTCCGAAGCTACTGCTTGTAATCCCAAGAAATATTAAAACTGTCTTCAGTGACCAAATATAGCATATTAATAAAAATAAAGAAACAGCAACAGTGCTAATGAGTGAAATAAACCTCTATTGTAAACAGTATCTTTAAATACAAGGCATAAATACAAACTTGAAGTGCTAAGGAAAAACACACAGAGACACTCAATGCTTTGAGTAGAATAAAAATTTTTCCTTGAATTATTAAAAAAGAATCAGTAGAGTGGAACTATGAACAGAAGGTAGAGTTGATGTAGTTAATTGTGTTCTTCAAGTGTCAAGAAGTATTTCTAGATTATGTAAAAACAGTGTTTTAGGGTACAAGCAGTTATAGCCTAAAGCTTCAACTAGGGGGGAGGAAGGTTAGAGAGACAGGAGGAGTTAGACTGAAGAGGGGAAATGAAAATTTTCAAAGTCTATTCTTACTCACCTAGGGTAATTATTAATGCTTTGGTAATCCTCAAACTAATAATGTTTTTGAAAAGTCATGCTGGTGTATGACATGATTAGCTAATATAAGTTACGTGGAAACGCAAAGCACTCATCTGAACATTTGTTGCACTGCTTGTTAAGACTTAAACTATGAAATTACACATAAAACTTTTAAAATCCATTTTACTAGTTGCCATTTGTAAAACTGCTATAGATTAAAAAAAAAAAAGATTGAAATTAGGGCCTTGGGTCATTCAGCAACTGAGATGTGTAGCTTTGCAAGTGAGTAATAGTACTGATTTCCTGAAACTCTAATGCAGTTTGTGCATGTGTGCCTGTGTACATGAGTAGAAGCTAAAACTGTACTTCAGATTTTCCTTACAATTAGCAATAGTTAATAACCATGAACCCTCCCATATAAAATTTGTAGGTTATATAGTCAGGATAGGCCACGTGAAAAAAAATGTTAAGTTGTTCATAAGGAGTTTTAAAATGTATTTTTCCATACCTTGTTTTTATTATTTAGATTTTCATGCCTATATTAGCAATATTTTTTAGAGCTGCTTTGCATATACAACTTTAAAAGCTGTTGCTTTTCTTCTCATGATTGTACTGTACTCAGAAAAGGAAATGTGTAACTGCAAAAATCTATACAAAGCTCTTTCAAAGCTTTTTGGACTATCATAGCAGTTTTAAGTACAGTCCAGGTTTAAGGCCTTACAGCCTCCATGCTAGAAGATATATTCAATGTGTGTGTATTACTTAGAGGAAATGGTAGAGTCTAGATCTAGCAGAGGCTCTGCAAGAGTCATACCTAACATCTGAGATGTTCAGGAGAGAGAAATAAAAGGGATGAAAACTGATGCTTATCACTTGAAGCTCTGTTACAAACAGGAATTGCTGTGTTGAGCATCTTGGTATCTGTCTTAATAGGACTAGAGCATAAGATTTGCAGACAGTCCCTTGTGTGGCCCAGCAACACTAAACTCAGCACCAAATGTGGTAGCCATGGCCTCTTATTCCAAAATTGCCTGATGGTGGAGGAAGAAAAAATGGTGTTACTCCCTTCCAAGGTGCTGAGAACCTTTTATCTCTATTTCTTACTCTTACAGTGTCTATACTGTGAAGGTATAGGCAAGTGGGTGGGGAAGACTTGTGAAAGTCTTCCTTTTGAATGTACAACTGCATAGAGAGAAGAAATGTAAGACTTGGAGCCGAAGGAGGAAATAGGAGGAGTTCTGATTCCATATGCTAAGATGAGGATACTTCATTGATGTGAGTGGTGAAGGCCTGAATTTTTCTGAATTCTTCTTAGAATGTCGTCCTTAACAGGTTAGAGAGTCAAGCTCTCTTTGGTGTGACAAATCTTCTATTTGTTGCTGCTTCCTTGCTAATTATCTCAGTGGAGATCTGCTCTTTGGGTGATTGCTCATGGGAGAATCCTTTTGCCGTTTCCATCAGAGGGCGTTCTCTGAGTCATCTATTGTTAGTTGAGATAATGGCAAAAGCAGCCATAGAAGGTTTCCCTGAATTAAGAACATGGAGGCAGTATCAGAAATGGTAGATACCCCGTGGATGAACCAGCTCCCTGAATGAGCAATCTATATGACTTTTCTTGTCATTTGCACTCTAGGGAGAAAAGACTGTAGAGGCAGTCCTTTAAAAACGTTGGGGTTTTGTACTGCAGAATCATAAGGACTCTTCCTTCTCCCTCAGCCATCTAGAAGATTTCAGATAATGGGACTTGCAGGCTGATCCAGATTCATCAGAAATAAAAACCATCCTTTGGTATAGCTAGCAGCTTGCCTATTTGTGACAGTTTGGTCATACTTCAGACAGTTTTAGATGTCAGTGAAGTCAGAATATTAAGCGTAACAGTGTGCTGGTAAGAATCTGGAATTCTTTCTTACCCTTTCTGTAGTGGAAAGAACAGAAAAATGTTTACCTACAAAGAGTACTAAAGCCTACTAAACCCCCAGTCACATCATTTTGTGATACACAGAGTATGATCAGAAGCAAATTTCAGACTTCACATAGGTGTTTGGGGACTAGAAGCTGTTATGGCTGTAGTGTGAATCTTTCACTGGATTTGGAAAAGAAACATTTTGTGTCAGGGTCTGGACTATTTAACAACCTTAAGCAAGCAAGGGGAATGAAACCATTTATGTTAGGAAGCTAATGTGTCTTGGGAACTGAATATCATGAGTTGAGTGAATTCGCTGGCTGTGTATTGCAGGGAGGGCAAGCAGCTAGCAGACCATCTGAGCAAAAGAGCCTGTGTTTCCCACAAATGATCTCTTGCCAGGTATATTTTGATCGTCAGCTTAAGGTTACCTAAGACCCATCCCCCTGTTGAAAAGGTTAATTCTACTAATTTCACTAATTCTACTAATTTCAATAGTTAGTACAATAGTACAGCCTGTGATTAATTTAAGATGGTTTTCAAAGTGCATCCTAAAGCTACCTGTAGTACGTCAAGTATTCCATAGGTATTTATCCCTGAGGTGGACCTCCTTGTGACCAAAGACAATGCAAATTGTCTTTCTGTGTTCTCAGGAACAGAATAGCTCAATATTGATAGCAAATACTTCAGAGGTTTCCTTAGCTGGTACACACTATCTCTCAGAAGTCATGGAGTTCAGGGAAAGAGTAGAGGAGACAGTTCTCAGATAATGATACTAACTTCAGCTTAACCCTGGTAGCTCTTTTTTTTATATTCTCTGTCTACATGATCACCAGAAGTCAGCACTGCTACCCGAAATGATGGTATGTTGTAGAATTTAGAATTACTGTTCAGTCAAGAGGAATATTCCTGAGTTCATGGTATGGAGCATATCTGAACAAAATCTATGGAAACAGATTGCTTTACACATGCCTAGAGAATGCTACTGCAAAGTTTTTCTGTGCCAGAACTTATGCTGTTAAGTAGAAATATTTTTCAAAGCTGAAGAAAGCATCTCAGACAATCTTTACTTTCAGCTATTCTGGAGCGTTTGTCATTGTTAGAACCTATTTTACAGTAGGAGAGAGGTACATATGACAGCAATATCTGCTTGCTGCTTACCAGTGCAATGTCTAGCCAGAAAGATTTCATCGATGTAGGACTTCAGGTCTTTCAACACTTGACAAAACCATTGTTTTGAACTACTATTTTCTTCTTCTGTCTATTGTTTATCAGTGCAGGTGACTTTTTAGTGGCTATTATTTGAGCTTACAAAGAAGATACATGTCAATCTCTCCAGTCAAAGTACTCTATCCAGAGCCATGAAACATTATCCCACATTTATCTGAAAAAAAAATGGTGCTGGACTTTTATGATGATCAAGACTTAAGAATGCCTTTACTTTTTAGGTGTTTGTGTGGTTTGTTTGTTGTTTCCTGCCCACCCCCCACACTCCCACCCCCGATGAGCCTAATCATCCTGATATGACACAAACCTGCCCCACTAATGTAAGTAGATATTCTAAGCCCAAAGACTCAACCAGAATGAGATCCCTTAGTGGGTTCCTTGACTATACCTTCCTTTGACAGCACAGAAAATTTGGAACAAAATGGATTGTACATCCAATTGGAACAGCCCATGTTATAAACAAGCTGAATCTTCCACAGCAAAGCAGTTTAAAGAGCTGTGCAAACTTTTACCAGCGAGTTGCAGGGAGGGTGTTTTTCACATGAACTCTCGACTCAGTCCACTGGTAAGACCAGGCTGATAACTCATCACTGTAAGTGGGATCTACAGAAAAAAGGTTCTTGACTTCCACAACTCATTAATCTCGTTCTATTTTTCAGCAAATGAAAATCCCATGACCCATTCTTCTTGTCCTCATCCTGTTATTTTAGCATTAGGGTTCTAGAGAAAGAAGAAATTAAGTGAAGACAGAAGGGGTGGTTCCCTATTGCTTGGGAGTGCATCACAAGAGTGTGGTGGGTACATGTTACCCTTGATGCAGACAGCTGCAGAAACCTTTCTAAACTGTGTGTGGGACTCTTGTGCATCTGCAGATGCTCAAAAAGTAGTAGCTGAACATTCAGGCAATTTGTCTTAGAGCGATGATTTTCCTATTCTGACTGGTTTCCAGGCTGAGAGCTCTTCTATACCCTACCATGTTACCCATCACTGAAGAGTTTCCCTTTCTTGGCTTCCCCAAAAATTTTTTTCTTTGCTTTTCCTTTAATTTCAGTCCCACTGGTTCTGGTTCTTACCCAGCTCTATGGCCTAGCCTGCCCATCCTCAATCCCTGTTTGCTGGCTGTCCTCCAGTAATCCCCTTTGCCTCAGGGTGGTGCTTTTGACACTTTTGCAGTGATCTGACATTTGCCTTTTATGTATGATTTGCGTGGTAATGTAGAGAAGTAAGTGAGCATTCAAAGCAGACAAGGCCAGCACCTTGCTCAGCACAAGCATTTGCTCCTTCCTGTTGAAGCTACATCTATCCGCCCTTTGAGAGCACCAAAAAGGAATTTGCTAAGTTGCTATATGGGGATGGTACACACAGAGGTTAGTTCGCACTATCAGAGAGGCTTCAGCAAGCTGTTAAGCTCTAGCAAGTTCTGACTAAGCCTGTGCTTGTTTCCAAGCTGCAGTTCCAATGTGAATGAGTTATAAGGAAGGATCACCAGAAAATTTTTATGATTAAAATTCAACATTACAGTTCCTTATTTCATCCTTGGGAAAGCATGCACCTGTTGGCAAAAGCTTTCAGAAAATTTGGTGCAAGGAAGATGGTGCCCTGGAAGATGTCATCCAGGACTGCTAACTGCAACTGAAAACAGCTTATAGTGAGTGTTACAGTGAGAACTAGCTGTAATAAGATGTACTATAGTTTTGCTTACTGTTACCTGGATTCACAGGTCAATTCTGGCCTGCAGTATCCTATCTAAGGAACAGGTTTTGCATGGTCTGCATGTGTGCAAACACACTGCGATTATTACACATGCAGACTGCAGTCTCAAGTTTGCTCAGAAGCAGAAATTGCAGTCATGGTTATTAGATCTCACGAGGTAATCCCTTCTGAAAAAAAACCCAAAACACTCAGTCCTTGTGTAAAGAGGGCATATTTGCCTGTAGGGCACAACTGTATTAGTCACATTCCTTCACTCCAGAAAGCAGATGTTTCTTAGGGAGCAAATAGTCTAGTGGTTCCCAGTTATCCACATTTGAGAATTTGAGTGGAACCAGCTCTGGGCAGAAGTCCTGAGTGGCAGGTATTTTGCTTAGGCTGTAGACAAGGAGGAAGATGATTATAAAAGCTCTGTAAAGACTTATGTAGTAAAATGCTTCCTTACTTTTTATTATCTAATGTGGTTGCCTGACTTCATCTTTTGTTCTTATTAATTGATTCAGCACCTCAACCCATTTGCCTGCACGTGATCTCACTTTGCTTTGAGGCAGAGAAATGCTTTGCCTTCAGATTTGTCTGTCTTCTAAATCCGTTGTCTGCAATATATGAGTATGTCTTTGTAGTTACTAAGTTCTAACAAAAATGAAACTAAAATGATCAGTGGTTAGTTTCAGGCTAAGTCTTGAATGAAAAGCAATGAACTTAAATTCTCTGAATTAAACTATTAAAAATTACCTGTCCTTAGGAATATTCAGCTTTTAGACATTGCAAAGGATAATTATGCCAGTTAGAAATATCATGATAGTAATGGTACTCTATGTCTTTTACATACAGCCAATGTCAGGTTTGTGTATACAAATGCTTTCTGAGAAGGGTCTGTGTGTTATTTTTCCTCCCCTTTTTGGGTGTTGTAGTTTGTGGGGACTAGGTGTTAAACACAAACAGCCAGTTTTTAGGTGTCAAACATTTTCCACTCTCTCCTATGGCCATTACAGTGGGTGTGAGCAGAGTTCCAGGGTAAAGGCCACCTAGAGATACTGGGGACTAGACATGCAAGACAAGAGGTCTGTCACTGGGCCACATATCCATGTACATACTGGGAAAGCTCTAGAAAATTAGCATGAAGTTCCCAGAGTGTATTTGCAGTAGTTCTGGATATCTTGCTTTTAAAAATGAGGTTTGTTCTCTGGGGAGGTTCTTGGATTCCATGTTTATCCAAAACTTTATTCCACCTTTTGCCTGTCATGTTCGTCTACTCGCTTGGGCGTGTTGATAATCAGTTGAAATCATGTCAAACAGCATGCTGTGTCTTGTATTTCTTTACAGCTTCCTATAAGACAGAAGCTTGGAAGATAATAATCTTCAAGTCATCACCTTTAGTTTGGGAGGACTTGGCTTTTGAAGTCTGTAAACTGAAGCTAAGACTTCCCCAGCTGACCTGTTAACATGGGAATTAGGTTGCAGGCACAACCTGTCTGGTAATGTACAGCACTGTGAGGATGCAGCAGGGATGTGGGAGGAAGAAGACTACTACCTTAGGGCATTTATGAACCTTTCTGTGCATATCTCTAGCGTTAATTGTAATATTCCTCTAGGCTGTGTATGGAAAAATGCTTCCCTCTGGATGGTCTGGAAGATTAGGAACAGCTCAGGCTCTAACTCAGGCATCCTCTGGAGATAGTAAATTCTGCTTAATTAGAGTCATGCTCTATTGAAAGCCAGACTTACCAATTAGGAATATCCATTCACCTAATTAGACGTAACATCATCTGTGTGGTTAACTTTGTCCAACTTAGTGCAGCTCTAGGGAGAGGCAAGAATATGTGCCATGTGGGGAAGGCAATGGTGATTGTGACCTGCTTGAAACCTCAATATTTATTTTTGGTGGCATAGCTCTAGTCTGTATATGTTTTTGTGTAGATCTTTGGCAAAAGTGTGGCAAACCAGGGCGTGTGGACTCTGAGGGGTTTGAAATTGGTCTTGTACTGTTCTGCCTACATTCTGCTAAGGAGATCTGAAGTGGAGGCAGAAGAGAATGTAGGAAATACAGAGAAGGTTAATGGTAAAACAAATAAGAGAATGAGAATGAGGGATAAATTGGCGAAAAAGGTATGCAAATAGCTTACACTAAGTCAAACATCCCTTTTAATTGCTCTAGGTATCTGGGCTTGAGGACCTCTGTCTGTCATGAAACAGGTGAAATTTTTTTGAGCAGAACATACTTTGTTTCCCCCCCTGTAAGTGTGTGAGAGATTAAATTGTCTCAAATGTCTTTAAAAAACTTCAGGCTAGGGTCTACTTCTCAAAGAATGAAGTGGGAGTTTCTTCATGTCTTATTCTCTACTGCAATTACCAGAATTGCTAAGAAGTCTTATTGTTAAATAGGTTTTTCTGGTATTCAGCCTGAATTTGCCACCATCCTTCAGCTTTACCTACTCTACCTGTCCAGCGTCACTCTAAACATTTTTCTGCTGCCTTGATCCTAACAACTTTCATATAGTTTCTAGGTAGTGATTGTGCCTCCCTTTCTTGAAATTCGCACTCTTTTTATGATGGTAAAATCATGTCAAGGCAAATAAAAGCCAAGTGTATTGTACACAGTCATAATCTTTATCTTTCCTGCCCTGGCCTTTATGGCTTCCTTTTTATCTGTGTTCCTCACTGTGCTGCCCCACCACAAATGGAAGCCCTCAAACAGATCTGCCAGAGCAGGTCCCATTGATAAAATAAATTACAGTGTGGAATGTGGCTTCATAGCAGCTCTAATGTCTGAGGAATCTGAATGCCACATCCGTGTACACAAGTTGAAACATTTAAGCTGGACAGAGATTCCAGGTGTTTTACAGCAGCGCCAAGGATATCGGGAGGCACACTGGGGCAAGTAGTATGGAGCAGTCTGCCAGTGAAGAGGGACTACCACCATTTTCAGAGCATCAGTTTGTGTTTGACTGAGAGGATCAGGTGGGAGTAGTTGATGAGTGAAGAAGAGATCTTGTAGAGCTGTTCACAAGGTTTGTGTTTGTTTTTTTTTTTTGTTAAAAAGTTTTGCCTTCCTGCAGGGTTTCCAGTAAAAATGCAAAATTTTATATTGCAGAAGTATGCGTACAATAACACCTGTGTTTTAGTGTTTTAGTGACCTTTATTAATCCCTACAGCAGAGTGCATAGGGCCAGCAGGGAGAGGCTGAAATTCACTTGCCTTGAGCATGGAAAAGGGATTCTTCCATTTTGGGATGCTGGTTTACAAGTGAAGTTTCCAGGCTCCCTTGGGTACCAGATTGATGGCACATGACGGTAAATCCTGTGTACTGGATAATTAGATTAGACTTTGTGGCCATGTGGTACAGAAGGGAACACATACAAACATGTCATGCAGGTTCAAGGTGCTGTTCTTTTTGATAGAGGAAACTTTCCTAGCAGGCTTCATGCCTGATCAGGCATCACCTGCAGCCCCACAGGTCAGGGAAACACTTAAGTATGTTCAATAGAATTGCAGCTGTGTGCTCCCACTTTATCTGGATCACATGCATAATTACAAGTGATCTGGCAGTGCCCCAAGGTGATGCTAATATCAATTGGACTATGGTTTTAGCTAACTTTTCTCTATAGTGAAGCTAAGCATCCTCTTTATGCTGTCCTTTAGAAATGTGCTAAGACCAGCAATACTGTGCACATCATGAACTGCACCTACTTAACTCCTCAGTGTGTGTCAGGGCCAGAAGCCAGGAGGCTGCATTGGGTTCATTTTATGTGTGCTATCGCTCTGTGCACTTTTAGTAACATCTGCAGCTTATATGGAGACATAATGTAGCAGGGCAACCACTTTTTCCATGGTTTTGGCAGCCCATGCAGGAAAATGGTCATTTATTTCCCAGAAGAGTAAGGTTGGCAGAGCTGACCTGTTGTGCTATAGAGCTCTTAAGTAGTGGGTGTTGCCTGTGGATTGCAGACAGGCAACTCTTGCTGCTTCACCTGGGATGGGATTTACAGTGTGGACAGCAAGTTATGTCATAAATTTGTAAGTCAGCTCAGGCATTTTTCCATATAGGCTTGTCAAACAGAAAAAGGACAAACAGATGGTGGCAAGTCAGCCTGCGTTTTCAAACACACAGGGAGGGGAAATAATTATTTCAAAATGAGGGTATTGCCATGATCACGTGTTACTTCCTTCAAGTGAGTGTGCCCATACAATAGCTGGTAGGGGCTTTGGAGCTTTCTTGAACTCTCATGGTGCTTGGATACTTCCCAGAAATCACCCTCCCTATATGTAAGAGCAGGAAAAAGCAGAGCATGCTGGTGTGGGCTCATCAGAACAGAAATATAGCTGATTTCTGAAAATCATGTTTCTTGGTTCATTAGCTGTTGCAAGTGTGATGAAAGAGGAGCTTCCTGATTACTAACTCCAACAACATATAGATTTCCAAATGTTTGTGACTGGAAAATGGCAGAAGTGGCAGTTTATGGTTACAGCATTGTGGAAACATGCAAGAAGACTTAAAAAAAAAAATCAAAGGAAATTGAATGTACCCTTATGCCTACACCTACAGCGTGCAAAGCAAGAGACACAAACAACTTCAGTTGGAATCCTGGAGCTTCCAGGCTACTGTAACACCTACAATCATGTAGCAGCATGGGAATTAACCTGCATTCATCAATAAAACAGTATTTGGCTTTTTCTGTCTTAATCTCAGCAAGCAGCAGATCCTGCAAAATTTAAATCTGTAGATAATCTTCAGAAAAAATGTCACTCAGAGCAGGGGAGAGTTGTTTCCATTGTTCTCAATGCAAATTGTTTTGCAGTCTCCCCTTTGAACTGCCTCATTCCAGTAACTGCTTTCCTCTGGCTAAAAGAGGTTTTCACCCAGCTGCTGAACTAGATATTGCTTACTCTTTTCCTCCTCTACTATCTTACTGTTTTTGTTGAAGTGATTAGCGTCTGAAAAGATTTGAGTCTGCCTCACACGTACCATGCAGGACATACCAGTTACTAACCAAAAAGCAGACTGTCCCCTAACTTCACCAGGAACAGACTGACATACTTGAAAAGTTGCAGCCGTAAGTTTAGATCAAATTGATTTCCCTGTGACAATCTGATTTCCCTCAAATCAAAGTATCTGGGAAACATCTCAGGGCTTTCTGCGGTCTGTGTCTTGTAACTGTGGGGCTATATTTCCTAGGTTAGGCATTCAGTGTCTTTGAGCTCACTGTTAAATCTTGCATAAATGAGCTAGAAAACCTGATAGCTGTGATTCTCTCTGCTACAGCAGGCTCACTGGGAATAGCAGCGACAGCAGCTGTTTGACAGTTTGGGCTGGTGAGTTTTAGACAGAGCTTGGTCTGCTGCGAACACTTAGGTGGTAAGATTTGGGAATTTTTCTTAGGCATAGGGAATACCATGTCAAAGGGGCAGGGAAGGAGGCTAGCAGCTTGGTTTGAGTGATCATGCATTGTCCTTCAGTGAGGTTGGAGATGGGACAGGTGCCTGGTGGGTGGTTATAATGTGATAAGGGAACCAGAAAGACCAGTTGTGAGGTTTTTCCTGTGGATAGTGGAGCCAAAGGGGCTAAGGGAGGGAGAGGATGGACCTTTTTGCTACTTAGTATGACTTTTGGAGGGGGGGTAGCAGGGGTTTTGAAAAGCCAGTAGCAGTGTTGTGCTCTGAGAACCTTTTTATGAAAATGAGTAGCCACAATTTTCCCCTTCAATTTCACCCTTTCCTGTTCTTTATATGGTAGAAATAAAGGAGAGACAGTGAAAGCCCTCTTTCATTCCACTTGCCACTGTTTTTTCCCTTCAAGGGATAGCTAGTCATTGTCATAGTGTCACAGAAGGCCAAGGACCATAGGGTGTGTAGACAGATGCCCTTTGGGGGTGCTTCTTACCCTCTTACCTGGTTCCCCAGTGCCTCTGTTTCTTTCCAGCCCTCACTGCTCAGGGGCACAGCAGTGATGAAGGATGGTGGCACAGGCAGAAAGATGACACAGACGTCGTACCTCTGTGGAGGCTTTGTTTCCAGAGCATTGTTACTGGATGACACAGGAACAACCCTGATGTGACGGGGAGTGGCTAAGGGCCTCTTCTGGTTTAAATTCAGAGGTAACAGCAGAGCCCTTTCTCTTTGAGAGATGGGGTACTTCAAGTGCCTGCTCCTCTTACTGTATGCTGGGCGTACCTCTGCAGGGCAGGTCCCCAAGCGCTTGTTGCCTCAGTCTATGCAGGCTCTTGGTCCACTTTCTCTGTGTTCCCAAACACTAGTGCTGGAGTCCACAAATGTAGCTGGGTCCCTTTGGCACCTGAGAAATGAGGCAGGTCCAAGGTTCAGGAGAGAAGCCCATGGGATTAGGTTAATAGGGCCCAGAGCCAGGCAAGGCATAGCTGTGGGAGCTGGAGCTGGGTCCTACTGTGGCATTTCTGGGGCAGGGGCTGATGGACATGGAGGCCTAATGTGGGATCCTGGGCTGTGGGCAGGTGGGAGGAGCCCTGGGGGGCCTGGGCAAGGACCCACAGAGCTTTGGGTGTCCTCCAGGCCCTGAAAGGCTGCTGCAGTTACGTTTGTGCCCGGCCACTACTTACTGAAGAACTCAGTTCACTTCTGAATTACCTACTCACTTTTTAAAGCATTAATGCTGTCAAAACTTTCTGTTCTGGTTTTCTCTTATCTTGCCAGGACCTGTGGGGTGGTGCTGCCAGCATGACCAAGCTACAGAGAAGGTCCACATGGGCTTTCTGCCACTGTGGAGGAGCCCTGCTGCTTACCCCCAGGGTGGAGGCTGAGGGCAAGAACGACATGCTACTTGGTGGCCACCAGAAGACTGTACCAGTGCTTCGCCTTCCTGGTGGGGATCTTGAAGGTGAGGCTGGAGCTACTTCAGCAGTGAAGGCAACCACCGGCCTTCAGTACTAGGGTGTTATGATCAGGGCTTTGCTCCATAGGGAGGTTCTTGAAGTGCCACAGGTCATCGTGTGTTCTTGGCCAAATGGGCTGCCAGTAGAAGAGTCTCTCTGCTAGGCTTCCTGAGGTGAGTGTAGAGGTGCTTTAGTGCTGACTCTGAATATGAAAGAATATGAAAGAGACTTTACACAAAAGTGCATGCTAACAAGCTGCCATATTGCCTTTTGAAAGAGCAGCAGTTCTGCAGAGCAATTACAATCAGAAGCCTTCTTGCAGTCCTGTGTAAAGCCTTGTCATTAGCGTTGTAATGAGCAGAATTATGGGATCTGATGTCCATTCTAGAAGACTGACTTGGAGCTATTGGATGCATGTTTTGATAATGGCAGCATGTACGTACATACCCATGCACTCTGTGTGTGATTTCAGGATCAGTTTATTACACAGCTATTCCTGTTAAGGATTATTACATTATTAAGGGTTATATTAATAGCTATATTGCTGGTATATTATTATTAATGGGCTTGTTCATCTTATTTCGTATTAGGACTAGTGAGGCACCCCTTTAGGACCTTTTTCTGAGGTGGTAGCCAAAGGCCCCTTCTGTGTGTAGGCTCAACTATATGCCCATGGACCCTTCCTTCTGTCCTTCAAAGAATTTGTTAATGCAGATTCTAGACAATGACAAATAGTGGGTTACAGTAGTGGAAAGTGAGTAACTAATCTTACATGTATGAAAAGAAATGAAGTACGATTGCAAAGCACCCACCAAAACAAGGCTGAGTAACAGTAACAGCAGCGCTTGGCAGAAGTTCAGAACACAGCTCTGTGCTGTGCCTGTCACTGGTGAAAGTGGCTGATATCATATCTCACGCTTGTTCATCTTCTGATCTCCCAATCAGTAACACACCCTGAAATGTCAGGGACTGTGGCATTTGCCAACAGGGTGAAAGGCAGTTGCTTACTACTTCTGTCCATTACTGATGCTTCAGAATTCCCCATGTTTATGTTCGTCTGCTCCCCTTATGCTGTGGACTGCCTGGTTTCCAGCATTATCCAGCAGGAAGAATCATTGAAGTAAAGTGTTTAATCATTTTGACATTAAAGGAAGCATATGGGGACTGGGAATTCTTATTCTATCCAGAAAATAGTCAGATCCACTTGCTTCTAGTTGCTCTGACTTGCTGAAGGCTAAACTGGGGTTCTCATTTTGTTAACAAATATTATCCCACCCATTCCAACATGGGGTACAGGTCTGGGCTCTACCTTTAACTGCTTCTTAATGCTTCCTGTGTCCTTGTACAATGGATACCAATAAAAATTTGCATAAATCCCGTTAAGTCTCACATGCACTTGTAAGAATGTCTGTCTCTTCCATGTCAACTATGGAGCAACTTCTCTAGCAGTAAGTAGAGCAGTAAGCCCCTTCTTTCCTTTGTAAACTAGCCACTAGTCTGATTACATGTGTGTTCAAGTGCTCTGCCCAATTCTGCTACAAGAATTTCTCTTAAGTTACCCTGGGGTATTTTACTGCACTCCCCAATTCTGTTCACCTGCAAAAGGCATCAAGGAAGTTGTGACCATTTGCCTCTCTGTGGGCAGTGGTGCAGTAACGGGTCTCCATACAGAACATTGTGAGCAGCACTCTTGTGCAAACTGGTGAGTCTATTTGCATGCCAGGACAACAAGGTAAGCCCAGGTATACATACAGGTAAGCTGTGGGGAGGGTTGAGGGGATGTTCCTTGCAGTGTGCAGATCAGTGTATGCCTCCACTATAACAACAAGGTCTTTGATGTGGGTTCCCAGCCGGTATAGCGGTTACCTTGGCCCTGGATTTTAGTAAAGAAATCACACTTGATTTACAGTTCACACTTCTACTATTACTTCAGACTTGTTCCTAAAGCAATTGTACCAATCTACTCAACAGTTACCCTGATGCAGACTTGTTAGGTTTACAAGCACCAGTCTTAAATGGCCTCCAGGAAACATCATCCCGGCTATCTCCACATGAAGTCCAGCAAGGACCCATCAAGAACATTACTGAACTCACCATGTTTGTTGCCCTGGATTCCAAATGTTGTGGTGTGCTCTTGTCTGTTTCAGAAATGGTGGAAACTCACCTGGCAATTGTCTGTCATCTATTAGAAGACTATCGTCTTATACTTGTTAGTTGTATCCAAGCTGTTCAAATAATCTTTGCCTGAAAGACATCGTCCTTGTTTCATCAAATGCAGAAAAATACGCTTTTCTATTTGTAGTCGGTATATTGCAGGGGGATTTTTTGGGTTTTTTTTTGTTGTTGTTTTTTTTGTGTGTGTGATTTTTATTTGGTTTTTAAAATTATTTTTATTAGTATGTTTTTTTACACTGACTGGTGCTTCAGTAATACCTGGCCTATTCAGAATAGCTTTTCCAGTAATAAACTCTCCAACTACATTGAAGGCATGACTTAATTTTAATTACTGGAAAATGTCACATCCACATTCTTTCCCATGAAGGTGGAAAAATATGCATTGATATACTTTGATGAAAAAATATTTGATTAATGTCTTTTTGCAAGGCCCTATGTCTTTTGTGCATTTTGTAAGACAAAAATGTTACTATTTATTGAATTATTACCATGTTTTGCAAGATAATGTGAACTAAAGGATACTTCAGCTGCTTCCTGCAAACAAATCCAGTCTCTTATCTCTTTCTGACTGTTCATAAGTTCATGTCTTAGGGGCTTTCCTCTTTCAGCATTTTTTAGGCTCACATTCTCATATTCTTTATGTGTATTTCTTCTCAGTCTATATCCTCAGGGCCCCGTTATGCCCTCAGATCTTCCCATAGACATAATGCCTATGGGAATGCCCTGAAAGGACACCGCCAACCTTGGAGTATGGGCTGGGTAGGGGTGGAGTGGGCTGTGCCTGAAGGTTGTGTTCTCAAGCATTTCTTTTGCTTTTTTCCATTGCAGTACAGTCTCAAAATGTCACTTTGAACAGCATAAAAATGCCTTTGAATGATGAGGTGAGGAATGTAAAGGAGAAAACGTGGGGAGGATAGTATGAGGAAATGTAAACAGGGGACATAGGCGGGGCTTATGTAGGGGTGCAGCTCTCTGCTTTTGATCTTGCCCTTGAGTATTTTATTCTTTAGGAACTACAAATTGAGCATTCCTGAGCAGCAGCAGAAATTCATAATCAAACCCATGTAAAGCCTCAGATGCTTTCTGTAGACCTACCCCTGGAGGTAACCCAGCTCAGACCCTGTTCTAACCTGGAGCTGGATTACTTCGAAGGACTGCCAGCCCCAACCTTACACTACTCCAGCTCAGCTCCTTCCTTTCAACCCAAAGAAACACTCCAGGGAATCGAGTGAGTCCCTAGAAAATAGTTAGAGATCTGCACAAAAATCCATGGAGTCCCTGCTAGCAGAATGAAAGAAAGCAGTTTGAGCTGACCTTCCAGATGTGGATGTTGGATATCTTCTGCAGGCTGATCGAATGTAAACAACAGTGGCAGCAAATATGGGGGAAAAGGTCCTTAAATGGATGTGTTCAATCCTCCTGAGGTTTGTGAATGGTGAGCTGAATCCTCATGACTATGAGGGTTTGATTGCTGCAGTAACCAGTCCTAAGCCCTTATGCCGCCACTGTATTCCAAAAAAAAAAAGGTTCCAAGGAGCTAATGAGAAATCTGTTTGTTATGTTTTTTCTTCTAGTACTCACTGGTGGAGCTGAAGGTGAGTAGGAAATGCCTTTGTTTTTCATTATTCTTACTCCAAACTAGAGGATGAAGTAGAGCCTTTTTGTGCGTCTGCAGTGGGGCAGTGGCTGACCTGTCCAGGCTGGGAAGCTGTCTGCTGGAAAGTAGCATTTTTTGAACTGTGAAGTAGTCATCTACTGGAGGATCACCCAGAGTTCTCTCTTGTCCTGTGAAGGGACAAGGACATGAGAGAATGCCCTAGTCTTGAAAGGTCTCCTTCATCTCACTGGAGATGCTTTCTGCCTGTTTGGAGCTTTGTTCTACTTTCTAGGTAGGCCAGAAAGACAAATTGCTCAGCTCTGTCTCCTCTCAGGCTTATCTTAAGAGTAGATATTTGTTGAACTTGTGCATGGTTTTCTTAGACTTTTTTTCTGCAGATGAGTTCCACAGACCGAGACAAAAAGATACTGAAGGATCAAGTGACAACCTTACTAAAGGAGACTGTGAGCACACAATCCAAATGAACTCTTATCACCAATAGCACTGGTGTGGCTGGGTTCACTCTGGGTACAGCTGCCTGGAATAACAGTGAAGTTTCTGTGGAGCTGAGCTTCTGTCTTCTGTTAGCATTTGAAGGTAGGATTCTCTTTGCTATATCTTGTAGTTCCCATTTTATTTTTAGGAGGATCTCAAGAGTCTCTTATTCTAAATAGACCTAGTGCAGTTTTGTTTTCTCTATGCTCTGAAAAAGTTCTGGGAAGTCCCTGACAGTGTGGCTTCTGTGACTTGTTTATTCATAACCTTGGTAGTTCCAAAGATGTGTTTGAGACAAGTCTGTGTTTTCCTGTGTGTGAATCCTTACCACTCCATAGTGACACCTGTCCGTTGTTGTGTGTCTGACTATGAGTAAATTCAGACCCAAGTCACAGATTTGTTTCTGGATGTCTTTAGTCCAGCCAAGTGATTTGATTGCCTGCATGTGCAGAGGTACTGCTAAAGTTTTAACAGACAAGAATTGGCTCTGTGTTGTTGAAAAAGCAAGCTAGTCTTGTTGGATTCCAGCCATATCTATGGGTAAATCCAGCATCTATTTTTCATGCTGCCAATCTTTAGAGATAAATAGCTTATTTGAAGACTTCTGGTATGGGTACTCATGAAGCTGTTATCTTTGTTTCATGTGTCCCATAATGCATCCTGCTGCATTTTCGTATTGGCATGCGAGTAACCCGTGTAGCTGAATGCAGAGTGTAGGGCTTGTCAGATCTTGTTGGTCTGTAACAATGGCAGTATGCTGCCTCTGAAAATGGCTAATACCACAAGCTGTGGAAGAAATGGAAATGAAAATGTAAATAAATAAGGGACAACTGGGCGTTAATTCCTTGGGAGCCATTTCTGCCTTGGTGAAAGCAGCTGATATTTAGTGTCAGCATAAAAACAACTTGTACCCACGTGCTGCAGATATTTCTGTTGCTGTATATATTATAACATATTATTTTATAACATGTAACATATAATTAATATTTGATGCTAAGGGAGGAGAGATCTAATCTATTTTAGAAGCACTTATATCTGGGCTAGTCACTTTGTGTTCCCTGGAGAGCTAATGGTGAAAGATAAGCTACTACTGGGTGCTGTGTGTCTGACTGTCTCTGGAGGGTTATCTTCAGACTTGAGTCATCTCACCCTAGAAAAGTTCTGTGAGTGTCTCTCCCTACTAATTGTAAAGGGAACCTAAAGAATTAGTGTTGATGAATATGCTTAAAGATGGCCAAGATAAATGTTAGTCTTAATGTCAGATTTTTATAGGCATTAGTGGTGTGGTCTAACTGCTCTGGGATCTGTATTATAGTGAAGCCTTGTAGTGCTTTGGGGTCTTTTGGGAATAACTGATCTATGTACATCTCAGCACAGGACTACCACTTAAACTGAAAGGCAACTTAGAGGCACTGTTGTGCTTGAGCCATGCTGGTGCTACTCAGCAAAGGGCACATTGCACCTGAAATCATGGAGCTCTGTCTGAATAGCTGCATGTTTGTCTGTATTTCCTTTTCAGGAGAGATTTGCAAATGAGGATGCTGTGCATGAGTTGGGGACAATTGGTCCATACTACCACAGCAGCTATTTGCACCTGCGACTATAGTACAGCACCACCAAGAGTTACCTCAAAGCTAGGGCCTGTATTGGGTTCTGGCCTGTGCCAAGGAGTGGGAGGTCCGGGTGGATTATGATACTGACCCTGTGGACCTCCTCTTCTTTGTGAGCACCCTGTGGTCATAGTGGGTGGAGGGCCTGTGTGTGTTGGAGTGAGGCAGTGGTGGCTGAAATCAAGATGCTGTGGGTGATGGCAAAACTGGTCTTGATTGTAGTGTCTGTTGTCTGTTCTTAGCACATGCAGCCCTGGAATGATCATTAGATACAATCAACTGTTCTCCTGTTTCATAGCATTCCTCCACCCCTTCCCACTGTTGGTTCCCCTTTTCTTCCAGACATAGTAACTAGCTGTAACATTTGAATTTACTTTTAAAATATACTGGGTGCTTTTCTCTTCTGCTTTACCTTCTTGCTGTCTGATCTCATTGTATCTTTCCTGGCACTAGTAGAGTGTGAAGGGATGGAGAATAGTTTGAGAGGTGAGTTCTCAGCTGAACATGTGCTGTGCTGCTTTTCCAGATGATGGGAATGACAGGTTTGTTGTGATGGTCAGAAACTCATTGACCTCAAGAAGGATGTTGGAAGTCACTTCCAAAGTAAAGGAGGCTGTGCCCTGTTGAGTGCAGGGACACCTCAAAATTAGAGTGGGTAACTGAGGAAGGACTCTGTCTCTAGGAGGGAATAGTGTTAGATCTAGTTGATTAGACTTGCACTTCCTCCTCGTTTTCCCTAGATCTGAAGGTCTCTTTCTCCATCTCTCTCTCCTTCTCCTCCAGCTTTGCTCCCAGCCCCTCACTGGGTGGCTCACACCATGTTCTCTGGTGGAGGCCTTTTTGCTGACAGCAGAATTGAAGGTGTCCCTGTACTTCAGTATTCAGGTGAGGCTTACACTGAAGCAGACTGAGGAAGTAAGAGAGGTGCAGAAAGGGTAGGAAAGAATGAGACAGACATTATCTCTCTTGGATTGTACAGAGAGCTCTGCTGAAGCAGTGGAAGAACTACAGTCAAGCCACTACCTCTGACAGGTTTCTCCTGCTCCCCGGCCACTTTGTCCCTGTTGGAGCCTGCTGCTGTAGGTCACATTGGGGTTTCACAACAGCAAGGTATGCCAGGGGCAACTGTGATCCTTCAGCTGAGGGCAGCTCCCACCTGGCTGTGTGCTGTGTGCGCTGTGGACCAGAGTGTGCTTCTCCCAAGGCCAGAGGATGAGCTCCGCAACAGCAGCCTGAGTGGCTTGCTGCAACAGGCAGTGAGGCTGCAGGATAGGGAAGAAGGACAGAAAAACTGCTGAGTTGTAGAAAGAGCTGAGCTGATGAATGGACAGCAGGTCCCAGTGGTGGGAAAAGAGCTGGGGTCAGAACTGCAACATTTGAGATCAACTGATGCAGGCTGAAGTGCTATAAATTATTTGATTAAATACGCTTAAGTGAACAAATAAGAAGCCTTTAGTTAAACTATTTAATCTTTTTTTCAGGCTGGAAACCAGTATACACTAAGCAAATATTGTCTACATTGCCTTTTAAACCTATTTTTGCTATCTAGAAATGTGTGCTATGGACATGCATGTTTAATCAGCCCTGTCACGTTAATGTTTTAGGGTCTTCACTTTTATCAGTTTTTCATTATGAGAATATAACAAGATAAGTATCAGGTTCTGTTTCTCAATTCATTCCAGTAATAACTTCATGGAAGCTGAATTCAATTAATGCACAAATCCCTCAGCACTTAAAATATGTCATTAAATAAAGCTACTTTAGGTGTTTTGGATTCATGGAAAGTAAGCTTGTCTAAACATATTTGACATTTACATGGATTCAATTTAAACAAAGCAAGATTTATCTCTCAAAAAATAATTAACTGATTGATTTTTTTTCCTCCTGTTCTTCTGGTCACTGTGTTCCTCAGTGTTTCAAAAATCATAGAGTTTAGCTCCTCACAGCTAGTTCCTGTTTGCAGATAGGAAGGGCAAAAGCAATTTCCATGCTTTTGCAGTCCCAAAGGCTCCTTCAGTTTGAATTAAGCTAGTCATTACTTTGAACCAGGTGAATAAACAGAAAAAAACCGGAGCATTTGTTCTAAGTGCTGAGCTCCTTTGTGAATCCCAGGTCTCTATTCCTTGTGTTTATTTCCAGGAGTACCCATGGCTTTCCCTCTCCCCAGACAATCCACAGATAAAGCAAGTCACACCCTATCAGTTTTTCCCCCTGAGACCTGGATCTGGGACCTGATCCCCACTGGCTGAGTCCAGCTTAAATTGTTAGGTGTCATTTGGGGACTGCTTCTTTGGACACAGCACCCCTGTCTGTGAAAGGTTAATATTTCTGGAGGAAACATCTGCTTGGCGTTGAGCGTTGGGGTTTCAACTTGGCCCTGGTTATGAGTCACTGTGCAGCCCTGAGCAAGTCCATTCCCTTTCTACACTTCAGTTTCTTAGAGGGTGATGTAGCTGGTCTGTCTTCTCTTCAGCATTGCTAAACTTGAAAAAGCACAGATGGAAGTGCTACAAGTAATCTTAGTATTTATCCTCAGAGATTTTTTTTTAAATTTATTTGTTTTTTAAATGGGCATCCTCTTTCCTTTATCCTGGGATCTGGTTTCTTTTCAGGGGCTCAGGAGAGAAGAAAGTTCGAGTCATCACCCCTAATACTATAACAGAATGGAAAGCCAACATGTTTTGTGTCTTGGGCAATGATGGCTTTGAGATCTCTCCCACAGTAGGACTGATGGCCTTCAATCCTTTCTTTGTGGGTCTGGCCTTACCATATTCTATGATTCCGGGAGAGTCATTTGTGCTGAAAGCTGCTATGTTCAGCTGCTTGAAAAAGTGTATTTAGGTAAGTTCTCTCTTCAGTACAGTAAAGAACAAGTCTTCCTAAACTCTCCTTCGCTACTTAGGTAGACCTGACTGTTGGTAGCCTGTTTTCCTGTCTCAGACTCTCTCTTCTAGGCTAACAGTCTCCATGACCAAATGCTTCCTGAGAGCCAGGCAGTACACCTGCATAGGTGACAAGATCATCCAAATGGCTGGGAAGCAGATGGCTGGGAAGCAGCAAGACAATGGCTGCTGTGCAAATATGGGGCAGCTCTTCCCCATGGCCACAGATGTGCAGCCAAGAGGCCTGCCCTTGCTTACTAGTCTCTCTCCATGGCAGGTGTAAATTTGGCAAGGGGCTGTGTTTGCTTATGTCTACATACTAAGGGAATAATAAATAGCGACATGGGATATGGGATAACTCTTGATGGGTATTTCTCTGAACACCCTAATTCTGCTCTTCCATGTGACAAGCAGGATATGAGAAGTGACTGTATTTGCTTCTCCTCAGAAGCAAGTTCAGGAACCCTTTAGAAGAAAGACCTATAGAATCTTACAATAATATAGGTTGGAAAAGACCCTTAAGTTCATCAAGTTCAACCATAAACCTAACACTGTCAAGTCCACCACTAAACCATGTCCCTAAGTGCCACATTTCCATGTCTTTTAAATACCTCTAGGGATGGTGACTCAACCACTTCCCTGGGCAGCCTGTTCCAATGCTTGACAACCCTTTTGGTGAAGAAATTTTTCCTGATATCCAGTCTAAACCTCTCCTGGTGTATCTGTGCTGTGTATGGGAACTCTGTGAGCCATGGCTTCACAGCAAGGGGAAGCTCAGCATAAGGCTGATGATGAACTCTAGGACTTTATCTCTCCACCTCTTCCTCCTTCTTCTGACTTTTCTAGAAGGGAAGAAAAGTGGTCTGGAACCAATAGGGTCCAAGCAGCTTCTGGCCAGAGTGCCTGCAAACACAAGAACTGGGAGATCCCCTGCTTGGCTGTGGTACTGGTGTGTTGCCCTCTAGATTCCTGGCTGGAGTCATTCCTGGAACCACAGCATGAGACCCAGACGTTGCCCAGCTTTCTGCACATATAGCCAGAACAATATATGTTATGGTGTAAATCGTCTCACTGCTCCCTATGGAATACAAATGTGCTTAATTGCTGTAGAGTGCCCCACAGCTATTTAAACAGCTAGGTGAGTACTCCACCTAGCTCAACCCCATAACACTGTGTGGTGTAACATGTCCTCAGAGTAGGTACAGAGACAGAAATTTTAGAGCTACCTTTAGCACCCCTGAAGTCTTCCTGGTATTTAGCAGATAGGCCCCTTTACAGCTATCACACCTTCCTTCAAATTGTTATCTCTGGTTGAGTCTGGATGCTGGATGGAATAGCTGGTGTCTCTGCTATAGGGAGCAAATGTTTTCACCTTCTCTATGTGCAGTAAAACAAGGAGATAGAATCAGAGCAGAACTGTGGGGTGGGAGAAGAAAATAAGCTCAGAGAGGAGAAAAGAGCTTTGTTAAATAGAGACTATCCCCCTGACTGAGCAAACCAGTGTCCGGGAAGGGAACTACCCTGTGTGGCAGGTCCCTTCCCTCCAAGTGCCTGGACATTATGGCTCTACTCCTCTGTGAACTGGCAAACTGCTTACTGTGTCCTAACCTGTACAGCTCAGCAAAGAAAGGCTAATGAAGATAGCAGAGGAAAGGGAGGGAAGCAAGAGAACGGACTGAAGAGATTGCCAGAAGAAGAAGAATAATCTCTGATACCTTTCCTCAAAAGGAATAAATCTTCCCTGTCACTTTCTTCATGCAACCTCCAGAAAGACAGCACACCTGTGTATCTGGCTATGTGTATGTGTGTCATCAAAATAGCTGGTGCAGACAGAGCAGCATTGTGAATTGTGTCTAACACTGAATATTTGTTTTACATTGATGCTTCTTCCACACTCCTTTTAATTTTAAACTTCTGAGCCTGTGTTCAGTAATTGTGGGCAGGTCTCTGTCACTTGCTGCATGGTTCATCTCCAGTTGTATGCTCAGTCCTACATTAAATGGAGAAGGAACAGTCACAAGATTTTTAGGAAATATCCTAACTTTGAGTGTAGCCTCCTGTTCATGTCTGGCAGTGTCCAAGGTATTCCACAAAGGTCAGCTTTTTGCAGCTGCTGCAATGTCTCAGGTCAGTTTATTAGAACTATTTCCATACAAAATTAGTTTTGTTTTGTCCTTCTGCCAAGAAGGAGCTCCTTGGGTGTAATCAAAGTTGCTACTTAATTGAGAAAGTAAGTGGCTTTGCCAAAATTAAGAATCTCACATAACACCTGACAAATGGGTCCACAAATGTTTTACGTGTGACTGAAGCTTCACCACAATTATTCTGGTGGAACTTGCTTTATCTGGGACCCCAAACTTTACCACCAGGTTATGGTTGGGGTTTGATTCTTTAATACTAGAGATTATTCCTAAGCCACAGCATTCAGATCTGGAAGTCTTTGTGGCTATTGTTGAGCTGATTTACCTACTTGTAAACAGTTTTCAACTTCCATAAGTGCTTGTCTACTTAGTGGCTAGATTTGAATTTACAAGTGTGTTGGTTTAGACTGGGGTAGGGTTAATTTTTCGATAGTAGCTAGTTTGGGGCTATGTTTTGGATTTGTGCTGAAAACTGTTGATAATACAGGGATGTTTTCATTATTGCTGAGCAGTGCTCACACAGAGTCAAGGCCTTTTCTGCTCCTCACACCACCCACCAGTGAGTAGGCTGGGGGTATACAAGAAGCTGGGAGGGAACACAGCTGGGACAGCTGACCCCAACTCACCAAAGATATAGTCCATACCATATGATGTCATGCTCAGCATATAAAGCTTGGGGAAGAGGAAGGAAGGGGGACACGTTTGGAGTTATGGTGTTTGTCTTCCCAAGTAACCATTACATGTGATGGAGCCCTGCTTTCCTTGAGATGGCTGAACACCTGCCTGCCGGTGGGAAGCAGTGAATGAATTCCTGTTTTGCTTTGCTTTTGTGCGCGGCTTTTGCTTTACCTATTAAACTGGCTTTATCCCAACCCATAAGTTATCTCACTTTTACTCTTCTGATTCTCTCCCACATCCCACTGGAGTGAGCGAGCACCTGTGTGGCACTTAGTTGCCAGTTGGGGTTAAACCATGACAAGTCAGGATGTAATTCAGAGAAGGGCCAAGAAGGTTCAGAAGATAATAGGTGCTTTTCAGGATTGTGTGGAAATAGGCTGCAGTAGCTATTTCTGCCCTTTTGTGATTCTGTATGCAAAGCTGCAGGTTTCAGAGTTCGCATCTGTTCTTTGGAGAGATATTCATGGCTTGCCCATGGTTCAAGAGTCGTCTTATGAAGGTTTCCAAACACCCTTGGGCATAGTTCCATAATTCTCCAAAGCTTAATTCCAGTTAACAAATTTAAAGCCTACAATCTAAAGGCTTGCACTAGATTTCTGGGCAAAAATCTCAGAAGATCTGTGGTTCTTTGAATGATCTTGGTATAGGAGCCAAGCACTGAGAGGCATAGAACAGTTTACATTATGTTGCCTTCAAGCTTTCTGACCCAATCAGTTCCTGCTCCTGCTGTGTTTGTCCAGCTGTGTTCTCAATTCCTTGCTTGGCTTTGGTGCAGTGGAAAAATTCTGCTGTCAAAGCAGCAGAAAGTGGGTGCAGCAGTCTACCTTGGCATCGTGGAGAGATTATTTTTGAGATTACTTTTGCATTATGTTATGGATGCTGGTCAGGTTGCAGAAACATTATGGCCTCACAGATTTTTATGAACCTTGCATGGACTGTGAAATATCCTTAATGCAAAAGTGTACTTCGCTATCATAATACAAGGATATCAAACCCCATTGTCTTTGAAGATGCTACACAGTAGTTATAGAGTGTGTGTATGTGTATGTAAGAGGAGAGCTGGAAATATCAGTGATTAGGAACATGAGGTTTGTGATTGAAAAGGAAAGAATGCAACAACGGAGGTGGCCCTAGGCCTGTATGAAGCTGGTGATGAGTGACTAGAGGAGAATGATGAATGATTCAGCTGATGAATTACTCTGAACTACAGGCTCTCTAACAGATGTGATTCTTTAAAGAAACTGATGACTTCGTCCTCTCTGCACAGTCTCCTGTCAAAGTGCTCAGCAGACATCAGTGCTTCTCCAGTAATTTCCTCATACAGACAATTGATACTATTGTGTTTTTGTTTTCTTCAAAGATATTAAAACATTGGAGTGATTTCCAAGGTGCCATTGCTCCTGGTCCTCATTCTGAACCATGGAAGATGTCTTCTGTGATCATAGGTGTGACCTTCACTAAGTCATCTCTTCTTCCTTTTAATTTTTGATTCAAGTTGTCTGTGGAGAACAATTATCTATATGATTTTGCATTGTCAGTATGTACTGTATCCTTTGCTCCACCTGAACAGTGTGTTTTCAGAAGGGGTAGATCCCTTATTCCCCATGGGTCTCTTGACTCAGCATTTATATCACAAAGGCCTTCTCTGAGTCCATTTAGAGGAAGAAACTGCAGAACTAGAAACTGTGCACAGCCTTGCTGTGCTTTCTCTGTTTCAGAGACTTTGTTTGGGTCTATGACACCTGTGCAGCTGTCAGTCGCTGCCTTCAATGCAGATTCTTCAAATGTATGTCCCTGTGACCAAGACCCAGGTTTGCCAAAGCGAAGCAAGGAAGAGAGAACACACCTGGGCAAACATGGTGGGAGGAGCACAGTGGGACAGGGTCAGAGAGATCTGCCCAGTGCTGGCCTCGGTGGGTGCAGCTCCTGTCAGAAGCCTGCCAGTAGCTGGACCTCTCTGGCTATGGTTTATTGATTTATGACAGATCTGGCTAGTGCTTTCTTTAGGAAAATCTCAGGTTTTAGGCAAAAATTTATAAATTTGCCTGCTATTCTCAGTAACATGACCTTTCTTCACAAGGAGACAAGAATGAGGAGAATGTGTCCATCAAAACAAAAAGTGTCCAGCCTTCCTTGCCTAGGAGCCTAACACTGATCTAGAAAAACTCAGAGCTGATTTCTGAAATCAGTTGGGATATCTGGCCTCTGGCTGGTTATCTCAATCAGTTGAGCAGCAAAATATTTACTTGAGACAAAAGCAATGCTAGCACTAACAGCTCCTGTGCATAATGTATAGCCCTCATGATGCATGCTTGTTCTAGGGTGGCCCAGTGACAGAGGTAAAATGGAGATCAGTCTTCCCAACCCTATCTGGAAAAAGAGTATGCAGAGCCTTGGGAACAGGGATCCCAAGTTAGCTGGAAATTTCTGGGCATCCTGGAACCTGGTTTTGACAGACAAAGAGATCCTAACTGTCTGCTTGAGTAACACCATGTTGGCACCCAGATATGGAGAGCTTAGGCTGCATCAGCACTGTTAAACAGTGCTGGGAAATATTTCCAAGCACAGAACTGTAGCTGTCTGTATTATTAGGACAGTCCCGGGTACACTTAAGCCTGGGCTAACTAATGCTGTCTCACACAAGTCTCAAATGTAGTTTGTGAGCTAATGCAGTCTGTGTACTGCTCACAATAGGCAGTGTACATGGTGACCATGCTTTTCTGGAGGCCAGGCTGGTTAAACAGCACAATTGTCTACCCTTCTGTACAGGTTGTCATCAGGGCTAGAAAATGTCCCATATGTTTAATTTGTGAGTTTTAATGACACTCAGGTTCAAAAACAGAACCAAAAAGCTGTACCCCTGTACCCTAGACCTTTCAGACCCAGATGTGAACAATGAGGAAGTGTAACCAGTTCCTGAGGCCCCTCCCTGCAGATGATGCCATTGGTAATGGGTGTTGCAGGGAGCTGGTGGAGACCTCTGTTGGCTAATATATATTTCCATTTTCCTTATTGTATACAGGGAAGGAAAAGGCAAACTCATTAGCTTATTAGTGGTTGCTGGCTGGTGGTAGTGTTGCTACAGTGTTTCCTTATGTACATGCAAGGATTTGCTCCCATTCTCAAGCCAAAGAGACTAAGGAGATCCACATCCCCATAATCTGATCCAGATATACTGAGCCTCTGTCCTGAATGACAACAGTGCCTGCTGTGTGCTGGGGTAAACTCTTGCTGCTGGCTGCACAGCAGCAATCCATCTCCAGCTGAAACAAAGGGACACCAGTGACAAGTGATCAGGACCTGGCCTGGGTCACTGATCAGCAAAGTTCTTACTGTTTTTTTTTTCTATGAGAAGTCCATTTGGTCAGATGTCTCCATGGCAGCCTTGCAGGAGGGGATATTCTGGACTGGTGGATGGCAGCCAAAGCAGCTGCTATTGGCTATGGGGCACTTGGCATAGGACACCCATCCCTACTGCTGCCTGCGTATAAGATCAGAAGAGAGGAAGAGGTGAGGAGAGGCTGGCTTCTCCTTTCACCCCGCCTCTTCATTTAGGCTGTGCTAGAAAGAAATTGCACCCCTAAAAACAGCCTCAGTGATTTCAGAGGAAGAGGACCATTGGAGATTGAGCAGCAAGAGCCCCCAAGATGAGGAGAGCCATCCTCCTGAGCCTTCTGTTCCACATGGCAGCTGCTTTTCACCAACTGTGAGTGATGCTGAACTTCTGGTTTGATCTCTTTCATGAAGGCATCAGTCTAGGTAGATGGCCCACATTCCATGCTGTCAGCTTTTGTGATTCCTGCTCTATCAGATCACCCAAAAGGGTAGCTGAGTCATTTACTTTGCCTCCCATGCATTAGATTGAGTCGTTTTTGAGGGGCTTCCAAGTCAGACCTTAGGCCCAGGGGTGTTTGCTTCTCCAGTTGCCATGGCAGATCAAATCACTGGCATCTAGACTGTAAGATTGTAAGGCCACTTCTTCTGAAGACCGCAAGGGATGTTCTTGGGGAGTGCAAGAGATGACTGAAGTAAGGGCATTGAAAAAGATTATAGGGCTGTACTTCATCTAATCAAGCGGAAACTATTTCTTAAATTATCAGTTGAGCAATCACTTTGCTGGGTTCACTGTTGCTTTTGAATATTGACTGCAGCCATGGCACATTGCTGAGGAATTCTGCAGTAGTGGGCCACTGCAAGGAAGCTCTTTTGCATCTCTGACCCTCAACCTGATGCCATCTCTGATGTCTTCTTTCCCCTGCCCCAGACATTACCTGGTGGTGATCCCTGCAGATCTCTGCTACCCATCCACCCAAGTTGCCTGCCTCCATATCACCTGTTATGAAGCAAAGCTCCAAGTGAATCTGGTCCTGGAGCGCTCTGTAGGACGTGAGCTTTTAGTGCAAGAAACCATCCAGAAGGAGAAGACTTTCATGTGCACTAAGTTCTTGGTGAGCCACCCTAGGCAAGTGCATCACTGATTTTCCCTTCAGGAGCTGTAAATTCCTTGTGTTACTCCCTAACCAGGGATGATGTGGACAAGGTCTACTTTGCCTTGGAGTGAGCCTGCTAGGGAAGGAGTGGATAGTGCCAGCACAGTGTATCTGTAGTCAACACCAAATTCCCCTTCTGAATCTAATTTTTTTAATTGAATTCACATTTGTTAAAATCTACCACACTTCTGGATACATAAGAACAACACACCTGTTTCCTTCTCTTCCAACCCAGATCAGATGAAGCAGATTTAGCTCTTCTCTGAAGAACTTGTACAGCTCCACAGCTAAAGCTTGGGTAAATGGTGGTTTGCATGACATACAGCAGTTCCTGTAGGACCTGAAGTCAGGCAGCAACTCAGCTCTTAGGAGCTACTGAAGAGCAGTTGAATGGAAATGGATGTGCTTGTAATTTTTAAACAGCATCTTAGAGCTGATTCATTGTTGGTGAGAATTTAGCTAAGATCTAGAATAAGGCAGACATGCTTAAATGGTATCCCTTCTATTACACAGTATATTCTGTGCTGAGGCTGCTGGGGTCTTTGGCTGCTGGAGGCAGGAAGACCCTCTGGTTGTCTTTTCTAATCTGGCTTTCTTACTTCTACATGCTATGTGGTTCTGAAGGCCTAGCATTTGAAGCTATGTTACAGTTCGATCTCTCTCCTTTGATTCTCTGCTATCACCTCCCACCTTTCTGGCATCTACCCATCTTCCTGACCAAGTCTGAAGACTCAGAGGTGTCAGGCACCTGCTTGTCACCAGAGACAAAATTATTTAACCAGTGGGAAAAGGACAGGTTCCATGACATGCAGGGCCTCCTGCTGCCATGTAGGACTGAGTGAGATCTGGATGTGATTGGGATCCAGATATTGGAGGGGATGTCCTGGAACAGGTGGAGGGGAGCTGGTTAGTTCTTCCACTTCTCTCTCAATTCCTGCTCAAGGCCCCCAGAAGATTAACAGGAGGCTGTGTGCTCTCCTCTCTCTGTCTGTGTAGGTTGCACCCCCAGCTGATGGCACAGAGGAGATTGCCACTGTCAAACTGATCATCACAGGTGATGGGGTCAGTATTGAGGAGAAGAAAAAGGTCCTGATCCGCAAAGCCAGCAGTGGCACCTTCATCCAAACAGACAAGCCCATCTATCAACCAGGGCAGACAGGTGAGATCTGCAAATGGGAGCGACTGTGGGCCCTAGGGTTTCTGCTGGTAACACCATATGGAACGCCTGCGATTGCTTGAAATTCATGGACAGCCCTAGCAGAAGGCTTTGCGACAATGACTCTCGTTGATGTCATGTTTTCAGTGGCTGTAAAGTCCAACTTGTGGTGACTGTGAAGTTGCACGAAGCAGTAGGTTGTTGTTGGTATCTTACATGCAGGAATGTCCGTGTCAGATGTCATAAATGCATATAGAATGAAGACAGGAGCTGGGGAAACAGAGCAGCGGTCTGTAGGGAAGAACTGAGATCTGATTAATATTTTCCCTGATTTCCTTGCCTTCAGTGAAATTTCGCATTGTGACTCTGGATGAGGAATTTATTCCAGTCAACGATTCGGTAAGCCAGCCCTGGGGGGCTGTGGAAAAGGCTGCCTTGTTCCATGTGTGGATTCTACTTCCTTTCTACCCTGCTTATCTGCCAAAGCTCCAACTTCTCCACATTCATCCCTGGGCCAGGCTTGATGAGTGTCCGGTGAATAGTAATTCGAGTGAAAGCTGGTAACTCATGAAGATGGCAGAGGTGTACGTGCCTCTTGCTCATCTTGGTGAAATGGTCATGCACGTACAAGCATGGGACATACTGATGCTTGATATGATGGTATCATGTGGGAGTGAATAGTTTGCAAATCAGGTTTTCCTGGATGTGTGGTGGGGAGGGGTGCTCTTAACCTGGCTGCTACAAGTTTGAACATGGGAAATTCTGATTAGACCTTAGGACAAACTTTTTTATTGTGACCACGGCCAAATATTGAAACAGGTACCCGGAGAAGGCATCCGTGGAGATGTTCAAAACTTGGCTGGAGAAGGCTATGAGCACTCTGGTCTAAGACACACTTCAGCAGGGTGTTGGACTAGATGAGCTCCAGAGGTTCCTTCCAAACTATGTTATCCTATACCTCCGTAACCCCCTTAAGACTGGTGAGTCAGAGCTAGGGATGTTTGGGTAGTGAGTTTTCCTCATGAAGGACTCTGCCAGGAAGTCATTAGCAGGTGGCTTTTCTTTTCCCTTTCTCCAGACTTTACTGTAATGGACCCACCCAGTATTTCTCCTTTTTGGTGACGTTTGTTTTACTTCATATTGTTGTCAGCACTCTAAATTTCCAGTTGCCGCCCCTCAAAGAGGGCTCTCCGCCTGAAGTATTTTGTGGGTGTTGCTGGCATGTGTTTCTGTCTTCTAATGTTTTTGCCTTTTTCTCCTCCCAGATTTCCCTGTTTCTTCAGGTGAGTGATTCTGAAATCTAGTGTTACAGTAATGTTGATGGCAGCTGCTTCACTGGGCTATTCATATTCAGTACCTGGTAGATTTTACAGACCTCTGAGTGGAATAGTAGAACTTCAAGATTTCTTAACCTAACATACGCCTTACAGCTTCTTTTTTAGGCAATTACTTGAGGTTATGCTCCCAGTTACTTCAGTAGAAATCTGAGTTGTTCTAGACTTGCAAGAGTATAGGCAGACCAGCTTAGACCTTTATGAAAAAAGTTAGAACTATGAAGGATCTTTTCTTGAGATCAGAATTTAGGTAGGTGTAAAAGGAGACTCAGATGCTGGGAGCAGAATCTTAGCATTATAATGTCTTCAAAATTTCTTGACTAGTCTATGACCAAACATCATTCCTTAGTTATAGAATCCAGTAGTCTGCAGCAATGAAATCCTGAAGCTTGATTTCTATGGCGTGTGGATCAGTGAGATACTGGAACAACTGTGTCTTCCTTTCTTGTGGGTGTAGGACCCTAAGAACAACCGGATAGAGCAGTGGCTGGATGTGGTCCCCCAAGACGGC
The DNA here is from genome assembly GCF_963921805.1 of Phalacrocorax carbo. Classification (NCBI taxonomy): domain Eukaryota; kingdom Metazoa; phylum Chordata; class Aves; order Suliformes; family Phalacrocoracidae; genus Phalacrocorax; species Phalacrocorax carbo. The sequence continues at coordinate 84,003,623 of NC_087513.1, read as the reverse complement.
ATTGCAGATCTGACTTTCCAGCTAAGTGATGAGCCTCTTCTGGGGACATATGTCATCAATGTAACCAATGCGAAAGCGTATGGCAGCTTCTCCGTTGGGGAGTATGGTATGAGTATGTGCAGGATGTGTCTGAGCTGCAGAGAGGACCTTGCACTCTTGATCCAGGAAGCTGGATGTTTATTCCATGATAACCATGCTGGGATAAAATTGGAAAAGTAATAGCATCTGTCATGGAAAAGAGTCTGAGCTGAGGCTCAGGAGAGAGACTGCTATGGGACCTAGGGTCAGTGTGTGAGAGGAATGTTGTGCATGGCCCTAGACATTTAACATAGCTGATTCTTGCATCAGACAAAACAAGGTCATTTAGGATGGGCTTTTCCAGAGGGCATGAAGTCCAGTGACATCCCACCTCTCTTTCGTCCCCTAATTAACTGTGCTGGGAGGCTAATCTTCTCTCAGTGCAAATAGCTGTCAGAAGTGCAGGGACGTGGGCATGTTTGTGTTTTAATTTGGGAAGGAGCAATCAACCAAGGACTATACACAAATCTGTTAAAGAAACAATGGAAATCTTCCCTTTCAACTTTTCACCACCTTCCTTCTCCATTTCCTGGCTCTTGTTCCACCACAGTATATCTTCGTGTTGATTCTCTGCAGAGGCTGCCCCCGGCCAGTGTTTCCTACAGTTGTCTGTTTTTTCCTTCCAGTGCTGTCAAAATTTGAAGTGATCTTTGAGGTGCCAAATCGGATTTATGCACTAGATAAAACCTTCCCGCTCCGGATATGTGGCAGGTGAGGATTCTGCTTGGAGGCATGACCCTGTGTTAATTTTTGGCCTGATGAGCACAAGATGGCTAGGTAAACATGAGTATCTCAGGGGAAATTTACTACACTTCAGTTACTGGAAGCCAAAATCTTCCACTGCAGCTGTTTGCACTCTGATTCAACACGAAACATCCCTATAACTATCCTTCTGGTACTCTAATGCCCCTTTTCTAAAAACACTCCACAAGTCTCTACACACAAAACCTGGGGGAACAACCTACCCTTTGACAAGTAGCCATTTGTGAGGCAGAACATGGCAGATGTTTGGTGTTCAGAACAAATTCATGGGAGATGAAGGGAAGCTTTTCCAGATTATGCTCTAGTGGAAACTGGAGAGGCAAAAATGAATTGCCCCAGGTACAGTCCAAGAACAATGCTAGGGTTAACAGCCTCACGTAAAGGTGCTTTCTTAATGAAGGGCACTTTCTTAATCACCTATGTTTCTGCTCATAAGATGATGTATGCCTTTAGCATATCCTGGGGTTATTGCAGGTGATGCTGATGTAAAGTGCAGAGCTCTGTGCTGAGTCAGTGCCTCCAACACTCTGGTTTCCCAGAATACATTAGTTTGGCACTAATTATGTCACAGAGCCCTTGATCTCTCACCACTGCAGTGCACTAGCCTGACCCTGCTACTGGGACAGCGCTCCTGGGCCTGCTGAATGGCTGCCACTCTTGTGCTATATTGTTAATATCAATGAATAAGCGGTCTCTGGGGCTATGCAAAGCAAGCCCTGTGTTCTCTCACTGTATGTGAATGTCTCTCTCTTTCCCTGCTTCCCCAGATACACCTATGGGAAAGGCATCCAGGGGATGGTTCATGTGAGCCTTTGTCAGATGATAGCCCCATTCCTGCCCAGTGCTTCGAAACCTGATCTCTGTCAGGAATTCAACAACCAGGTGAGATGCTTAGCAGGAGCAGAGCCATATTCAGAGAGTTAGTGCTCAGCCCCAGGGTAATGCAAGGCTGCTGGAGGCTTTAATTGAAATAATAGTGATGTTAACCCGTGGTTTTGGCTGCTTGGCTAGTGGTCTACCAGTGCTGCCTCTTAGTAACTGTGCCTGGTGTCTATGAGTGGGTGTGCATTGCGTGCCTGCTCCACATCCTGGACTGCTATGTCAAAAGGCAAGCTCCCTAAGAGCAGGGATTTTGCACTGCTGTTTCTGCACCATTTGGGTAACTTCTAACATAAGTGCCTTGCTCAGACCTTGTTTCCTGTCCCTGTACTTTCAGACAGACAAGACGGGTTGCTTCTTCACAAATGTGAGTCTGTCCTCATTCAGTCGAGACTTTCGGTACTATCAGGACAGCATAGTTGCAGAGGCCTCGATGGTAGAGGATGGCACAGGTAACTCTGAAAACATCCCTGGTAGCTGGGAAGAGGCACGTGAAGATGCACTAATCTTACCCAGAGCACTGGAGACTTTCAGGCTAGCAAGGGCTCTGAGCTTTCTGAACCTGTTGGGGCCTGCCATGTAACCTCACAAATAGAGACAGAGCCACCAGTTCCTGACAGCGTGACACACTCACTCTGAGTGACTGTGGTCTCAGGTGCTGAAACTTAGGGACCTCTCTAAGGGTTAGAAGTAAGTGGGAGGAAGACTAGATATCCAGAGTCCTGGGCAGATCATCTCTCTGGTATGAAATGTGTGTGCAGCTGAACATGTGCATCAGTATTACCAGCGGGTCACTCTGCAGAGAAATTTTTGAGGGGTGCTGGCTTCCTTGCTCCCTCCCTTATGTTTTTGTCTGCTGCTTTCATTCAGAGATACATGTCAATGCTTCCCACAAATTACTCATCTCCAAGATTGGCGGGATGGCCTTGTTTGATGATGTGAATTCTTACTACCATGCTGGAGAGATGTACAGGGGGAAGGTAATTCTCAGTTACAGTCCTATGGAGGGGAGAGCGTGCACAGTGCCTTCACAACAACTGTTAGCCAGCATCTTGTCCAACCTCACCTCCAGCCAGGGGCTTGGGAGGTCATGAATGATGCCCAGAGACAAAACTCTTGAATTATCAGAAGTGAGAACACCACCCAAGACTGACATTCGCCAAATAAGCCTTGAGTATTAGCAGCTATGGGGATCCATATGTGGGGTGCAACCCAAACATTTGGAATTTCAGCAGCCAGGAGGCCTTCTGCTGTGAAGGTGTAGAGAGCATGTGGGTGAATGAACATGGTTGTACAAGTGATAATAGGAGGTCACCACTAGCAGTGCTGATAATATTGTTAGTGACTGGAAGGTTGACCTTGCTGTCTTTGGAAATGCTGCTCCTGACTTGGAGAAGCAGAATCTTCTGTCCACTGATTAGACTCTTCTGCACTTCTTTTGCTCACCACGTTCTCAGATTAAAGTCATTGACTACCAAGGCAAGGCACTGAAGCACAAAAAAGTCCTCCTTGTAGTAAGCTGTGGCGAGCAGCAATTTAAGCAGAAGTACATCACTGGGGACTCTGGGACAGCTTCATTTAGCCTGAACACAACTGCTTGGAACAGCACCTCAGCCTCCCTGGAGGTAAGTGAGGAAGGGTCTGTCTTTTTGGCAGGGGTACGCATGTATCTCAGAGCTATTTACTGCCCCACAGATGTCTCCCCGATTCCTTCCTGAAGGACAGTAATTCAAACCTGAAACAACTCAGCATGTTGTAGATTTTGGCTCCCTCTCATAGCTTATTCTCCAGATCCCAGTTGCTTTCCTCATGAACTCTCCACACAGAGATCTGTGCTATAGCATTGCTCAGACCTGATCTGAGCTTCTTACCAAGCCACAGCTAGGGTGATTTGCAGCAGACTTGCTTAACTAGAGAAATTAACTGTTTGTTTGTTTGTTTGTTTTTTGGGGGGGTGTTTGTGGTTTTTTTTTCCTCACCAGGCAAGTGTCCTGCATCGAAATTTGGACAAAGAGCCTGGATCAGTTGATTTGAGTTACCAGCGAGCCTCTCATTTCATACATCCATTCTACAGCACCAGCAGGAGTTTTCTCTCTATCGTCCGTGTGCCAGAAACGATGCCCTGTGGTAAAAAGCAGGCTGTCCAGGTGGACTTCAGAATTTATGAAGAGAATCTGGAACACGGGCCCAAGCGTGTCATTTTCTCCTACTTTGTGAGTTTCTAGGGAAGTGCTAGTGGGTGATGGCTCAAGACGCAAGATCAGCATCTCCTACAGATACAAGGCTGATAGTTGATAGGTTTGTCTCAGCTCAGGACAGGTAGCTCATCCAGCCATCATAGGGCTGGATCCTGGTTTTGATCCTGGGGCTGCAGTAATAGCAAGAAAGGCAGCAACTTTTGGGCTCTGCACAGGAGCAGGGCAGGTATTGGTTTTACCTGTCCTCCCCCAAGTCTCTTGGTCCTCTGAGCTCTCCTTGCTACCTGAGAGTGAGTAAAGCTCATATCCCTTCCCCTGCTCCCATTTAATCTCCAATTTCAGGGTACTTTGATCTGCACGTTGGTCTCAAAGACTATGTAACTGGCATTCCCTTCCCTTTCTGTATTCTTCCATAGGTCACAGGGAAAAGAGGGATAGTCCATGCAGGTCAGAAGACTGTTTGGGTTGGGCTGCCAAGAAGTAAGTACACTCCTGTTTCATGTCTAGCAAGCACTCAGTGGTCTGTGGCATCGCATCTTATTTGGATATGTGGCACAAGCCTCTCTGCAATTTAGAGCTGGCTCACCACTTTTCTGTTGCATCAGAGCAGCGTGTCTTTCCAGATTTCATGTTTCCTTTACATGGTACCTGCTTGGTACCAAGAGAACAATAGTCAGCAATTCCTAACCCATAGGCTCATCCTGTTTTCTTCATTTTCAAATAAGTTTCCTTTTGTTGCCTCTGGAAGTAGCATGAAGCTTTGGCCTTACCCTCTATCAAAACTCTCCCGCTCTAATTTGCAATTGCATCTAAAAATAATCTTTCAGTAGTTAGGGTACCACACCTTATCATTTTGATGGGTGTTGACTCACTGTTGTCTACTTCTCCAGCACTTTTTTTAAAAGTCTAAATTATAGGTGCTTTGGGACAAAGGTCATCTCTTTATTGGTGATGGGGTGGGAGACGTTTGGTGATGGGAGGCTTTGAGAGATATGAGACTCTTTGTGGAGCTAAGCTTGAGCTGTTTTATCTCCTTGAGGCAATGACCATAACCAGGAAGAGTCTTTTGTTGGTCTTGAATACCAAATCCAGAGATGTGCTGATTGATTCAGTGGTCTCCAGAAATCTCCTTGGTCCTGAAAGACTTGAGGAAAGGAATTAAACAGGCACATGCAGAATGGCAAAAGCTGATCAGAGTCGATTTTCACCACCAAATCTGCTTTCTCTTCTTCTATCTCTCCTCCATCTAGTGCTGAAAGGCAGCTTCTCCATCCCGCTTACCTTCAGCTGGATCTATGCCCCTGCTCCAAGGCTTGTTGTTTATGTTATCTTCCCTAATGGAAAAATCATCGCTGATTCTGCTGTCTTCAGTGTCTCTATGTGTTTCAGAAATAAGGTAGGATTTGCGTCTGAGGCCATGACTAAACGTGTGAGTGTATGTATCTGCTGCGATGAAAGAAGAGACTGAGGAATATATAATAGGTGTAGCCGTGTGTGGCTGATACTGTGTGAGATGCTGCCATGTGAACTGCAGTATGTGAATGGTGAAGTGTGCTGTGATGTATGGAGCAAGTATGTGCTGAGCACTGTGGGGGCTGCTGCAATGTTTGGGAAAGGCAGAGAATTGCTGTGTCTATCTCCATAGGCTTGTACAGCAACTGCAACCCAGTAGGATCACAGCCCAGCACAGGTTATTAGTGTGATTCCCGGGAGAGCTCAAGGCTGCTCTGGTGCTGCAGCAGACACAGACTTGTCAGTACGTGGTGTTGGAATTACAGGTGAAAGTGGCCGATGGAAGAAGCGGATTTTACTTGCCATCTCTAGAAAGGGCTGAGTGCTTGTGGTCAGTTACATCCATGGGAGCCTGCTTTCTTGGCCACGTCTTGCACTCCAAAGATGAACTTCTGAGGACTGGCATTTCTGCCATAGACAGTCAGATTCAAGTAAGAACAGGAAGTGCTTCAGGAAACTGAGACCAACCCCACAAAGAGCCTGCAGTTAAGGACTAGGCTTATATTTGATCTGGGGCTCCAAAAGGAGCAGAAAGACAGCTGCGTGAGGTGTGTGATCCTGGCTGGCTGGTTTGCTGGGTAAAGAAAGCGCTTTGTTTGGACATAGGAATGTCTCCAGTACTATGAGCTGTGCACTCTGATGGTTCCCACTCTGCCATTTTTCCTGGTAGAACCTCAATGTGGTGTTTTTTTAAATACCTTCTGGGGGTCCTTGGGAGATTTCTTGGGTTTCCATCCAAGGCAAGTCCTTGGAAATTCTTTGCATAGGTCCCTTCCGTGCTCAGGAAGTGGTAGGGAGGCCAGCAGCAGAAATATCACTCACCTATTGCCTGCATTCTTCCCATCCAGGTGGAGCTGGGCTTCTCAACACCTGAGACCCTTCCTGATTCAGAGGTTGGTCTTCACCTGCTGGCAGCTCCTGGGTCCACATGTGCGGTATGGGCCGTGGATCAGAGAGTCCTTTTGCTGAAGCCAGGAAAAGAGCTCAGCAGCTCCTTGGTGAGTGAGCCTGCTCCAGCTTCTTCCCTTCCCTTGCGCTGACATGGAGAGGGAGGGAGACAGACAGGTTATTGCATCTGTGTTGACTCTGCCACATTGGATGCTTTTAAGATTCGGCTCGACAGGGTGCTGGGCCATCTTGTCTAGACTGTGCTTTTCCTAGAAAGGTTGGACTAGATGATCCCTGAGGTCCCTTCCAACCTGTGATTCTGTAATTACCTCCCAAGGAACTCAAAGCACTGCCCAGGAGCATCAGCAGTGCTCTCTGTGGTGTGGGTAAGGACTGGGGCATGTGTTAAGAAAGATGTTGCCCAGGAGCATCAGCAGTGCTCTCTGTGGCGTGGGTAAGGACTGGGGCATGTGTTAAGAAAGATGTTGAACATCACTCAGTGCACTGGTGGTAGACGAGCTTCTGTTGTTCTGTCTCATGTTCAGTTCAACAGTTTGTGCTGGCTCTATCAGAGGACAGCCAGTGAAGACTGAGAGTGAGCCTGGGATTTCTGACATCCATTTATGCTCAGTAGCCAGGAGCAATTCAAACAGGCCTTGAATGTATGACAGGAAGGGAATGCCATGTTTTATTTGGGCTGATTTTTTTTTTAATTATTTTTCTTGCTTTACCAGATCTATGGGCTGTTCCCATCTATTTATAACTCCAGGTATCCTCACCAAGTGTCTGAAGATGATCATTCATGCGGGTTCACAAATTCTGATGAGCCTGATGTGTTTACAGCATTCAGGGTAAAAATGGTTGATTTGGTGGGTTGGGATAATTCATGAATTGAGGGAAGCTTGGCCCCCTAACATTACCAATATCCTAGGAATTACATTACAGACAGTACAGGGAACAGGTCCAGTTTAGGCCCTTTTAACTCACTTGTTATTTGAATAAGTAACTTGAAATTGTTCACCAAGGAGAAATTGTTGTGTTGTTACTGCACTTTGGTTGTGTGATCCAGGATGCCAAGGAGGATTGGTTACTGTAGTTGGATTTCACATAGTATGTTTAATCTCCATAGCATGAGCAATTGCACTCCGCAGGCTGAGAAGGCATAGTACCTAAATGACCAAGTGTTTGAAAAAGAATAAATTTGGCTGAGCCAGGCCAGATGAGTTAGCTAAGATGACTTTGATTGCCCATTGCTGAGGATCTGGATAATTCTTTCTTAAAATGAAGCAAGAGAATACTATGCCAAGCCATAGGACAGCCAAGCCCCACCGCAAGAGGGGACAAGAAGGCACAGGGTAGAGAGTAGAGAGGAGAGGACAGGCTTCTGGTGCATCAATTCCTTTTTTTTCCTGCAGGAAATGGGCTTGAAAATTATGTCCAACACCAATATCAGGAAGCCCAGAGTGTGTCCAACCACTCCATCAACAACTATGCTGCAGAAAACAGCAATGTTTACCCCCAGCCCCATGTTGATGTTTGTCCAGCCCCATAAAGCGTATAACAGTAAGTGTTTCTTCTTACGTGGCATGCTCAGTGTTTCAGGTGAAAGCAATCCTGGGTTTGAGCTAAGAGGCAGTACTTGCTGTAATTGCAAATGGAGGAGTAAGGGTGTTCCCTGGCTCTAAACCTGTTGTGCTAGTGTGCGGCTGCCTCGGGCTCACAATTTCTGGCTCTGAAATGTTAGCGAGCTGTCTGGATCCCAAGTCTTATCTCTGAGTGGAGGGAATGGTTGCCCTTCCCTTGGTGCCTGCAGTTGCAAGTGAGGCCCACAGCACCTTTGTTGTTTGAAATGAGGCAAGAGATTTTAAAATTTGGGATATCACCTTCTGTTCTGGTGCCATGCTACCCAAGATCTGACTCAATGACCTGCAGCCTGAGCTGGGCTGGAGCCCCTCTGCTCTAAACCAGGACCTAAGGACCTTGTGCTGAGTGGGTCTTTGTTATTTCCAGCAGAGCATCTGACAATGTCTACCTATCAGCCCACTATGTTTTCACTTGTTTCTTCAGCCGAAGAGAAAGTACACAAGCATTTCCCCAAAACATGGATATGGAATTTGTATTCTGTGGGGTGAGTAAACTGAGCATTGGGGGTCTAGTCTGGGTAGCCTAGTGTGACCAGGAATGGCAGCAGATACAACTGGGTTTAGATCATAAGCTGCTGAGGAAGATGCCAAAGGACATATGTCATGAGGCTCATACCTGTCAGGCCATTTTTCATCGGAGCTGATGTCTGCATCGAATGCATCTTCTGATAGCAGATGATCATACAGAAGTATTGTCCATCCATGGGAGGAGGCTAGCATGGGAAGATAGGAAAGCAGGTGTTGTGCAGCAAAACAGCTTGGTTTACTGCCTGTACTCTGCTTGTTGTAGCCCTGTGAGCCAGCATTTCCCAAACTGTGCTCACAGGATGTAGAGTGGGATGCAGGGGAAGCTGATCTCCACAGAAGTCCTTCACAGGACAAGGAGTTGTGCCCTGTGAGAAAGGCTTAGTGAGCACACAGGGTCTGCTGAGGGAGATTTTGGAGATTTTTCATCTCTGACTTCAAAAATTTCTTTTCTGGTGTTTGGAGACTGGAGTCCGCTCAGGCCAGATGCCCCCATATCTGCCCACTCCCACCTCCACTGTCTTTCCAGCTACATCCTTCTCTTCACTCCCTAGCAGCAGATATCTCATATGTGATTTATCCATCTGCCTGATCTGAGCAACCAAAGGTCTCATATGTTGTGTGTGTTGCCTACCTGTACATGCCTGGCAAAAGTGAATGTCTCTGGTTACTGGAGTCAAATAATATCATTAGCTTTAGCTAGGACTGTTTTTATGTCTGCTCTTGTAGCAGCCACAGAAGTCTGCTGCTCTCAGAAGCTGTGATGTGGGCACAAGCCAAGTCTCTGCCCTGTCTTCTTGTTGGACTTTAAGCTGTCAGTGTCTCACAGAAAGATGAATGGCTGGATCTGTCTCTTCTGCTAAGTTCTACTGATGTTGAACAAGCCTGTTGCTTTTCTGGTGTCTGATTCTCCATCCCTAGGCCTAGAAGGATAAAACTGCTGACATCTGTAAAGCATTTTTAGATATGCAAAGGGCAAGCGCTCTCTGGGAAAAGCACTGAGTGTCATTGGCATCTTGCAGCCATATAACCTGTTGTCCATTTTTGACAATACATTTTTTTCTGTTGATAAAAGCATCTGAGGCAGGGGTCCCTACTTCTGCAAGGACCTACTTGTAACCCTACAACGGCTACAAGTTCAACCAGCGTTAGGGGTTAGACTGAGGTTAGGGGATGGGGTGCATTGGAGAGAATGGTGCAGACCAGGTCACCTGGTGCTGCGTACAGAAAAATTCAGTTAAATGCTTCTGTTGCTGTCTACTTCTCCTCAGTCCCAGTGGGAGCAAGAATGTCACTGTTACTGTGCCTAACACAATCACAGAATGGAAAGCAGGGATGTTCTGCACAGGACGTAATGGCTTTGGACTTGCTCCAATCTCCAGTCTGCTTGTTTTCAAGCCCTTTTTTGTGGAGCTGACACTGCCATCTTCTGTGATCCACGGTGAGACCTTCATCTTGAAGGCCACAGTCTTCAACTACCTGCAGCGATGCATGAAGGTAGGTAAGCCCTGCAAGAAAAGCAGGGTATGGGTGGGTAGGAGATGGCTGAAATCTATGGCCTGTGATGTTTATCTTGTTACCACTTGCCATCCCTTCTGCCCCTTCAGATCCAAGTGACCCTGGAGGAGTTCACACACCTCCAGCTGAAGCCGTGCAAAGGCTGTGTCTACAGCAGCTGCTTATGTGCTGATGAGTCTAAGACCTTTCAGTGGAGTATCACAGCTGAGCAACTGGGTGAGAATAACAGGGAGGTGGGATGGTGGAACTGGGAAGGGATGGGACCAAGGTGGGATGTTTTGTAAGAGCTGACATGGAGTGAGGGGTTGTTTGTCCTGTTAACCAGGGAGTACTTGTTTGCATTCATCCTAAGGTTATGATTACTTGCAAGTCTATGCTAGGAGGTACAGAATCATATAGGGCTCTGATCTGATTTTTTGTTGTCAGCAAGTGACTTCTATTGTATTAATGGGAAGTCCTTCATTAGAAGATGTCTTATGCACCTAACTGTGTGTTATTTTCAGGGCCTATGAACATCACCATCAGCACAGAGGCTGTGGTCACCGAAGAGCTCTGTGGCGAAGAGATACCATTTGTCCCAAACCAAGGGCAGAAAGACACGATCACCAAAATCCTTCTAGTCCGGGTCAGACAAGCTCTTCTGTTACCTAGACCTAAAAGTGGGCTTTGTGCAATTCTCAGATTTTGTGCAGGTTAATTTTGGGAGTTACCTCCTGCTATTAAAGGTGTGTAATTAAAATCTCAGGGCCTCAGCTGGGCCCAACTGCAAGGACTGATGCATGTGGGAGGTAGCAGGGTACCCTTCACTTCATACCACGGAAAACTTTACATATATACACTCTTTTATGTCCTCGCTCCTGAGCTCTCTGCTGAATCTTACAGCATTAATTTCACAGACATTCAGAAGTTATGATACTCTGAAAATGTGTGCTGTTTTCCTATCTGAAATGAAAATGATTGACGATAATTTACATTTTTATGTGATAATGATGTTACTCCAGCTGACTTTCCAGCCTGAACCAGGATTTTGTCCATATCTATTTCTAATTCACATGTAATCCTGTATCCTGTGTGCTCGTTATAATGCTACTTTTCTGTGCTCCAACAGCCAGAAGGAGTGTTAGTAGAAAAGGCTCACAGCTCCATCCTGTGTCCCAAAAAAGGTAGAGAGATTGTTTTCTTCTTTTACCCTGCTCATTCCCCTCTACCTGCTTGACCACCTTCTGGGTCTTTCCACTTGTTAAAATATTTTCTCTGTCAACGTTACCAAGCTACAGAAGCATACTCTAATTGTGGTGCCAGCTAGAACTTCCTCTGGGTAAGGATGTGGGGAGGTCCAATCTTTTAGCATCAACACCCCTGGTACTAATGTGATAGCTTGAGGCCTTTTTCACCTCTGGTAATAAACCCAGACTACTGAGCATGGTGAGGCTGAAGGGTGTGATTTAGGATTGCTGCTCCTGTCCTGAATTTTAAGGTGTATGACAGGGACATTAGCAGATATTGAGAGCATGAGGTGCATTGAGAAGACATACCTGCAACTGAAATCTGAAATGAGACGGAGCAATTTATGTAAAGAAGAGCAGGAAGGTGGCTTTGACCACAGAGACTTTCCAGGAGAAGGTCCTCTCAACCTCTCCGGAAGGAAGGCTGTTGGGATAGTGCAGTCACAATGAGGTCAATGGAGGGAGTTCAGAGTGGAACGGGACAGGGTTTTTGAGGTAATCTGCAACCTCTGTGACAGCAAAACGGGATGTTAGCACAGAACAGTCTTAAATAGTCTCTGGGGATTTTGAAGGCTGTTTTAATCAGAATCTGTTTTCTTTTTGTCCTCCTCACACACCTTACCCTGCTGGTGTCAGGGAATCCAGCACAGGAGTCTGTGTCCCTGATGTTGCCTCTAAATGTGGTTGAAGGTTCAGTCAGAGCCACCATCTCAGTTACTGGTAAGGAATTCAACTATGATAACAGCTTTACAAATCCCATGTCTCTGAGTATAGCCCTAGGCAAGCCCAAACCCAGAATCCCCCACACCCTTTCTGAGGTTTCTGAGGGTCCACTACCTTGTTGCTCCCATGCATATGGCTGTGCTTCCTGGTTCCAGATAACCTAAAACACTCAGTAAAGGAGGTGTTCTGTTTATGGGCTTCCTCTGCCAGGATGGGAATGTGCACAGCCCATATGGAGGGCACAGTGGAACTAGTAATCTGGCTGGACAGAGGTGCCCCCACATAGCTGTGCTGTGGCTATCTTGCCTGGTGCACTGCTGGGAATGGGTCACAGGTAGGAGGAAGTGAATCCCCAAACCTCCTGCCCAGGAGGTGGTCAGGGTGCCTGTGCTGTGTTCCAGGTGACCTTATGGGGACAGCACTGCAGAACCTGGACCATCTGGTGCAGATGCCCCATGGCTGTGGGGAGCAGAACATGGTGCTGTTTGCCCCCATTGTCTATGTGCTGCAGTATCTGGAGAAGACAAGGCAGCTGACCCCTGAGATCAAGGAGAGGGCAACAGCAGTCCTGCGCAATGGCAAGTACAACAGACCCACCTTACTCTTCTGCCTTCCCCTGTGTCTAACCTACCAATGGTTCCCTACTCCCCTTCTCCCCAGAGCACTCAACCACTTCTAGTGTTAACACCACCCCATTCCCTGCCCAGTGATCTCAGTGCAAATACTGTTCTGAGCACTCGTGTCCTATCCTTCTTCCCAGGGTACCAGATACAGCTGCAGTATCAACACCCTGATGGTTCTTACAGTGAATTTGGTACCAAGGATGAGTATGGTAATACTTGGTAAGCCCTGGGCTCTCTCCCTGTTGCCTACCTGCCATTTGATAGCCTGGAGGTGGGCAGCTTTCTGCTTCCATCATTGAATTCTTTCTGTCCTATTGGACCCAAAGTGTTCCAAATGCTTTGTGGGCTAGGGCATCCCAAGGGTATGCAACTGTCCTTAGACCACCAAATAAGGAATAGCAGAACAATAGGTGAGGAGAGACCCACCATTTTCAAACTCCCACTTTTCTTTTTCCTCAGCTTCTGCTCAGGTTCTTTTTTTCCACCCATTCTTCCCTCTCTCATTCACTCCATCTCTTTCAGCTTTTCTCTTCCCCCTCTCATGCCTTTTTTCTGTTTCTCCCCAACAAGGCTGACTGCATTTGTGGTTAAATGCTTTGTCCAAGCCAAGCCATACATTTTCCTGGACAACAGCACCATCCAAGCTGCTCTCACCTGGCTGGAGTTCCGCCAGCTTCCCAATGGTTGCTTCAGAAATGTGGGCCAACTTTTCCACACAGCCATGAAGGTAGGAGCCAGAGCACCTTGAAGGACAACTCAAAGCAGTTCTTGCCAAGTGTACTGGTAATTGATTAGTTCACTTTCCTGTATTGTTCTGCTTTCTTGTGTGGGAGCAAGCCAGTGATAGGTGGGATCTCTACTGAAAAGCTTCAGGTCTTTGTGTATTAACTTCTTCAGCTTTTTGGTATTTATGCTTTTTGTAGGGAGGTGTGGATGGGGAAGTACCCTTGGCTGCCTACATCACTGCTGCATACTTGGAGGCAGGAGAGACACCAGAGGTAAATATTGGGATTCTTTGCCATGCCCTTTTCCCAGGCTTTGGCTACTCATTCCTGCTCCCCCTACCCCCATCCTCCCACCCCTTTGCTACCCTTTGTACTACACACAGCTGCAAGCTAGTGGTGAGTTGTTAGGGAGGAGAGGTTGGTGTAGCTGCTCCCACCGCCAAGTAAATAGCCATAATGACATTTTTAATGTGTTCTAGCTTCCCAGAAAGTGGAAGTCTGGGAAGGGAGTGCTGGAGGGCTATATATGTTGTGAAGTAGGGCAGTTGGAATTACACACCTAAGAATTCCCTTGTTAGTACTTACAAGTGGTAAAGATCATAACTAGTTAGCCTGTGGTACTGGCAGTTAAAAAAAAAAGTCAACTTGATGGAGAAATGCTACTGCTATAGACTTTGAGAAGCAAAATTCTGTGGAAATAAGGAAAGTAAGTGAAAAAGCAGTGCAACTGAAAGCTATGGGCTTAGGGAAAAAAGTAAGACAGATGGGAATTAACCTTTCTGGTGACAGATGTCCTTCAGGACACCTTTTCACCATAAGGACAATTAAGTGTTGAAACATGTTGCTTAGAGATTTGGTTGTCTCCATCATTAGAGGTTTTCAAGACCTGACTGGATAAACCCCTGAGCAATCTGGTCTGATCTCATAGCTAACCCTGCTTTGAACAGGAGGTTGGATTAGAGATGTTCTGAGGTCCCTCCCAGTCTGAATTATTCTATCATTTGGTAATTCTATGAACTGTCGGAGTTTTGGTTGACTTTTGTGGAGGAGGCTTTTCATGAAACTGGATGACAAATATTTGACATGTACTGTGTTCTGCAGCAAAATGAAACAAAAGGACAAGGACCTTCATCTGGTAGAAAATTAATAAAAAGTTTGTTGTAGTTCTTAAGAACCAGTTTTGTCATTTGGGAAGGAAAGCAAAGAGTTACTGAGAAGAGACCAGACTGCTCCAAATCAATGAGTAAAATCTTGAAAGGGAGACAAACAGGACCTCAAAGCAATTTGCATGATGAGCTGGTGGAAGCCACTCCACCCTGAATGAATCCACAGAGGGTGACATAGTGCTCTGATAGTGGTGATAGAAAATCTAGGCTACCACAAGGTAGGAGACCTCATGGAATTCCTCATACTCCAGAGAAGACAACAGCAGCATTACTAGCTCAGAAAGGATTGTGCATGGAATGAGGAGTGCTTTGTTGCAGAAGCAGATTTGTTGATGTGAAAGTGACCAGACAGTTATTCAATTGGACATACATTCATAAACCATTGTTTTTTAAAAAAGTGGTCTTGACCATGAAAGACACTCAACAAATAAGTAAAAATACAAGTCTCACTAGTTTCCCTAGCCCCAGTGAAGGAATTTGCTGAGTAGGTCTGTGGGTAGATGAAGTGGGAAACACAAAGCTTACTGTAGCATCCAGGAAAAGTGTCCTTGAGTGGGTTATAAATGCTTTTACAAAGAATGCACAATCTCTGGAGGTCAAAATTCTGAGAAAGAGTTTGAGACTTTCTGCAAGGGCTAACACACTCAAGATGTTCAGAACAGATCCTACTTTCCCTTACAAGCATACCTAAAAGGCTTATGGAAGATGTTGGGGGTTAAAATGCAGGGAAAGAGTTGGAGATATTTTACCTTGTCCTGAATGAACTTATATTAAAGCATGGTTTGTATGACAAAAAATCTAGGCAGATACAGACAGCCCTCTACCCCCACTCTGTGTTGGAAAGTCATCTCTTGGAACAAAACAGATTGTTTTTGCTGACTGCAGAAACAAATGACGTGTTGTAGAGGAGCAGTTTCTTAGCTGGTATGTGACTGCTCCTGGGGAAGTTAAATGCATCTGTAAAGTATGCACGTAGGACTGCTATTGTCAACACAAGGATGAGCACAGTAATTGTGAAAACACTTCCAGGAGAGTGGCACTGTCGGTTCTTTTGTTAGTTTCACCAGAAGACACCAGAACCAGATGGGTTGTAATACATGTCAGCCTGTTCCTAGACAAGGTATTAAGATATATAATAACAGCCAAGCACTTCACAGGTGGTATGTCAAGTGTTTTCACTTGAAGTTTGGTAGCTGAACAAACACTAGTGCTGTTACCTCCATTTTAACTGTCTGGGAAAACGAGAGATTTAAGAAGGAAAAGAAATAATAAAGGACCCTCTGAACAAATTCATAAATGTGATGTGTCGTGGTTTTAGCTGGGATAGAGTTAATTTTTCTTCACTGCAGCTGGCATAGTGCTGTGCTTTGGACTTAGCATGAAAACAATGTTGATAACACACCCATGTTTTGGTTGTTGCTGGGTAGTGCTTGTACTAGTCAAGGACGTTTCTAGCTTACCATGCTTTGCCGGGTGCACAAGAAGCCGGGAGGGGACAGGGCACAGCTAAGAGAGCGGATTCAAACTGACCAAAGGGATATTCCATATCATGTAACGCCATGCCCAATATGTGATCTGGGAGGGGCTGGCTGTGGGAGGGAGGCAGCAATCGCGGCAGGGACGGGCAGCGTCGGTCGGTGGGTGGTAAGCAGCTGTATCGTTTGTGTTTCTGTGTTGTTGGGGGTTTTTTTTCCTTTTCCATTTCATTATATTATCATTATTGTCATTATTATTATTATAATTATTATAATTATTATTTTATTGTAATTATTAAACTGTGCTTATCTCAACCCACAAGTTTTTTTGCTCTTCCGATTCTCTTCCCCATCCCACAGCGAGCAGCCGCATGGTGTTTAGTTGCCAACTGAGGCTGAACCACGAAAGATGTAATTCCTACTTAGGTCTATTTAGTTACAGAATACAAAGGTTTCTGTGCTGCTTGCAGTGATATTTAAGGGCAAATAGAAAAGTAGGACTTTTGAAATGATGGGAGCTTAGCTTACCTGTTCTGCTGGGCTTCAACAAGAGAAAGCAACCAAAAAAGCATCAGTTGGATCCTGGGAACTTCTGGTACTCTGTGAGTAGATACTGTGAGCATTTCTGAGAATTGGTGGGTGCATCCAGCAATACTACACCACCATCTAGAGGGCACAAAGATGACACAGACACTACCTTTTCTCTTTCCTAGAAGGGAAAGAGGTGAGGAACATGTCACATGTCAGAATAAATCTTAAATGTAGCCCTTGTGTGATCCTTACTGTACTTAACCAAGAGGCCACTGGAAGAGGGGAAACACAAAGTGCTTCCCCTCTTCCAGTGCACACATATGGGACAGGCAACCACTACGAGCCTTTGGCTCATGTTTGAAGTAGCATAGCTGAATGCTGGAATACAATGCTGATGAGTCCAGTGGGATTGCTGCCTCCTGCCAACAGCAATACTGGTGTTCCAGGAGAAACTGGAAATCCCAGCGACCTTGTAAGGCATTGCAGAGGTGAACTGAACAGTGATCTTGGTCAGCAGGCTGGGTGTAAGCCTTTGCAATTGTGCATTGTTGCTCTTGTTGTGTTTGTACTTGGAAAATAAGATGTGGTGGTGTTATTCCAGCAGTAAGGCACTCGTTTCACTGAAAGAGCACTGCTGAAACCCATGACCAGCTTGAGGGAGGGTCTGTCAAGCACCTTGCACCAAGGGCTGGAGAAACTGCTTACCAGTACTGCAGTGATACAAAAAGAAGAGCACAGGCTCGAGCCCAGAGACATCTGGGGGAATGTATGGGGGGCTTACTCTGCTGACATATGCTAAAACATCCTTCTGCATGTGTACCTCAGTGTTTGCCTGCCTCATGTGTTTGTGTGTGACCAACACCTATGTAACTCTTTCCTGTAGAGTACAGTGGTGCACAAGGCTCTGGGCTGCATCGTTCCTTCTCTTCCCAAAGCGGCCAGCACTTACACCCATGCCCTGCTGGCCTATACCTTTGCCCTGGCTAAGGATTCTCAACGCACACAAGAGCTACTTGATATGCTTGATCGAAAGGCAATCAGAGCAGGTATGGGAACCTCAATGTCAGGTGAACACCGGAGAAGGGACAAGTGGTCAGGGGACTGGAGCATCTCTCTTATGAGGAAAGGCTGAGACACCTGGGTTTGTTCAGCCTGGAAAAGAGAAGACTGAGGGAGGATCTTATCAATGCTTATAAATATCTGAAGAGTGGGTGTCAAGAGGATGGGACCAGACTCTTTTCAGTGGTGCCCAACAACAGGACAAGGAGCAATGGGAACAAGTTGGAACACAGGAAGTTCTACCTGAATATGAGGAAAAATGTCTTTACTGTGAGGGTGACAGAGCAGTGGAACAGGCTGCCCAGAGACGTTGTGGAGTCTCCTTCCGTGGAGACATTAAAAGCACGCCTGGACATGATCCTGTGCACCCTGCTCTCAGTGTACTGGTTCATTCAGGGGGTTGGACAAGATGATCTCCAGGGGTCCCTTCCAACCCCTACCATTCTGTGATTCTGTAACCTTTCTGAGCCCTTGGTTACATGCAACCTGGAAGGACCATAGCCTTAACTTTTAGGTCCTTCACCAAAGAAAGTTTTTAGACAGCCAGTCTATAACCTCAAGGTGTGTGCTGGCAATCCTGTGGTGTAGATCCTGATCTTCTTCAAACCTCTCACCCTTTTCTGGTACCCAAAGTGGAGACTGGGCTCTGAGAGAAGTAGGCTTTCTTATGCAGGGCTGCAAAGCATCAGAGAAAGAAGCAAAGCTGGCAAGCTGCCCCATTTCTTGTTAGTCCCTGACACCCAGGACTGGCTAGTGGATAGCTAGCTAGTATCAGGTAGTTAGTGGACCTGGCAAACAGGACAATGAAGAAGTTGGACATCTGGGAGGTAGTGTGTATGCAGATTACTGGCATATTAGTTTTTGTATATCACCTTGGTGTGTAATATGGAGTGTTGGGTATTGCAAAATACATGGGATTGCCATTCACCCAGTGACGTGATGACCCAGCCAAGAGGTATTTACTTGATGGTCTTTGCAGGCACAAGCCACTGTGCCTCCTAGGCCTCAGGATTTCTTTCCTGACATCCCTCAATGTCATCTACTTCCTTCCTTTCCCAGGTGGGCAGATCCACTGGAGTCAGACCTCATCCAAGCCCAGACCCAGCACAAGCCCTTGGTCACAGCCACTGTCAGTGGATGTAGAGTTGACAGCCTATGTCCTCCTGGCCCTGCTCTCCAAGCCAAATGTCACAGGGTCTGATCTCACCACAGCCTCTGGCATCGTGGCCTGGCTCACCAGGCAGCAGAATGCCTATGGAGGGTTTGCCTCAACACAGGTAACTTGTGGCTGGGGAAGGGGATGTTGCTTGAGAAAGAACCTCTGCACAAACTGTGCACAATTTATGCAGGTCTGAATACTTTGAGGAGAGGAGCCCTTGTATTTGGAGGTCCTCAGGACAATGAGTTCAATAGTATTTGGGTCTCAGAGCTGCAAATGTAATTGTTTCTTTTCAGGACACAGTAGTCGCCTTGCAGGCCTTGGCTAAGTATGCAGCACTGACGTACAGCACAAAAGGAGTTGCAGAAGTGAGGGTGAGGTCCCGGACAGGCTTTGGGAGGAAGTTCCAAGTCTCCTACCAGAACCGGCTATTGGTGCAGGAGGCAGCACTGACGGAAGTCCCAGGAAAGTTCTCGGTGCAGGCCCATGGCAGCTGTTGTGTCTTTACTCAGGTAGGTTCCCACAAACTCTGCTGTGACAACCCTCTGCTCATCATCTTATCAAAACCAAAAGTGTCTGTTGCAGCTCTGTGCAAGGAAACGTGCATTAACTGGGCTTAAATCACAGCCTGTTGCTAATGCAATAAACTTGCGTGCTCTAGGAGACTCAGAGACAGAACATGTCCAAATGTGAGGACAGCGATGCTTCCATGGCTCTAAGGGTATTGGATGATGGAAATGTTGTATAGTGGTCCCACTGCTGTGTGCCTGTCTTGCACAGTCTCAAGGGGAAGGTGAGGAGGAGGAGCCTCAGCTGGAAGGGTCATGGAAGGTTTCCAGTCTGAGTGACCTTATTTTGGGTACTGGGATGAGTGTACTCACTGTGTATGGTTTACCCAGTCAGTATCTGGGGTCCATATTTTGAGTATTAGAGTAGACAGTGAAAAAAGGTATGATAGATGATACTGAACTAATTAGCCATGTCTTTTTCTGTCTTTGTGCCTCTCCCTGCAGATGGTGCTGAGGTACAACATGCCCTCCCCTCAGGTCTCCACATCCTTTGCCTTGCGAGTGAAAACTGAGCCAGTCAATTGCACCGAGGATGATATGCTATCTGTTACTGTCTATGTTAATGTCAGGTGACTCTAAAGACACAGCTCTACTTGGGAAGGAAAGCCAGGCATGACTGGAGAGCTGAGGGGTGCTTCTTGGCTGCAGTGGAGGCATGAGGCAGTTTCAGCAGAAGGTCCAGATGGAATATGGAGAAGGGGAAATCTTTCTGGGGGCTTTGATTCTTGCTAGAGAGAGGAGTGCAAGTAGTCACCTCAGACTGGGGATGCTCAGAGCAGTGCAGTCATCATCTGCCCCTTATGAGAGGGAGCAGTGATTGTCTTGGCCCTAGTGCCTGTCTGGGGTTCCTGGCTTAAGGTCCTGCACACAGGGTATGGTGGTGGAGAGAAGGGGCATATGGGAGAGACTGTCTTTTTGATCTTCTACCCCAGGTACACTGGGAAGAGATCCACTTCCAACATGGTGATCGTGGAGGTGTCCCTACTGTCTGGATTCGTCCTGGCTCCAGGATCTGGGATGTCTGTAAGAAGCCTGGAATCAGGATGGTGATGTGGTGTCAGTAGAACCATCCATGGCCAAGGAGAGGGGGAGGTTGCATAGAAAGGTGTTGCCTGCCTCTCTCTTGAGCAATCTCATTATCCCTTCCTCTCTGCCACACAAGAAACATGAAACACATACTGGCTCTCTGTGCCTTGAGGATTGTGATCCTTCTGGCCCAATTTGCTCAGCATATTCTTGACAGCTAAGTAGCCTAGGTTCCTGTCCTTTGGTTTTGCAGGAGCCGAGTAGCCCTGCAGGGAGATCAACCTGAAGGGCTAAGAGCCCAAAATAAGTTTGGAAGTGATGGAGTGAGAACTTGCCCACTCAAGCTTAGGTAAACCTTGTTGGGATACCTTACGCTTGCTTTTCAAAAGACCCAACTAATCTGCTTTATCTGCTCTCCTGTCCTAGCTACAACACTGGCACCCTGTGAGAAGAACTGAGAAAACACGAAGAGGTGTTGCCATCTACTTGGACAAGGTATGTGTGTGCTGCTAGAGAAGCTGCAGGAGTGGATGACAGTGGCAGAGTTGTGTGGGGAATTCAGGGCTGGGCTAGCAGAGCAGGATATTCAAGAAACATCTTGAATTCCTGCCTTTGACTCCAAAGAGTTGTTATTGCCTGTCAGTAGTATCAAGTTCAGATGAGGAGTAAAAAGAACAACTCATAAGTGAACTGTCATTTGTTCTTCTTCCTCAGCTGAGCCATAAGTCTGAAACATATGTCCTGCATCTGGAGCGGGAAGTCGGTGTGGCCAATCTGAAGCCAGGCCATGTCAGGGTCTATGATTACTACCATCCAGGTGAGTATGGAACCATGCGGTGCCAGGGCTGTCTGGGTGTTTGCGTTTGGCTTTGTGCAAGGATAACTTAGGTCTCTCCTGTCTCGTTGCAGAGGAGCAGGCCCTGGCTGATTATAATATCTTCTGTATCTGAGGTATGTGTGAGTCCCTTCCTCAGTCCCTGTACAGATCTAGCAGCCTTGTGATGTTTCCTCTGTAACCCAGCCACCTCTCTCTGTCCCAGAGGAACACTCTGTATCTCTGATTCAGCATGTTCCCTTCACCTAGGACTATATCTGAAATTCCCTAGGCCTCCAGGGACTTTAGTCTCTGCCCTCTGTTTTCTGAACTTTGTAATGTAGTCGTTGCTGGATTGCCCTCTAGGCAGGACATGAAGTGTTTAACATATGGCCATGCTGTGAAGGACTAGTCATGTGATTTTCTGGGACGCTCTGCAGGGGTTTCTGGGCTGGTATAGTGCATGGGACTGCCTGCCAGCTGAGTGACAGTGCTCATAGATGGTTTGCACTGTTCCTGAAGAAATTCCAAGCAGAATTCATGGTACTAGTTTCAGCTTACACTGTTTGGGTATGGAGAGTCCCACCACTTCCTGGGGAGGGGCTGAAATAAAACAAGAGCACTAGATCAAATCAGAGGAACACTTCCCTTTAGACTCCCTAGTGAGAGCCTGGGCTCCCTAGCTGTTAGCATCCTAGAGTTAATGATTTGGGTCATGTTATTTGCTGTCTGGGTTACTCCCTCTTCCTGCTTTTATTTCTCCAAGGACTTGATCTGCTCCCTTACTGTCCACTGTTTCAGCCCACAGGGATCCCATTAGTGCAAGATGCCCTACGACGGCAGCTGCATTATTGCTTCTGGTATGATGGGGCATGTACCACCTGGAAAGTCACATCTCAGTGGGCTGGGCCAAATCTCAAGTTGGATTTCAGGACTAAACCCAGCCCAAGCCGTCCTGCTCATCCTGACATCCATTTCCTAGTGAATTCTTTGGGGTGTCTGATTAATTCTGATTTTTTTTATTCCAGGGATTTTCTTTCTTGTGAAAAGAATGAAAATAAAATCTGAATCACAAATCTGGGTAGGGTGGTGTGTGTTTGGACTCTGTGACAGAGGATTACCTTGGAGGAGAGAACAGAAGCAAACTTTCATAGAGGGAGAGTAGCTGAACCGTGTACCTGGCATTCATTTCTTCCAGCACTGGATTCCACTCCAGCAGCATCATACAGCCATCAGTATGGGCTAGGAGTCCTCCCTAACCCTGTATGGAGACTGATCCCACTGGGCATCATCTACTGCACATAGATGTAGCTGAGCCTTGGCTGATTCTGTGCTTTACACAGATGTAAAGTAAATCTACCCTGCCATGTATCTCACAAATTAGCTTCTGTCCTCCTAGCACAGAAAGAGGGAGGGGAGTCATTTTAGTTTCTGCACCTCCTGTGAAGCTGGATCTTGCACAGGACAATTCAAAGATGAGTTGTCAGGTGGGGATGGTGCCTCAGGGTCAAACCCTCCCCCCTAATGAGCTACTGAAGAGTGAACAGGGTCTTTGTCACATGACAAGGGGATGCAAGGACAATTCAACAACCAAAGAGTATGTGAAAATTCAACATAGAATCACAGAATAGTTTGGGTTGGAAGGGACCTTTAGAGGTCATCTAGTCCAACCCCCCTGCAGTGAGCAGGGACATCTTCGACTAGATTAGGTTGCTCAGAGCCCCGTGAAATCTGACCTTGAATGTTTCTAGGGATGGAGCCTCCATAACCTCTCTGGGAAACCTGTGCCAGCACTTCACCCTCATTGTGAATTTTTTTTTTCCTTATATCCGGTCTAAATCTACCTTCCTTTGGTTTAAAACCATTATCCCTTGTCCTGTCACAGCAAGCCTTGCTAAAGAGATTGTCCCCATCCTTCCTGTGGTTCCCCTTTAAGTACTGAAAGGCCACAATAAGGTCTCCTGCAGCCTTCTCTTCTCCAGGCTGAACTACCTCAACTCTTTCAGCCTGTCCTCATAGGAGAGGTGCTCCAGCCCTCAGATCATTTTTGTGGCACTCCTCTGGACCCGCTCCAACAGTTCTATGTCCTTCTTGTGCTGAGGGCTCCAGAGCTGGACACAGCACTCCAGGTGGGGTCTCACCAGAGCAGAGGGGCAGAATCACCTCCCTCACCCTGCTGGCTACACTTCTTTTCATGCAGCCCAGGATATGATTGGCCTACTGGGCTGAGAGTGCACATTGCTGGCTCATGTCCAGCTTTTCATCCACCAGTACCCCCAAGTCCTCCTCTGCAGGGCTGCTCTCAATCCCTTTATCCCCCAGCTTGTATTGATACCATGGGTTGCTGTGACCCAGGTACAGGACCTTGCACTTGGCCTTGTTGAATCTCATGAGGTTCTTGCAGGCCCACCTCTCCAGCTTGTTCAGGTCTCTCTGGATGACATCCCATCCTTCTGGTGTGTCAACTGTACCGCTCAGCTTGGTGTCATCTGTGAACTTGCTGAGGATAGACACAATCCTGCTATGTCATTGATGAAAAAGTTGGACAGCAGTGGTCCCAGTATGGATCCCCGAGGGATACTACTTGTCACTGGTCTCCGTCTGGATGGTGAGCCATTGACCACTACCCTCTGTATGCGACTGTCCAACCAATTCCTTATCCACCGAACAGTCCACCTATCAAATCTGTATCTCCCCAACTTAGAGAGAAAGATGCTCTGGGGGACTGTGTCAAAGGCCTTACAGAAGTCCAGATAGATGACGTCTGTAGCTCTTCCCTTGTCTAGTGATGCATTCACGCCATCTTAGAAAGCTACTAGGTTGGTCAGGCAGGACTTGCTCTTGGTGAAGCCATGCTGATTGCCTCAAATCACCTCCCTGTCCTCCATGTGCTTTAACATAGCTTCTAGGAGGATCTGTTGCATGATCTTCCCAGGCACAGAGGTGAGCCTCACAGGTCGGTAGTTCCCTGGGTCCTCCTTTTTAAAGATGGGCACAATGTTTCCCTTTTTCCAGTCCCCAGGGACTTCATGTGACTGCTATGACTTTTCATATATTATGTTGAGTGGCTTGGCAACTACATCAGCGAATTCCCTCAGGACTCTGGGATGTGTCTTACCAAGTCCCATAGACTTGTGTATGTCCAGGTTCCTCAGGTGGTCATGAACCCGATCTTCCCTTACAGTGGGAGAGGCTTTACCCCCCTGGTCCCCATCTTGTGGTCCATCAGCTTGGGAGGGATGAGGAGAGAGGTTACCAGTGAAGTCTGAGGCAAAAAAAGCTGTTGAGTATCTCAGCCTTCTCCTCATCTCTTGATACTAGGCCACCATTCTCATTCATCGGGAAAGTACGCTTTCTTTAGCCTTCTTTTCTGGTTGACATACCTGTAGAAGCCCTTGTTCTTTGCATCCCTTGCCAAATTCAGCTCCAGCTGCACCTTGGCCCTTCTGACACAACTGGGCAGCGTCCCTATACTTTTCCCAGGATACCTGTTCCTGTTTCCACCACCTGTGCAGTTCCCTTTTGCTCTTTAGTTTCACCAGCATGTCTTGACTCAGCCAAGATAGTCTCTTCCCTTCCTTGCCTGATTTCTTACCCCTGGGGACTGAGAGCTTTTGCACTTTATGGAACACGTCCTTAAAGGTCTGCCAGCTGTCTTCTGTTTCCTTGTCCCTGAGGACCATTTCCCAGGGGGTCCTGCTGACTAACTCCTTGGAGAGCTGGAAGTTTACTTTCCTAAAACTTAGGGTCCTGCCTATACTCCTTGCTTTTCCTGTATCCCTCAGGAGTGTAAACTCCACCAGTGCGTTATCACTGCAGCCCAGGATGCCTCCAGTCTTGTCATCACCGATGAGCTTGCTTGCATTGGTGACCATCAGGTCCAGTATTTCATCCCCTCGGGTAGGGGTGTCTAGTCTACTACCTGGCTTAAGATATCTGTCACGGCTTTTTAAAATCAAACCTTATGATTTAAGAAACTCCAGCTTGTGATCCAGGATCTTCAAGCTTGGCAGTGCTATGTCCCTGTATAGACAGGTAGGTCTCCACAGCCCTCCCTAGTGCTGGCTGTGACAGTGTGATAGCCAAGTGCAAAATCAGGCTTAGGAGTGGAAGGCTTGGGAGAAGGTTGGGGGCAGAGGGTCTGGATTTGGCTACAGCCCTGAAAGTTCTCCAGGCCAGACCCTGCAGCAAGGCTGGGATTTGTGATGGTTTAAAGGGAAGGATTTGCTAAGTGTGATTAAGTTTCGGCTTTGACATTCCAGAGTAACCATGAAGTCTCAGCAAGTCCCCTCTGTGAGGCAAAGACACAAGCATTGCAAGTTCTTTTGGTTGAGAGCGAACACTCTCCATAATGCACCAAGGAGATCTGCCAGCAAGGCAGGCTGCTGAAACCCTGGCCTGTGCTTCATGTACAGGTTAACAGGACCAGAATGAAAGCATAAATTCAGCACAGCAGGTAGGTGTTACCAGTGCCCTGTGCAGGGCCAGAAGTGGCTGCATTGAGGCTGGCTTCGTTCCAGATGTCACTTTCTCCCTCTTTCTGCACCTTTGTTTAAACAGGTGATTTTTCATTCCCTTTATTCAGTTTCCTCAGCAGTCCACGAGAAATGCAGAGCCTAACTCTGTAGAACAGGTTTTTTGCCAGAATACTACTTTCTCTTAAACTTTTGAAAAACAACTTTGCAGGTACTGCAGCTTTCTTTACAAATGTCTTGTCTCCCCCTTGCCTTTACCTCTAGCAATGTCTGTCTTTGCTATATCAAAAAGCAGAACTGGAGCTAGTCAGGCCTATACCTGCTGTTGGTACTCAGAGATCACCATTCGCTAGAGCTTGGGCTCTTGCAGAGAGGGAGGGAACCTGCTTATTACTGCCAGTGCCACCATATTCTTATCATGTTTACAGTGCTTAACAAAGCACAGGCAACAGGTCTGATAGAAGTCCCTGGAATACAGGTTTATTGTACACATGCATGTATGCTACATACTCCTTACTGACCCCAGGACGGGTAGCTCATCAAGAGCCCATTATTGCAGGAGGAGTTCTTGCACAAAAAAACCCACTCATATGCATATATGTACACATGCTCTATGTAAAAATTGCATATAGCGACATGTTTGACTCAATATCCATTGCAATTTCTATGCCCACTTCCTTAACATCTCTTCTGGGTCCTTCAAAATGTTCTTTATTGGACTTAAACTGTAGTACTGTGGTATCTGGCTACTAGAGAGCATTTGGAGGTAGGTTGCTGTCTTTCAGAAGAATTTAAAGACGGGAAAAATCACTTTTGTTCAAAATACATTGATTTCTCTGTGGCCTAAACTTCTCCCTATCTGCTTAGAGCAGGAGGTGTCAAGCATCACACTCATTTTTTTATCCTTCACAAAACAGAGGCGTTGCAGTGATTCAGCCTGGAGTCTTGGTGGTGCACGTACTTTCACCTAGCTTGTGATCAGCTCTGCTGCTTGAACACTAAGGACTGCCTGCGCCCAGGGATACAAATCCCTCCTTGTGTGCCTCTTGTCTGTCTCTGGGCCAAGCAATCTATGAGTCTGTTGGCTGGGGAAGGATCTCTGCACAAGACAGCAGCCAGATACCCTGTGCCCTGCCGCAAATTCCAGTGGGTGCAGAGCCCTGCTAAGAGGTGCTCGCTTCCCGAGTGCTTCCTGGCCACCAGCAGCTGGTCATTGTGCCAGTAATGGGAGATGGAGATAGGGCTGGGTCAGATGAATTATGTACACCAAGCCTGTGACTTTGTTTTCGCTGCTCCAACATTTATTTCATTCTGCTTCATTGTCTGGGAGATGGATTGGGCTGATTGCTCAGGATGTAGGTTTCCAGTCCGGAACTTCAGAGGTGTTTGTGCCCATTCACACAAAACAGCTGCTGGAGTCAATAGGTGCCAGGAATTTCAATACCTTTACCATTGTGAGCCCCTATGCTGCTCTGAGGGAGCTGTCTGTCCCTGGGAGCTGCTGTGGATCTACTGTGAACAAACATATGTCAGCTGGGATTGTTCATCAGGCACTGCCTGTACTTTTTGAGACCCATGGAAAGAAACAAAGGGCAGCCTAGTGTCAGAGAGTGATTCATGTTCTTGCACTAGTTCCTGTTGGCTTGTTTATCCAGGTGCACTTACACCTTTCTCTCAGCCATAGGCACCAGCAGCTCTGAGATGAACATAGCCTGGGAGGGGGGAGACAAAGGAGTGGGAGGATTTGTATCTACCCACAATGTGTGTGGGTGGGTGGGGGCTGGTGTGGTATAAAAAAAAGGCACAAACCCTGGTTTCCTTCTTATGCATCAGTCTTTCCTAAAGGAAAATAAAATATTACTAGGCCCTGCATATTTAAGAGATCAGTTTGGTACTGAAAGACAAATCAGTGATGCATTTTGATATGAAATGGCCATTACACTAAAACAGAAGGACTTCCTTATTTTAAGGATAAGTAGTTTCAAGAACCAGCATTTCTTTTCAATTATGGTAAGATAGTCAGGGAAAAGGTCAGTATAATCAGCAGACCAACAGGTATGAAATTAGCATGCTGAAAGAAGTTTCCAGGGGCTAGAGCCACAGCCTCTTGGTAGCTAGAGAAAACCCTGTAGGACTCAAGCCATGCAGTTTTTGATCTGACCAGTGCTCAACCCTCATTTCCACTGATGAGCACATGTGCAAGTTGGCTCTGAACTGGACCACAGAGGATTGTGTGATATAGCTGGAGTGAACGGCAGCTGTTAGATTTTCTCTTCAAACTGAATTACCTGTACGGTAGAGATAAAGTGAGGACACCAGCTCTGCCTGCTCTCTGTGCTCTCCTCCTGGGTAAGGTAGCACTCTATGAAGGAGCAGAGCACTATACATATATACTTATTTTGGACAAAGCCTAGTCTCCAGTTCAAGACTGAGAAATGCCTTGGGAGCTACAGACTCAGAAAGCTTGGGGACAGTATGACCACGGAGCTCACTGTGAGCTCCAGCTGAGTGCACATGCCAAGGGGTCATGGGACAATCCAGCTGGAAGCAAAACAATGGGACTGGGGCTGCAACTGGCACAGGGAGCAGGGTCAGCGCAGTGAAGAGGAAACAGGCTGTTGCTTAGCAAAATAAAAAGCAAATTTGTCTGAATGATGCTGGTCCACCCACAGGAGAGCAGAGAGGCTGGAGTCCAAAAAGACTTGGATTGGCTGGGGAACATCCTGAATGGTACAACCCTGTGCCTGCAGCACTATAAACACAGGAATGAGGCAGAAGAAAGGAAACTTTGGGGCTTCTTGTCTGCTTCCTGGGAGAAAAGGCAACAATAGCAGGTGGCCTGGATACCTTGGAAGGAGAGAAGCAGCACTTTCTCTCCTGATTGGCCCTCCAGAGGAATCCACCTCTCTGGGGGTCTCTCATGAAAATGTGGACTCCCTTCCTCCTGAGCTGCCTGGTCTACACCCTGGGGATAGTGGCACAACCGTAAGTGCCATTTAAAAATCTGGTGTTTGGTAGTTGTGATGCTGAGGGAGGGGCCAGGATAGCAGGGAGAGAGCATGGACCCTGCAAGTCATCTCCTGGAAGGGATAGGGTGGTACACAGCACGCTGTAAGCCTTATTATGAACACAAGATCCTCCTGAAGGTGGGAACCTCTCTCATAGATATCACTGCAGTGCAAGAACTAGGTGAGGACTGGTGGTGGGAACAAGAAAAGCAAGGGACTGCAGTCTGAGGCAAGCTAAAGGGAAAGGTGTAGGATAAAGTGAAGGGCAAAGAAAAAGGGCTGCAGGGCTGGGGATGATTAAGCAGGAACCAGTCTGCTGCCAAGGTACTTGAGGAGCCATCTCAAAGTGAGAAGGGCAAATCTTTTTCTCTTAAGGGGCTGGACTGTTGCATTTTCCATGTGTACTGGGACACCTAAGAACGGTTCCCTTTGCAGAAGCAGAGGTAGTCTCTACTGTATATGTTTCTCTGCACCACTATAGCATCCTCCAAAACCATGTACACACCTGTGTGACCTGAGGTCACCTAAAATAATTTATTTTGTATTTATCTGAAATTAACTATACATCTTCCATCACTCCTGTGAGAAGTTCACACTGTTATTATTAATTATGTCCCTCTCACTGCAGCAAAGCAGCACCTCCTGCCCCCAGAGGAGTGGTAAACCCTCCTGCTTCCTCAGACCTCAGAGTATTAATGCCAGGAGTGGGTGAGACTAGTCCCAGGATGTCATGTCTTGTTTCCCCACTACAGGAGGTACCTGATCATCATTCCGGCTGCACTGCCATACCCCTCTATCCAGAGGGTGTGCTTAGACCTCCGTGGAGTGGAGAAGCCTATTCGTGTGGCCTTAACTCTTGTGCATCCATCTGGCAACCTCAGCCTCTACCGCAAGGTTGTCCGGAACAACTGGGTGTTCGAGTGCTCCAAATTTCAGGTTAGGCTCATTCTTGGCAGGCATCTCTAGCTGGCACCTCCCAGCATGGTCTTTTGGCTCCTGACTCCTCTCACCAGGGAAAGAGAGAATGAGGTTGACAGGAGGAGAGAGGGCATGGAAAGGAGTGAATGCAAAGTCAGGCAGAGTGTTTAGAGGGAGCCTGGTGTCTTTGCTCTCTGCCTTTGTCTGTCTGCATGATACTGTTCCTGCTGGCTACCTTACAGTCCACCCTGGTGGCACAGGGAGGGAAGGCTGCCTGGCCAGGAACCAAAGGACTGAGGGGGATGGAGGCACTCAGAAGCATCCAGATAGCAGCTGTGCAGCTCATTTTCTCCTCTGAGAAGGAAGCACTGTGACAGGGTGTAGTTTGGGAATCATGATGCAGGAAGAACTCGACTTTTAATCTCAAACAGCCTCCCATCATATTTTCTTCCCTCCAAGCTTCTCCTTAAGGGTGGGAAAATATGCTGGAGGACTAGGAAAGACCAGGGAGGGTGTGCACACAAGTTCAGCACAAGTCTTTCTGATCTGCCAAACTCATAAACTTTATTTTCTTTGTTTGAAATGATTAATAAATCTGAGTGGATTTCAGCCTCTGTGACCTGCACAATCTAGGAAACAGATTTCTCATCATCATAGACCTTTTCTTTTTCTTCCCTTGGGTTAAGTCTTCTCCATCTTGCTCCATGCAGGCTCTAGCAGTGACCCTGTGAAGGGACAGACATGATTTCTGTGCTAAAACAGTCTCCCTTTTCCTCTTGTCCAAGACCTGTCGCAAGTGCAAAGGCATTGTCCCCTGTGCTTCCATAGACACAGCCCTTAGCCACTGAGGGAACACCCTGTGTTGGCCTTCAGAGTAAGATGGAGAAGAGGCTAGCCTCACAGTGCAGCAGGAGTGAGAAGAGCACTGATTTGATGCCATCTTGTCCTCTCCTACTGCCTGCTAACCTGGTGGCTCCTGTTTTCTGTCCTAGGTCCCCCAACCTACAGACAGCCAAGAGGTGGGCACTGTCCACCTGCGTATCTCCAATGGCCACTACTTCAGTGCAAATGAAGAGAAGCAAGTCCTCATCCGAAGGGCTGGCATAGGCACCTTCATCC
Organism: Phalacrocorax carbo; assembly: GCF_963921805.1. NCBI lineage: Eukaryota > Metazoa > Chordata > Aves > Suliformes > Phalacrocoracidae > Phalacrocorax > Phalacrocorax carbo. Next base: position 83,973,004 of record NC_087513.1, on the reverse strand, counting down.
AGATGGATAAACCCATCTATAACCCAGGACAGACAGGTGAGCACTGCATGGAGCACATCAACATTTTCCCTACCTAGACCTGCCTGGACTTCGTTCCCAATTTCCCATGAGTGGCGTGCCAAGTGTCAAATTTGTGCCATGCAGCCTCTGCGGGAACAGAGGAGGAAGCTATCTGCTGCCTTATGGAGTGATGTATTCATGCACCATGTTTTAAGGGTGGGAGGGGACTGGAAGTGTCAGTCTCACAGGCTCTAGGAGCAGAAATGGCTTGGAAGAGGGAGCAGGCCTGAACATGGTCTTCTTGGCCAGGGCTAGGTAGGACTGGTCTGCTCACACTGTAGATGAGGAAATGTAAGGGTAACTCCAGGTGTAGCCCATGGGAAAGACCCTAAATTGTGAGGCTGGCTGCCATGCTGCTGCCATGCATTTGGGGGAGAGGTGGTGAGCAGGGCTGAGCAAGGGGTAAGGGGAGCTGCAGGGCAGATGTGGAGCTGCCAGTAGGGCTGTGAGGGGAGCTGTGATTTTGTGGTGAGGCAAGTGCAGGGCAAGCCCATTCCCAAATGCACTCCATCTCTATTATGCGCTCTTCTCCATTTCCTCCCTTCAGTGAAGTTCCGGATCGTGACGTTGACTGAAGATTTTGCTCCTGTTAACAGCAAGGTAAAGCCTGTCTAAGCGGAGACAACAAAGTCTCTAGGCTCACTCTGTCAGTTCTGCCTCCTCTGCCAGCCCCACGCTGTGGAGGCTGACACAGTCCCAATGTCTGCAGCACCCAGGGTGGTCAAAGCCAACCCTCTACTAAACCAAACTGGAATAGCAGTGCTCATTTGCAGATGGCTGGGCTGTAGCTCTCGCAGGACGGCTGCTGGCTGGTGGGAGGATTCCTGCTGCTGATGGTATTTGGGGAGTGTGCCAGTGCTTCCTGCTAGCTGAGTTAGTACAGGGCAGCCCAGGAGCTGCGTGCACCTGCCCCCGCCCCCGCCCCCCCATCTGCCAAAAAAACAGGCAGGGCTTCTGGAGACATCGTGGGCTGCTGGCCATAGGCACAATTACCAGACAAGCTGGGTACAGACTTGGCCAGACCCAAAGCTCCCCTCCTGCAGCTCTGGAAAGCTCAAGACTTTGTGGAGTGTGTTGTACCTAAGGGTGGCAGGAGGGTCTGAAGCAAGCTGTGGTGCATCTGCAAAATTTTAAGAAAATTTAATTGATATAGGAAAGAATACACAAGAAGTGATCATTAAAAAAAGAGAGAAAACAGTATAACCAAATTATACTGACTTGTTGCTGGCAGCAGCCCATTCTCCCCACGTCAAGGGAGTGAGAAGTTGCCAGAGACTTGCATATGTGCTAGCCAGGAAACTGCAAGTCTAGCATCTTTCTACGGTAAGCAATTATACCTGCAGCCAGCAGCTATAGCTATTTCACACTTCTCTGTCCTCAAGCAATTTAAGGACAGCCAACAGGAATTCATGCCATGACAGATAAATAGTGAAGGGCACATGTGAGCAAAGTTGGATCAAATCCCTCTGGACTGGAATAAAGGGAGAGATCCTTCCAGTTTCTTTATTGCTGATTTCATTTCATCTTTTTCGGGTGTGTAATGGTTTTAGCTGTATAACTGTTAATAATGCTGTGATGAAAATTCAAAAGAGGTCATGTTTAACCAAAGCTATTATGAGGCTCCAGTACAGCGCAGCATTAAAGCTATAATATATAGTTTGTAGATTAGATGGGTTGGAGATAACATGGGTGCTGTTCACCAGCATATTTAATTTTAGCATTGACATTAGATTCAAGTTATGAAAATAGTTAACCTGCACTTTTTTTTGTTTCAGTCAAAACAGAGCTGCCTATGATAACTTGCATGAAAGCTTAGAATGATGAAAAATGTGAATTACATGTGGCCTTCTGTTTACAGACCAGTTACTCTCCCAAGACCCTGCTCCTCCCTCCTATGACTTGTGCTCCCAAATCACATGTCCTTCACCACTACTGCATCCTGGCTGATAGCTACAGTGATATAAGAACAAACAGAAAATTAATAGCCCTAGAAGGGCTGAAGTATGTCCTTCTTTGTTCCTCCCTGTTACTGTCAGCTGCAGTCAGCAGTGATTCATATCTCCAAGCCTTACATCCTAGGCCAGGGATTTTACAGGAAAATGTGGGATGTATTCTTCCTATAGGTGATGCAATTTTGCTAATTCTTGGGATTTATGTTACAAAGCTGATGCCTTTTAATATTTGTGAACTTGGGATGATGGTATTTGTGAGTCTTGCTACTTTTCTCCTTTTTTTTTTTATAGTAAATTCTAGCTTTCACAGTTGTAGACTATCAAAGTACATCTTAAAAATTCAGGGATCGAAAAGCAAATCCAAAGAATAGCACAGATTTTTATGTTACATATTTTCCTTACTATTTCAAAGCCATTCTCCTGATTTTGGTAGGATCAAGCTTCTTGTAATGTTTGGGACTGGTGAGGTGGTCACAGTGCATGGGCTAGGTGGGTAAGGTAAGTTTATAGGCAGGTTGCTATGTCATGCCAGTTTCTGACATTGCTGTCTGTTTGCTTTGCAGTACTCTGTGGTGGAAATCCAGGTGGGTATTTCAGACTCCTCAGGTGTTATGAGCAAAGGTACTTCAGTATGGATAATACCTAGGCCACTGCCTTACTAAGTCAAGTTACTTTTCTTAGGGTCTGTGTATACACATGAACACACATACTCTGGCTGCATGCTTCTTGTTAACAAGCATTGATGATCCAAATGGTTCAGCTTCTATCCATTTCTACATGCAGGAATACAGTTCACCTTTATATAAATCTGGAGAGTCTAAATGTCAGGACCTTTCATACCTTATTTTTCAATGGCAGTACAAAATAGAGTAACCCTGAGTGAGTTGGGTTCACCTCTGTTGGTGCTCCAGCACTCAGGTCACTCCAGCGCCGTCTGGGGAAAAAACAGTAGGAACCTGTGAAAGTCTCTGAAATCTCTGAAATGCCTTTGAATCCAGTGGGCTCTGGATAGAGGATAGCAGGTGTTGCTGACGACTGCCTCTTCTTTACTTCCCTTGGACTGCAGGACCCAAACCAAAACCGCATTGGCCAGTGGCTGGATGTGAGCCCAAAACAGGGCATTGCAGATCTCTCTTTCCAGTTAGCTGCCGAACTCTCTCTGGGGACTTACACCATCAGTGTGGTGAATTCAAAAGTGTCCAGTACCTTTAAGGTGGAGGAACAAGGTAAGACGGAGGATGGAGAACAAAGAATGGGATGGAAAAAATTGCTTGTTTCTGTCTGTATAACAATATATAGCCAAACATTATAAACTAAAATTCACTGTCTGAGAGCTAGGATTAAACAAAATTTACAGAGTATATAGTGGGCAATATCAGAAACAAACACAAGGGAGATTGTGCTGGAGATTCCTGGAGAAGGTATCTGCTAACAACTAGGCTGGCACAGAGTGAGAATACACTAAAGACCCCTGCAAGACTCCTTGTATGTTGCGGGGAAAAGGGGGATTCTTCCTCTGTTTTCCCTGTTTTTAATTAGTTCTTGCTTTTTTACCTCACGAATATGTTCCTTCATGGGACTCCAGCCTTACATGAACACACTCTTCCCTTTTGTGATCCCATGTGTAGGTAGTCTCTTGCCTTTGATGGAGTAAGTCTGTGGTTTTTATTCCAGCATTTCAGAAGTTTGATGTTTTCTTCGAGGGACCAGCTCAGATTTATGTTTCAGATAAAACTTTCCCACTGCGTGTGTGTGGCAGGTAAGGAGGATGTTCAGGGGAAAGGAAAGAGCTCATCAAAACTGTGTCTCTCCTTCTGTATGTCTCTTATCTCTTGAATCTATCAAGGAGAAGTGGTTCAAGAAGGGCCAAACGCAGTCGTTCCTTTTGAAGAATCCCAAATATTACAAGAGTCGAGCAGCTGGGTCCTTCCTTGGGGAAGAGTTACATGAGCCACACTTGGGAGAGACCATCCAGCTATAGGGACTTGTTCTAGGTGATACGCTGCTCTGGAAGCTGTTTGTGTCCAGTCTTGAAAGACCTTATGTGGGCAAAACACGTATCTGATATGGGACTGCTCTGCTGAGGTAAAGGAGCAGGAACTGGTGTTTCTTTAGAAGCTGTTCCTTCTCACTTACATGCTGCTGATCTTACTGTCTTCTTAGAAGCAGCAGGTGGGTTTCTCTAGTTATGTAGCCCCGAGCAAAAACTAAGTAGCTGAGGGTATGAAGTAAGGCATAACCTCAGACGGTATAAGCACAAAGAAGGAAGCAGAATGATCTGGAAAGCACTTTGTCGACAGATAAAGGGGGTGAGCTCATTTGTATTTGGGGCTGGGTTGTCTGGAGACTTTGGAGTCTCTTTGCTGCTGGTCTGACATAATTTCTCATTGACCGGGACATTTAAAATTGGACCATATGAATCTCTGGTAGAAAACAGTACAGAAACCCCTAGGATAGGTCATAGATATCTTCCTGTTACTGATATTGTCAGGAGCACTGCTCAAAGGGAAAGGCAGAGAGGTGTAAAAGGAGGGAAAGGCAGCAAGGTGAGATGTCTGCACTGACAAGGGCACACCTCTGCTGGACCTTGCAAAAACCAGCAGAGCAGGTCTGATGATGGAAACAAGAGTCCAGATCATGAGATAAGCTCATAGTGAGGCAGGTCTGAGGTCACTCTATAACTCTGTTACTGCCATACCATGCACTTGCTGTTGCGGTCTGTAGGGACACAGGTTTCTGCTGCTTTCAGACCTGAGCTAATACCTCCACTGGGTGCTGCTCTGAGCTGTATGGGTACATCAGCTCAGGTCAGCTCTCTGTGTCTGCCTGCAATTCCAGGGCAGCAAGCACCCAGAAGTAGGAGAGCTTTGGAGAGTGTGGGTCCTTTCCTGTCTGTGCTTTGTTTCTGCCTCTGTTGGATGCAGGACTGTGCTATTGCCCTCCCCAAGTACACAGTGATGTGGTATATTTTCATTTATGCCTGCCCACTTACCAGCTACATTAAGGCCTTCCTCAGGAAAGCCACTTGTGTGGAGCAATGTGTTCAGCAAAACACACAGTGCCTCTGCTCAGCAGCTCCTCTGGTGTTCCCCCTGCAGGTACAGCTATGGGAAAGCAGTGCAAGGGACCATGCGGGTGACTTTGTGCCAGAAGGCAAGAAGGCGTCCTCAAAATGCCAGCAAGGACATCTGTAGGGAATACAGAGGTCTGGTGAGTAAAATTCTGGAAGGTATATGGATGGTGAAGCAGCACCACACAGGGCTAAGTGTGTCTGAGTGAACAGAATGAACTGCTATATAAGGAAGGTTTGCCCTGTAATGTGTATGTTGACTAACAAGTAATTATTTTTACTCAGTTAATGCAATTATTGTTGACCAGACCAATGGAGAAGCCTTTACCCCCAGAAGTTCTTCTTTTTAAGTTTGCTTATTAATGATAAGCAAAGGGACTAGAAAAGAGGACTTTCACAGAAAGAGTTCTGTTCTTTTTTGGAAAGAAGCATAACTTGCCTGAAATGGATGCAGTGTAAGAAACAACAATCAATAGAACATTCTTAGGTGCAAAATTACCTTGTTAAGGTAAACCTATCCTGGAGATGCACCAGGACACGAACGTATGGTGGAAATGGGTAATTCCATAGACAAGTCACACAGTGGCCTTTATACCTTAATTTTTATTTTAATATATTTATATATTTAATATTTTTATATTTCCCTTATGACATCTTTCCATTCCTAACAAAGTATTTCATAGCTGGGCTTTTCCCTTGTACATATATGGTTGAAAACTTTCCATGCTCTATGATTTGTCATTATGACTTGTTATGGTAGTTGTAATCTTCCAGCTCTGGAAATGAGTCGTTACTTGAATTTTCATTTGATTCTGCAGTTCTTCTAGCTAGAGCTATTAAAATACTCATACATTTGCTCTGTCATCCAGTTAGTGCAGTCTTCAGTTTTCTACTAAAGCTAAAAGGTGCCAACACTATAGCTTTGATAAAACTGTGATATGTGTTTTGTTTTATATTTCTACAATATTAATTACACAGTCATGCATATAAAATAGAAAATACAGAATTTAAAATGTGAACCGTATCTATCTATATATGAGTCTGCACTATTTCTTATTGCAGTCAACAGTTATCACAGAATGACTAATACCTTGTAATTCTGACTCCTTCTCTTCTCCCTAGCCCCAAATAATATGTACACTTCCTATTGCAGACTGCGAGCAAGGGATGCTTCACCCCTTCTGTAAGCATGTCAGTCTTCAACCTGGCTCCTAGCGAGGAAGACAGCAAGCTCTATGCAGAAGCCTCTCTCCTGGAGATGGGGACAGGTACCCAGGGGCTCAGAAAGGGGCTCAGGTGCAAGGGCAGGAGGGACCATTCTGGGGGTGTGAGGGTCAGAGTGGGCACACCTCCCACACTCCTCCACCTGGTGCTGGGGCCACCACAGGACATGAAGAGTGGTCTTGCCCAAGGAACTCACTGTGTCCAGGGAGAGCTACTCTGCCAGCAGCAGGCAGATGAGGTGTGGCTGGGAGCATGGTTCGTGAGGCCACAAAGGGGCTTGGAGACATCTTACCTAAAGAAGGAGCTGCCACAGGAACAGCCTCCAAATTTTGAAGGGTGCTGGTGTCAGGAAGAAAGTTTAAGACACTCAGCTTAGAGGGGCTGGGAATTACAAAGTGAGATTAAACTAGGGTGCAGTGGTCGCCTCCAATACTAAGCCTGCTTCCCTTCTACTCTATGTTCCAACAGGGGTGCAGGTCAACACCTCCAGCCAAATCCTCATCTCCAGGACAGCTGCAAGGGCAGTGTTTGAGACACCAAATGCATATTACATTCCTGGTGTACCCTACAGGGGCAAGGTGATTTTTTCCCTTGCTTCTTCCCTCCCCAACTATTTGCCAAGGAGTTTAGTGTCTAGAAGATTTTGCTTACCCAAACCATTTTCTGTTCCTCAGGCAGATTACTTTACCTTGCGATGTCACACTAATTGAGTTCCAGTTGAGTACATTAATTAAGTTCCAGTTTCTGCATTTCAGATTTCCTCTTTTGTTTACACCTCTAGCTTCTGCTGAGAGCGATAAGTGATGTCTCAGCAGGGATGCTAGGATGCAAAGATGTTTCAGATGTTGGCTAGGAGATGAGCTCCTCATGCTCTAGCCACACACACCTTTTGGAATGGACAGATTTTAATTGCTTTCAGCTTAGCTTTATTGATGTGGGAGTTTTATAGGTCTCCTGTCTTCTTGGGGCCAGACTGAAGTTAAGGCCACCTACACAGGAGGCTCAATGTTTGTCAGAAGGAGGAAGGTATGACACTGGGAGACATATCTGACTTTGGCTTTTCTGCCTCACCCTGTTGTCACCAGATTAAGCTTCAGGATCACTATGGAAATGGTATGAAAAACAGAAAAGTTTATCTCGTGATAAAGGTCATGAGGCGTCGGTTTATCAAAACATACATTACAGATGGCAGTGGAATAGCATCATTCAACCTGGATACAGCTCCCTGGAACAGCTCATCAGTCTCTTTGGAGGTAAATCCCACCTCTGTGCAGAGGAAAGTGAGGATCCTTGAGCTCGGCCAGTGCTCCCCCCTGCAGCCCTGCAGCCCCCCCTGCCAGCTCAGGCCTGGGCTCCCCATACAGCTCTGCCTGTGCAAAGCCAGCAGGAAGGCATCAAGCAACAGCCTTTCCCAAACCAAACTGATGACATCCTAACAAAGCACTGAAACATGAAACTCTTGATTTCTGTGTGTCTCTGGTCCCCTCTCAGGGAAGGTTCACACTGGAGGATCTCATGCACACACCTCGAAAAACTAACTTCAGTTACACAAATGCTTACCATCACCTGCAGCCATTCCATGTCACAGCGAAGAGCTTCCTGGACATACACCCACTCACAGCAACACTACCTTGTGGGCTGAAGCAGAATGTCCAGGTGACCTTCATGCTCAGTCGGGATGACCTGGGAGAAGACACCAGCCGTATAGGTTTTGTGTATTATGTGAGTAAGGGTAGTAGAGAACCTGGGGAGAAAGGCTGCACTCATGAGATCAGACCCCAGTGAAATGTTGAGGGTGTAATTAAGGTCATCCCTGGGGGGAATGACAGGAAAAATCTTGGTTTTGGAGAACTGAGTGAACACTACACCCAAGGGAGCTAGCCTGGCCACAGTGTGATCCTGGTATTGGGGCCCCAGTCACATCCATGGAAGGGAGGACAATTCTATCTTTGCAGCCCATCACTCTCTTAGCCTCTGCCAAGGTTGCAGCAGGAAGTGTCCTGTGCAGAGTCTGCTGTCAAACTCTTCTCCCTTTAAAACTGGATGGGGAATCCATCTGGACTACTGGATGTAGTCCACATGGATGAGTGGACTATGCTCCAGTGGCAAATAGCAGTCTGATCATCCTGTTCTCTTCATCTTGCAGGTCACTGGGAAGGCTGGAATTGTTGTCAGGGGCCAGAGGACTGTCCAGGTCGGGAAGCTGAACAGTAAGTCTGCGGCAGCCAGACAACTGGAAACAGCTGAGGCTGGTGGGTTTCTAGGTCAGACAGTGAGAGTTGCCAGAGTTTCTCCCAAATTCCTAAATCTATAGCTCCTAGGCAGTCAGCAAACAGGACAGAGGGAGGCTGAAGAAGCAATTGTGTCAGCTGGAAGAGGCCGAAAAGACAGAATGAGGGAAACAATGATGGGAACAGGGACTGTGAGGACCTGTGGGAAGATGGAGCACAAGGACATGAACCTGTTGGAGCGAGTCCGGAGGAGGGCCATAAAGATGATCTGAGGGCTGGAGCACCTCTCCTATGAAGACAGGCTGAGAGAGTTGGGGTTATTCAGCCTGGAGAAGAGAAGGCTTCTGGTACCTAAAGGGGGCCTGCAAGAAGGCTGGAGAGGGACTTTTCACAAGGGCATGTAGTGATAGGACAAGGGGTAGTGGCTTTAAACTGAAAGAGAGTACATTTAGATTAGACATAAGGAAGAAGTTATTCACTATGAGGGTGGTGAGGCACTGGAACAGGTTGCCCAGAGAAGCTGTGGGTGCCCCATGCCTGGAAGTGCTCAAGGCCAGGTTAGATGGGTCTTTGAGCAACCTGGTCTAGTGGAAAGTGCCCCTGCCCGTGGCAGGGGTGTTGGAACTAGATGACCTTTAAGGTTCCTTCCAACTCAAACCATTCTATGGGGTCAGAGAATGGAGGGAGAGGGCAGACAAAGCAACAGCAAGAGTTGGTTTGACATTCTGGGATTATAAAGCAGAAAAAGGAAGAAGGGCAGAAAGAGATCTCAGTGGGGCTGTGATGGAAACACTTTGCTTTTCCTTCCTCAGTGTTGAAGGGCTCCTTCTCCATCCCTTTGACCTTCACTGCTGACTTCACCCCATCACCTTCCTTAGTGGTGTATGCCATCTTCCCCAATGGAGGGGTAACAGCTGACAGCATCCGGTTTGATATTGCCTTGTGCTTTGAAAACCAGGTGAGACTCACTCCTGTGTCTGGGGGAGAGCTGACAAGCAGGAGTCAGCAGACCTGAGGGAAGGAGACCCTCAGATCCTTCGAAGAGAGAACTGGGGAGGAGAGAGAAGGGGATGTCTGCAGCACAGGGACCAGGGACCAGGAAAGCTTCAGCAATGACTTCTGTTCATAGCAGTGGCTGAGCAGGGAAGACTCCAGCTGGTATCCCTCTTTCAGTCTGTGCCACCTGTCTGTTGGCCTCCTCACCCCTCTTTCTCTTTTTCATATTTCATTTCCTGGTGTGTCACTCAAGATCAAGGTAGGATTCCCAGTTAAAGAAGCCCACCCAGGGTCAACACTGCAGCTCCGACTACAGGCAGCCCCTGGCTCCCTGTGTGCAATACAGGCAGTGGATGAAAACATGTTCTTTGTGAGACCAGAAAGCGAACTAACAAGCCAAATGGTGAGTGTCTGTGCAACCAGGCAAAAAGCCAGGAGTGATGGATGGGCTGGGGGAGGCAGGTAGGGGCTGAGGCAAGGGGAGCCGGAGGTTAATGGATCAGGAGGTCTTTGTGTGGAGGAGAAAACAGGGTCTGCCTAGGGAGATGGGCAGGAACAGATATGTATGCTAGTGGAGGGTGGAGCAAAGCATCCGGAGGTATCTGCTCCTTGCCCAATTCTTCCCTGCCTGTGAGTTTCCTTAGGTCTATGGTTTGTTCCCTGCTGCCTACCGACATGGATATCCTGTGCAAGTAGAAGAGCATTCAGATCACTGTGTTCAGCCCCAGTCCACATCATCTCTTCTACGAGGGAAGCCACAGCATTCATTTCAGCCTGACATCTTTAACCTCTTCCGGGTAATCGCCTTGTGACTTTTCCCAGAGCTGTTGAAAGTAGAAGCATGTGAGACATCTTTCTCCCCAAGCAGTCTGAGAAGGCCTTACTTTCCCCAGACTGCCCCTGCTGTCTGTCCTGACCTAGCAGTGCTGTCTCAAGAGACATACAATCCCATTATGAGTATGAACACCTGTATTCCCCTCCACAGATGCAGAAAGCAAGATGATGGATCAGCAGAATCCAGCTTTTTGGCCTTAGGAATGAAGTCCTGGGCTGTATACTCTTGGTTTATAGTATTAGAGAAAAGAGAGACAGGGAATGGTCCCAGGCATTAGACCACAGATCATTGACATGACTTAGTTGTTAGCCTGCTCTCTGGCACTGTTTTGAGCTATTCCCAGGCAGATCTTCTCTAAAAAGGACTAGCCTTAAGCAGCATGGGCACAAGACAGGCAGTGCCATCTGCCTTTGGACCTGGAGATCCGACCCTGTCCTCTTTTATTTAATAATAGAGAAACACTCTAGGAGGCTCTTTCACAGCATAGGGACATTTCTTATGTTTGTGGGCAGGCCCTAGTCACACCCCAGGGGCTGAATGGCGGGGGCTGTACTCCCCATCACACCTCTGAATTCAGAGGGCAGTTTTCATCCAGCTATTCCCTCCAGTGTGCATGAGGAGATGGGGCAGGACACTGACACTGTTCCTCTGTGCTCTTGCCACTAGAAATTCATTGAGAGGAGCAAGACATGCTGGTGTCCCCCAGAAGGGAGGTGGTGGTTTAGCCATCTCCTGAGAAAGAAGGGGTAGGGGAGGCTGTGCCGTGCCTACCTCAGCACTGTGTCTGCTTGGGCCAGTGCTGCTCTGGTCTGCCCAGGCACTGGGCTGTTCTGTCCCAAATGGTTTTGAGAGTCATTTTGAAGAGCAGGGGCCACTTTTCCCCACTCACAGATCTTTTTCTGCCTCCTCTGCCCTCCTTCTTTTCCTAACAGAACATGGGGCTGAAAATCTTCTCAAACCTTGTAATCAAGAAGCCGCCTCTGTGCTTTCATCAGGTGGATAGGAAGTCAGCCATGGGTAAGCTGCACTTTCAGTCTATGTGGGATATGAGGTCACCCAGATGGAAGAACCCTGTGATCTCTGGGTTTTTCTGGTGGTACCAGAGTACCCATTACTACTCTCTGAGGACTAATGGGTACTGCTGCCACAGCCTAGCTGCCTGGTCCACCAGCCTCAGCAGGAATGACCCAGTCCCTGTAAAAAGGGCTCTGATAAGAATGTCACTATGTGGATGTTCCCTGACATTAAAGGATGGCATTCCCTTTCCCGGCACAGACAAACCCAAGCATGGGCCAGGATCTGTTTCCCAGTGACTACCTCACAGGCTGTGCTGAGACCTGGCCTCTGTCCCCACATGTGGCTGCAGGAACAGTCACTTCCTTCCTCTATGTCTCAGTTTACACTAGATAATCATACTAAGAAGACTCACACACCTGCTGATATTTAAATCATTGTTTGCAGAGGGCTGTAAGTTTTCTGCAGACAAGAAAATGGTATTTTTATTCACAGAATTACAGGAGTGTTGGTTAAAATGGCTCTCTGAAGATCCCTAATCTCTTTAGCACCAACTATGGGTCAGGTCAGCAAGGGGCTTTGCCTAACGAAGCCTTGCAAAACCTGCCACGAGCTCACTGTAAGCTGCTTCTCCTGTTACCACTCTCTTTTCCCTTCCTATTTTCCGTTTCCTACCAAATCAGTCCACTCCTCTGTGTTTTCCTCTGCCAGACTCTTCCCATATCTCTCTTATTGCTTGCTTTGCCTCTTGCCCCAGTTCTAGGCTGTCTATCCTTGTCAGGGTTCACCTCTTCCACTCTGGTGGGAGTCCTTATTCTTTCTTTCAGGGGGGCCTTCTACAGAAGACCAAAGAATCACCAAGGAACACCACCAATTTACAACCCATGGAAGACTTCACCACTATTTCCCTGAAACTTGGATCTGGAATCTGTTCTCTGTTGGGTAAGTGATTCTAGACTTTACAAATGGACAGAAAGATGATCCCTTTGTTATTGAGTCTTGGCTGACTTGCACTTGTGCAAAAGTCCAGTCATAGGTATAGAGAGAGGTCTGTTTGTGAATTTTGTGGCTCTTCCATGCATCTGTAGTGCATCAAACTGAAGGACTAGTAGACTTCAAGGTGCAGAACTGAAGTCTACACAGGTCTAGAGCAGAGTAATACACTTCAAGACCAAACCACCAACTGTTGTCCCCTGACACATTGGGGTACACTCTACTAACTTCTCAATTTGGTGGGTCCACCAGATAAATTTGTAGCCCTTGTTGCCACAGTGCTTAGATTAAGACTGATGAATCAGCACTCAGGAGTGTATGGTGGTGCTGCTTTCCAGAACATCATGCTGTTGACTAACATCATGCTGTTGACTGAGTATACAAAGCTGGAATGTTCGGCCAGTGTCTTGCTCAGGAGAAGTGTATAAAGGCATTACTGATGGCATTTAAGCAGGGTTTATGGCTTTAGGGAACAAATTGCTGAGACCTCCCTTGCTCTGAGCCACTGGAGCAGAAGTCTTTGGTAATACAGCAGAGGTTGACCCAAACATGAGGACCTGCATAGTCTCCCTCACGCAGGGCCATGGGCCCTCCCCATTGCAGCAGAGTGGGATGAATGTCTTCATGTAAGTGTTTTTTTCCTCTCAGTTCCAATGGCAGCAGGAGTGTTGTGGTCACAGCACCTGCTGCTGCTGCAGAGTGGAAAGTCAAGATGTTCTGCTTGGCTGGGAGGGGATTTGGCCTTGCCCCAACCACGAGCCTCAGAACGGTCCAGCCCTTCTTTGTGGATGTGACACTGCCATATTCTGTCATCAGAGGAGAGACCTTTGTGCTGAAAGCTACTGTCTTCAACTACCTGCAGCAGTGCATACAGGTGTGTGCCTGGGCCACAGCTAACACTGTGTGGGACAGACCTACCACACCCTCCAGTTTTAGAGTGCATTGTGCCAAGCTATTGCTTCTGAGTTCCCCAGTCATTCACCTGAATCTGTCATTCTCTCAGATCCATGTGGCCCTGGCTAAATCCTCAGACTTCCAGGTGGAGCCATGCCGGATCTGCAGGGACAAGGAGTGTCTGTGTACAGAGCAGTCCAAGACCTTCACGTGGAATGTGACAGCAGTCCAGCTGGGTATGGCAGCAAAAATGGGAGCAGTGATGGGGAACCCTAAAACTGAAGTGAGAGGTCCAGAGAAGCTGGCACAGCCTTGCCTCCTCTGGATCCCAAAGTTTGTTCTCAGTGGTTCAAGCATGCGATCCACCGTGTCTGCTTTCTTTCTTCTTAGATAGATAGGCTCATCAGAGAGGGCAGGAACTGAATGGGTGGCATGGAGAACTCTTGAAGAGAGGGCTGTGGGACCAGCTGGGGAGGAAGGGGCTGCATGGATGTGGATGGGGGAACCTGGTATTGCTGGAGCTGTGCTTCATATGCAATGGAAAGGGGACACAGGGGTCCAACGGGCTGCTGGACCTTCTGTTGTTACAGTCATATGTAGTGCAATGAAGTCATTGCTGGTGAGGCATTACCTAGTTCCCTCATGATTAGGGTTTCTGAACAGCCATCAGTACTGGGTGGCTCAGCTTTCCTGGCCAAACCACTGAGGCTATGAAGACCAGCCACCCGAAGCATCTCAGACCACTATCAGTTAAAGCAAGTTGACTCCATTTGGCCACAGATATAAGAAACAGGCTCTGTTTAATTTATTTGCTAGGGACTCTGAATATCACGGTGAGGATAGAGGTACTGGACACCACGCTATGGTGTGGGGGCAGGAAGCCCTTGCCAGCTACCATGAGGCGGAGGCATACGCTGGTCAAACACTTGCTGGTCCGGGTCAGTATGAAAGCAGGCTCACTTCTCTCTCTGATTATCCCTGCCCCTGGGGGAAGGGAGGCTGAGCTGGGCTAAATGGTTTTCTCTTCTCATTTTTTGGCCAGCATTAACATACCAAGGCTGTGGCTCAGTTTGCTTTGTTCCCCCCAGGACCTAGCCAAGCCTATTCCCTTCTTGTGGCACTCTTTCTTGAGCTGCATTCATACATGATGTCTGTGTTTCTTCCTGTACTTTTCCCTGCTTATTCACCCATTGTACATGAGCTTTTGTATATGCTCGCTGACCAGAGAGCCCCAGCCTTCAGGCTTGCTCTTGCTCTCTTAAGCAGTGGAGCAGGCAACTTCAGTGCAGATGTGCCACTGGTGAGGAGGATGGAGTCCCTGACAGCCTGGGGACTAACCACTGAATTCAGACCTGAACTGCTCTGAAATTTTGCTGCTGTTCAGGAATTTTGTGTGTAATCTTGTTTCTCCTGTCCCATATTCATGTTTGTGCCCTGGCAGCCAGAAGGTGTGTTAGTGGAGAAGTCTTACAGCTCCCTTCTGTGCCCAAAAGGAGGTATGTGGACAGCCTGAATAGGTCCTACAACCTGAAATACCTAGACCTGCGAGTAGGATTAAACTGTGGGAGGTCTGATGAAATAATGTTTTCAAATTATTTTTGACATAGGAAGTTTCAATTCCTATTAGACAGGAAAGAACAAGAAATATTACTTCCACATGTGCTGTCCTACTGAATTTGCCACTGCATGTAGGTGGCAAAATCCTGCTTTTATAGTCTCTTTCCCACACTGCAACCTCCAAGAGTTCCTGGGGCTTGATAGTCAGCAGTGAGAGCTGCTCCAACCCCACCACCCTGTCCCTGCAGCATTGCAAGTCTCCCCAGGATGTCCCTCTGCTGAGTGATGAACAACTGTGATTCTTTTGAAGCTAGTGAAACATAGTGATTTGAGTTGTGAAGCTTGGTGAACTGTCAGCCTGGCCAGCAGCTTTCACATCTCTTCTAATCTGAAACATTTCCAGGCATTGGAGCTTAGTGTGATAACTGGGGCAGACTGTAGGGAGCAGTCTGTGTGAGCAGGATGTAGGCAGTGTCCCATATATCTGTGCCAGCCTTGTCCTTCTGGTTAGATGCATTTGGCTTGATTTTTCTTGTTACACCTTTATCCTGTCGTTACCAGGAAACGTGGCTGAAGAACCTGTGTCCCTTCGCCTCCCTGACAATGTAGTAAAGGGATCTGCCAGGGCTTCCATTTCCATCTCAGGTACGTGGTTTCCATTGTGGGCTCACTGACTGCTGTTAGAGATGAACAAGGCTTAATTTGGTGATGGTGTTAGGGATCCATTTGACATGAAACTGCTCAAAAGAGAGGATGCTGTGTTTCTATTCTCTGCCAGGTTTGCCAACACCAGGCTTTCAGATTTCTGGAAGAGCACTTAGGCTTTCATGGGAAAAGTAATCTGCAGAGGAGAATAATCCTTATTTTTCTAGCTAGAACTCTGGAGCAAAGACTCTAGGCCGTTATTTTTACTGAGACTTTGGAACCTTGGCTAGTTCTGTATAGATACAATCAGCAAAGTTCATAACCCTCTTGTCTCCCTGTTAAGTTTCGCTGCTACAACAAAAGGTCCTGGAGAGAATAAATCCTTCTCAGCATTACTAAATTGTGCAGGAATGCTTTGGAGAGGCTGCTGGGACCAGACATACCTACCATTCAGTACACTTCTTTGCAATAGGCTCGTTTGCCCCCATGCCAGAATTGGTATGAAGCCAGGCCTGGCATAAGTAGCCATGGATATTTTGCAACAGAGCCCCAAAGGAGGAAACAAAAGGCAAGGCTTTTCTGTCTGTCTGGAGGACGTATGGACACCTTCACGCCATCTGACTAGCACCACTGCTGGCTTACTGACATTTTGATGCTTGACATATGGCCAGGTAGAACAAGCCTGGCTAAAGACCAGAAACATCTCAACCTCTCCCTGAGTGCTTTTGTATTTGTCTGTCTGCCTAACATGCACTGAGCAGCTGCAGCACTGCTTACAGCCTTTTACAAATAGTACTTGTTATGGTTGGAGCCCTTCAGACTGCAAAAGCTGGTAAGGGAAAGTTCCTCAAGGACTCCATAGTGTGGTCACCCTGCATCACGATGCCAGACTGGGAAGAGGCAAAACAGTCACCACTCTCCATCCTGCACTCTGTTGTTTACTCCTCTTTCCTCTTCTCTCCAGTGTTTTCCTCCTGTGCTGAGAAAAAGCACTGTTATCCACTGCCTGGCTGAGAAGCACCTCAAATCATACTTACACTTGCTTTGTTTTTTACACCCTTGCATAGGTGACCTCATGGGTATGGCACTGCAGAACCTGGACCATCTGGTGCAGATGCCCCATGGCTGTGGGGAGCAGAACATGGTGCTGTTTGCTCCCATTGTCTATGTGCTGCAGTACCTGGAGAAGACAAGGCAGCTGACCCCTGAGATCAAGGAGAGGGCAACAGCAGTCCTGCGCAATGGCAAGTACAACAGATCCACTTTGCTCCTCTGCCTTCCCCTGTGTCCAGCCTATCAGCTGCTCTGGCCCTTGCACTCACTCTGTCAATGTTGGCCCCTCTGTGTTATTGTGCCCCCCAGGGTACCAGATGCAGCTTCTTTATAGGCACAGAGATGGGTCCTACAGTGTCTTTGGGCAGCAGGATGGGGAAGGGAACACTTGGTAAGCACTGCAAATATCCCTCACTTCTGATTTTTCCTGTCTGGGTTAGAGCAGCTAATGTACCTGGGAAAGATGATAGGATGTGTGTTCCTTCTTTTGGATGAAGACCCCAGGAGCTCTCTGGCAGGGAGACAGATTGAGGGACTTCAGCCACTTCAAAAAGCAGTGAGGTGGGGCAGCAGATTCTCTGGGAAAGTGGAACAACAAAGATGTGATCCAGGGGCAGGAGGTCCCTTTTTGTCTCTATGGTCCTGCTGTTGACCCACAGACAACACCAGGTACTGCTGGTGGTGTCCCAGCAGCCAAGAGGAGTACATACTGGCTGGAGGTAGATCAGGGAAGAGCAATAAAAAATTTGTCTCCCCAGGGAGGGCATTGCTTGGGAGAGAGCTTCATTAGCCCACCTTGATCCTGTGGTGTTTGGACTGGGAGAAATGGAGAAAGGAAGGGAGGAAGAAAATGGGAAATTCAAGATTGTCTCTAATTATCTGGGGGAGATGAAATGCAATGGGTAAAAGTAGAAGGGGTAAGATGCTTCTTACCTATGAAATAACTGGGTAAAGCAGTAGTACATGAGTCGTACATTTGTGGAGCCAGGATGAGAGAGAGGAGCCACGTGGGTCCTGAGGACCATCTCCACTTCTAGCTTGCCTTTCTGTATGAAAATGACTCTTTTTTGGCACCCCACTATATCAGTATTAACTTCAGAGACAACCACCAGGAGGCCTTTGACTTTCTGCCATTTTTGTGTTTTTTTTTTCTCTCACAACTTGTCCTCTTCCTAGGCTGACAGCTTTTGTAGTCAAGACTTTTGGCCAAGCCAGAAAATACATCTATGTAGATGACAAGAATGTCCAGGATGCCCTACACTGGCTAGAGCAACACCAGCTCCCCAGTGGCTGCTTTGCCACCAAAGGGAGCCTCTTTCACTCCTCCCTAAAGGTAAATGAGGGCCAAGCCAGGCAGCACAGCTGCGGAATGGCTGGACAGATGTGAAAGCAAAAGATTGTGGGATCCCAAAGAATCCTGGAAAATCACTCCTGTAACCCATGCAACCAGCCTTAAAGAGAGCAGGGTATGGGGCAGTGAACATGAAAGGAATGCTTTTCCGTGTGAGGTTTCACTGCTTGCCTCCTCCAGACACCACTGAGAGAGTGAAAGGTGCATTCCCTTCACAGGGCAGTGTAGATGATGAAATCTCCCTGGGGGCATATGTCGCTGCAGCACTGCTGGAGCTGGGTCAACCGCTGAAGGTGAGTAAGTTCCCGGTCCCTCATGCTCTCCTGTATGCTCCCATGCCTGGACACCGCTATGGGGATATGTCAGCTCATAATGCTGGCATTCTCCAGGCCAGGAACAGGTAAGGAGCTGCTGGGAGGGAGCCAATGTTTGGCCAAATTTTGAAGTCATTCCTCAAAAGAGACAGTGCTGTAAAACTGGCATGGTGGCTATGGCTCCCAGTGCACGCTGAGGCTGCATTGTGTGTTTTCTCAAGAGACTGTATAATTTAATGGGTTTCTCTGGAGCTACACCAGGAAGACATAGTCTTGCTCCCTGGAATGAGGTCTTCTGCCCCCTGTTTTGCCCCTGTCAGAGTTTGGCATGTTTCTCTTCTCCCATTGCAGGGCAAGCTCATGCAGACTACCCTCCACTGTCTGCAGCAGGTGGTTCACAACATCACCAACATCTACACAGAAGCCGTGCTGGCCTATGCCTTTGCCCTGGCTGGGGACTATGAGACAACCCAGGAGCTGCTGTACAAACTGGAGGAACAGGCCATCAAATCAGGTGCTGACTGCTGGTTGGGGCAGTAATGCTTCTTATTCATCTGCTGGGATCTGGAGTAATGTATGCCCAGCTACAGTGGTAAAAAATGAATGTATTTGTACATATGCCTTGTATTTGTGCAGTAACTGCACTGTGTGACTAAAAATACAATACGTTATTTCACAAGCTGTGAGGGTGACTTATCAGAGAGAGTTTCCCCAGCCTAGAGGAATTCTAGATCCTCTTGAGGGAGGAGGTAGGAATCCATGAGTTAAGAGCAGAAGAAGCCCTGGAGAATAAACTGAAGAAAGCAATCCTGACCTGAGTGCAGGGAATGAGCTGAAGGAGCCCTGAAAGCACTCTGGGTTTTGTTTTCTTTGAACCTCCAATTACGTCCTCTGCAGATAGCCTACATGCTCCTTTTCCTTCTGCAGGAGGACAAATCTACTGGAGCCCTAAGCCAAGCTCTCCAGCTTCCACAGACTTCTGGCCTGGTACTCAGTCAGTGGATATAGAGTTGACAGCCTATGTGCTCCTGGCATACCTCTCTAAGCCACGGGTGCATGCAGGTGACATGACAACTGCAGCAGGTATTGTGGCGTGGCTGACCCGGCAGCAGAACGCCTATGGTGGCTTTGCCTCTACCCAGGTAATGAGTAGCTCCTTTTGCACCTGAGGCTGGCAGGGTGAGTCCTCTTGAGGTCTTCCTGCTCAAAGTCAGCTTCACTAGAGCTGATGCTTTCAGAGGAGTGACTGTCTCTTCCTCTCTAGGACACAGTTGTTGCCTTGCAAGCCTTAGCAAAATATGCAGCAAGGACATTCAGTACATCAGGCCAGGCACTGGTGAGGGTGAAATCCCAGGGGGCCTTTGGGAA
Organism: Phalacrocorax carbo; assembly: GCF_963921805.1. Taxonomy (NCBI): domain Eukaryota; kingdom Metazoa; phylum Chordata; class Aves; order Suliformes; family Phalacrocoracidae; genus Phalacrocorax; species Phalacrocorax carbo. The sequence goes on along the minus strand of NC_087513.1, from coordinate 83,953,447 downwards.
GGCTTTCCAAATCAACCGCCAGAAGCGGCTGCTGGTGCAGCAGGCAGAACTGACAGAGGTACCGGGGCAGTTCCTGGTGCAGGTCCATGGCAGCAGCTGTGTCTTCGCTCAGGTGAGGTGGTGCGACAAGCGTGGGAGAGAGGAGAGGTGGAGGGCTATGCCTCTTCTCCCTGCATGAGATCATGACTGGCCTGTTTTCTCCCCTCCTGGTTCTCACCCTGCAGACAGTGCTGAGGTACCACGAGCCTCCCCCGCGGGCTGCTGTAACCTTCACTCTGCGTGTCCACACAGAGTTGACCAACTGTAGCCAGGCCAATCCACGTGTCCTCACTGTCCACATCCTTGCTAGGTGATCTCAATGGTTGTTCCCTCCTCCAGCAAGAACCAGTGTGCTTGGGGACAGCAGCCAGGAAAGCCTCAAGGCTGCAATGGAGGGACCCGGCACTTGGGGCTGACAGGACAGAGGGTGAATTTAGTAGGTGGAAGGGGTGGGGAAGGAAGGTGCTGGTTACCTCCTGCAAGAGGAAGCAGTGGCTGCTGTGTCCCCAGTCCTGGATGGGCTACCTGGCTCAGGGTCCTGGACACAGGGTATTGTGGTGGAGGGAAGTGGGGCTGGGAAGGCACTGTTCTCACAGTGAGACCCTCCAACTCTTTCTTCTTCTTTAGCTACATTGGGAGCAGAGTCACATCCAACATGGTAATAGTGGAGGTCTCCCTGCTGTCTGGATTCGTCCTGGCTCCTGGATCTAGGGTGTTGGTAAGGACTTTGGAATAAAAAAAAAAGTGACTGTGGTGAACGGGTCCCACCTGCTTGATCCTGTTGGGAATGGTTCATTACAGGCCATGAGATAACTAAATTATTGGGGGCCATTTGCTGTTGCAATTGAACCAAAACCTCTCATTTCCATGCAGGGCCCACAGGGGTTGGCTACAGGAGATCAGAGAAGGATCAGCTTCTCCCACTGACACTATTCTGGCTTGGGCCAGGAACAAAATGTGCTCTGGGTGTGCTAAACACCAGGAATTGTTTGCCAGAAATTCTAAGACAAGATTTCTTAGTGAATCTCTAGTTCTAGCAAAAAAGAATATTCTTTTTCTAATTAAGCCATAAAACTGAAAGATTAATTATTTGGGCAGCCCCCAGACAGGTCTTTAAGAGCAGTCTAGCAGTCAGTCCAGTGAGATAACCAGATTCTTTACTCATGCCTGCACCTGTTTGCTGACCAATTCGTCAATCCTATTGTACTATCCACATGGCCTTTTGTCCCCAGAGTGGGAGATTCCTCTAACTGAGCAAGGATAGCATAGTTCATCCCCAAGATGCTCACAAGGAATGTCCAGGAGGGACTACAAAAGATATAATCACTGTTATGCATGAGAAAGACACAGTTCCACACAGAGCCCAGCTCCACACAACCCCTTCAATACAACGGTGGGTCCCTCAGGTCAGGGAGCCCTAAGTGTTCACAAATTTGCTTGTGTTATTCTTTCCTATCCCAGCTGGAGCGCAGAACCATCATTAAGAAAATAGAAGTGAAAGCTGATGTGGTCTACATTTATCTGGAGAAGGTAAGTGGGAGAAAAAGCATTTGGTTTGGCACAGTGAGAGCAAAAGGCCAGAGGACAAGGAGCTGTGTGAGAAGCCCAAGGCTGGGCTAGGCATGGGGAATGAGCACTGGTAGAACTGTGGGCAGAGGAAGCTTGCCCAATTTCATTGTCATTGGGTTAATGCTAATCTCACACATACTCCATTTCTAAAATTCAGAATCTCTAATGGATTAGACAGATTTAGTGCAAGAAAATGTTCAAGCTAGGGAAGATGAAGATGCAATGACTTTTTTCTTCCCTTCCTTGCTAATTTCTTTTCAACTCCCCAAGCTCAACGATGAATCTCAGACTTTCATTCTGCAACTGGAACAAGTAATTCAGATGAAGAACCTGAAACCCGCGAACATCAAAGTCTACGATTACTACCAGCCAGGTTGCAGATTCCCTCCTGCGCTGGGGCTGGGAGCTGGGTTCCTGGTTCTCTGGCTGGGAAAAGATGTGCACTCTTCTCTGCGTGAATGCATGTGTGTGTAATTGGTTTCCTCATTTCCTTTTGCAGAGGAGCGAGCCTTGGCTGACTACAGTGCTGTCTGTAGTTGAGGTAGGCAGCAAGTTCCTGTGTGACACAAACAGTGGCGCCAGGAAATGATGGGTCTTGGGTGGGAGAAAGAAAATGTAAGCAATCAAAGGTGGGAAGGAGGATGGTAATCAGTGGGGAGCATATATCCAGCTAGAAAGAGGAACTGGCAGTTGCCTGTGGCTAGGGGTGTGGAACAAGGAAGGGGGCTCTTTTGCAGCCAGGGAGGCAGCTGGAAGGCCCTGGTAGGAGGCAGAGACAGGGACAGCATGTCCAAAATGAGTGTGAGGAAGGAAGGGCTGAGCATCACGTGGAGTGAGAATGCAGAGCTATAGCAGCCTGTGCTAACAAGGGCCCTCAGACTTGGACACGGCTCCATTCCCTCCACCCCCCACTATATTAATTGTAGGGTAGCAAAGGGGGAATCAGGGAGCCAAAGGAGCAAGCTGAAGCTGGGAAGATGTAATACTTTGTCTTGTGGGGTAACATACACAGCTGCCAGGAGGGGGATGTCTTGTTAGTAGTAGCCTGAAGCCAGGACAGGTCTGGAGAGATCCCTTCTGGAAGGATAAGACAGAATCTTGACATGGTACATGCTGCATCCTGACACCATCCCACAGACAGAGTGCTGCCTAGGGACCTGCCTAGAGAGCCACCCCCACTACTAGCCAAGACAAGGCACCTTCCACAGCCTGATAATAACCATGGAAGGATTGGATCATGCCCGAATCCATGCCCAAACATGGATTGTTTGGCTTACCTTTTGTTCCCACAACTGCACATGGTTCCTCAGAAAGGGGTGGAGGAACTCCCAAATTTGTGTTAAAGGAAAGAAGAGGAACTGGCACACCATGAATCCTGCCTTTGCCCAATATTTCAGGTTGGGCACTGAATGGAAGGAAGTGCCCCAGCTGAGACACAGCCCACATTAAATTTGAGCCCATGTGGTCCTGCCTCTGAGTGGATGGCCTGAGGGATCACAACAGTCTAGCAGTTGTGCCTGCACTGTGAAGGCCTGGATTGGGGTGAGGTGGGGTGTCATATATCTCGTACACACCTGGGAAGAAGAATTAAAGTAAGCATGACCCCTGACCTTGCTGCCATTGTGCCAGTTGTCGATGAACTACAGGCTTAGCCCATGATGATACCATTTCTGCCATTGCCAATGTGCAAATCTGCTAGCTCCTCTATTGCTCTTTCCTCATGCTTCCTGTGGTTTCTCCTAATACTTCCTGCAGTAGGACTCGGGAAGCTTTGGAGTAAAAAGTGCAACTGAACATGCTGCAACAGCCCTCCTGCAAGCTCCTGTGCCATCAGCTCTTCTTTGAAGCAGTCTCCAGATAGTAGTGCAGTGCATTGAGTCTCTAGCCCCTCACCCCTCCTCAGTGGTACAGCCTTGCCAATTGCTTTTGATAATGTTCTCTAAAGGCAACTGTAGGCCAAAGGGACTGTTGAACATATCCCAGCCCTCCCTTGCTTTCAGCTCCAAGCTGTGCGATAGTCACCTCCCCCAGGTATCAGCTCTGCCTTGGTGCATGCTCTGCCTCCTCCTGTGCAAGTCTGCTACTGCAGGGGCAGAGTTTTGCATGTGAACATGTACTACTTGCACACAGAGAGCAGAGGTGATGTTATTTTTCCCAGGAGGTCTTAAATGCAATTTTCCTGGTTTGGGAGAGACACAGGAAACCTGAATAATCGCTCAATCAGACAGTTCTAGTCTCCTGACTTTTAATAAGATGCCAGGCACAGTCTGAGCCTTTCAGAAACTAACTGCTCAGCAAGGAATTTCAAGTGTTTTGTCTTTGCTTCTCATCTTCATGTGATCGCTGTTGGCAGGGGTGACAAAGGACTGACGGACAGAGACTGCAAAGGATGGGTCTATCCCTTTTCCTGTGAAGACAACAAAGAACAAAAAAATCTGTGTTCCTGAAGTATTAAAATTAACCACTGGGAACTCAGGGGGTTTTTTGCACCTTGTGACCAAACAGGACTGCCAAGTCACCAAGGACAGGGCTCTCTCTGACTACCCGTACAAAACCTATGGCAGAATCTCCACTAAGAGTGTGGGGCTTGAGGCAGGCATCCCAGGGCAGGGCTTTGTGCCTCCCCCACATGATCCACGAAGCAGGTGGTTTTCTCCATCTCATGGGCTGTTGGCAAGGAAGCATACAGATGCAAGCAAAGTTTAGAACAGGAGCAGGCACTGGTCAAGTTCAAGCTTTGCCTTTGCCCAGCTTGGAAAGAGAATGGGCAGGTGCCTGTTCCCTAGCATGGATCAGAAGCCAGGCTGAGACTGTGAATGGCTTGGCACTGAAAAGGAGTCAGGCTCAGCGGTAAAGGTACATATGGTGGGTTATGTGCACAGGGCTGGAGGGCCGTGGAACTGCAGGGAAAGTGCCAGGAAAAGGAACTGTGTTGACTTGAGGAAGTATAGTTGATGCAAAATGCCAGGAATGGTGGTAGGACTTGGGACCGACTCTGTCATGAGCTGGGCACCTCAACCCTTCCACTTCAGTTCTCCCTTTCCCTCAGTTTAACCACTGGGATACAGGAACCCACCCTTACTTAGCATTGCTAATGACTTCCTACCCTGAACCTCCAGTCTGGCAAGCTTCTTGACCAGGGGCCCTTGCCTGTGTCTCCCTCCCTTTCCATACTCTTCAGGACCATGCTTGTGACAACAAGAGGTGTTGGGCCCTCACCTCACTCGCATGGGGCACTGTAGCTCGTCACTGTAGTTTCTTCTGGAAGATGAGGAAAAAAAGTGCTGGTGAGATACATTTGCCACAAACTCACTAAAGCAACCCAGTATTGTGCCTGTTTCTAGAAGAGGTGTTCCCTCAGCTTACAGGCCATGATGTGCCCTCTGCTGTGATGCATGAAACCACTGGTATGTGTTAAAGACTCTGTGTGCAGCTAGACCGGATTCACCCAAGTCATGGGGCTTGCAATCTTTTGAAGCCCTAAGTCCCAAATAGCTCCATTACAGTTACGGATTCCTCACTTTCTGAAGCAATAGCAATCTCTGACACATTGATAGCTTTTCATCCCACTAGGAACCCCACAGAACAAATTGTTTTCAGTGTCATTCTTCTAAGGAGGCCCTCACTCATCTAAGACATCTCCTCACTATGGTCTCTGCCTTTGCTGCCCCCCCCCAAAATGAGTGTACTAAAGCACAGCTCTGAGCTCCTTGATCCCCACTTGTTGGGAGAGTTAGAACCTAAGTGGATCTACATGCCAACTCCAAGCATGCAAGTTCTGGGACCAGAGAAAGAAGGACCTACCATTTTGAAACTCTCCATCACTAGAGAGCTTCTAAGAGGCTATTAGGTAAACATGTCAGGGATGGTATCGCCTTAGACTGGACAAATTCAGAAAATTTCTTTCCAGTGGTACATTTGGGTGGTTTCTGCAGTACAGCATCTGGGCTCACCTGGCATGTAATAATCGTAGACCTTGATATTAGCTGGTTTACGGTCCTTCACTTGCATGTCCTGCTGCACCAGCAAAGTGTAGGTGCGAGGCTGTCTAGTCAGCTAAAATCAAGAGACACAAGGATGAGAGTCAGAATTAAAGTCCTGCAAGACAATTCCTTCCACCTGCTCTCACTCAGGCTCTGTGGAGACCTCACCACTGTGACAGATCTGTTCTGCTTTCCAGTCTATCTCAGAAATACCTTTTACTTCATGTTCTGTGGCCATCTCTCATTTTTGGTCACCAAGTTTAACTCAGCTCATGAGAGACATCAAACCCACAAAGTCACTGTGCATGAGGTATCTAAATGTAGCACTAGTGTTCCCAACCAATCCCACATTCCCATCCAGCTCTGCTCTGAGCTCCTTCATGCATCTTGCCTCGGTGGCTACTTTCTTACACACAGTCCTACCTCACACAACCCTCATTATTAAGCAGACAAATGCAAGGTGTGGATGAATGTCTGCTGGATGGTAGTAGTTACATGACCTGCTGTTTATTGGGTTCCACCTTGTGCTACCTGGCAGCTTGAGCTGAAAACTTTCCCTGTGGTGCCTTTCTGCTCTGTGCTGTAGATGAAATGAAAGCAGCATCCCTGCAAGTCTAATACATCCACGTGCTAATAACCTGCTTACTGTAAGGCTAGCTTAGCTCAGCTCATTAACACCTGAGGATGAAGAATCAGAGAAATGTAGAAGCATTCCTTGGAAATTCTGAAGTATTTAAATTCATGCCAGGTCTTGTTTCTGGTGCTGTTTAGATATGCATGTAGCTAGAGAAAGGCTTGAGTGATTGTTAATCTGTTGATTAATGAGGCTGTGGAGCGAGCACTGCTGCTCACACAACCATCTGGTTTAATTTTGAGTGATCTTGGCAAACTCCAAGAGCAGTCTTGGATGCCACCTACTACATTCAGGCTGCTTAAGGGCTTTCTAAGAATTCAGGTTTGCTTGAATTTACTAGATGTATCCTACTACTGCTCTCCAATCCTGATCAGACACTGTAGATGGACTTTTAATGGTCTCCAAACAGTGCCAACAGACATAGGTTTAACATTAGAGTCAGTCTCATTTCACTCAAGGTAAGTGGCCCTGTCTAGAGGCTCTACAGCTCAACTACTGCAGGTTGACACAACACACTTCATGTCAGCAAATGTGGCTGGTATGCAGGAACAACAGCTCTGGACACTTAAAATACTAATGGAACAAGATACAGGAGTAAGCTAAAAGCTATCTGCCAGTCCATAGGTCTTTTAATGATGATGTTAACCTAAATTCCACTCACTTCCTCCAGGTAGAGAATGACTCGGTCAGCTTCGCGTTCAACTTTCTTCACTAAAGGCATTTTCTTTAGCTGAAATTAGGGGGGAAAATGTCAGAAAGAGTCTAACAGAAAGCAGAAATATTCAGGGATATTTGTTCTTACGAGAGCATGGGCAAAATGTTCACATGGCCAAGGAAGCCCTTGAGGTAGGGGAAGGCAGGGTGTGGCCTGGAAGAGACTTTGTGTATAAAGATTTCTTGGGAAGAAAAGAACGGTGTTTGTCTGCCCACAGGAATGATCACAGATCTGCATACAATCCTGAATGATGAACATCCATCACTGTTCCCACCCCAGCTGGACACAGACTCGCGGTCTCACCTCTTCCAATGAATCTGTCACAGGGATGTATCCAGACAGCAGCTCCACTTGGATCAGGACCATGTTGGTGGTCACACGGTTCCCTGTGTAGCTGCAGCAGGAACCCAGGGAACAGTGCTAATGTTACTTTCTGAGCCATGATTTCCAGATACTCCAGCCCAGCTTTGGTACTCAGGTGGAAGAATCTGCCTTTCCTTCCAGTGTTTCTTCTGTAAGTGTACCTGTTCCTGTACTGTAGTAAATCTTTGTGCTTCCCCTGATCTCTCTTTTAATTGTGCTGAGCCAAGGAGAATAAATTCCTTGGAAGGCTTCTGGAATTAACCTTTTCTAGACATGGCAGAGAACATCACATCCTCTGCCTGCTCTCTTGGCAGTTGTGTCCCAAGTCATGCAGGGGTACAGCAGAGGAGAGTGATGTGACAGTCAACCAGGAGTAGAGGAGGGAAGGCTTAGGAATAAGTGTCAGCAGTCAGTCCTGCAGGACCTTCACATCACTAGTGCTTTGAGACCTAATCCTAAAAAGGGGTGAGACCCATAGACCTTGGGAGAACTTGTGGTGACTGGCATGATAATGAGATACGACTACAGACTGAGCCATCCCTCTTGGGCCTTGTACCTTTCACCCAGCTGAGGAGAGCATAGCTAAATGAATGGGGACATCTTAGCACTTGGACCTCATAAGTGAAGGGGAATCCTGGCCATCAAGAGAATGCTGTGGTGCCAGAAGCCCCTTAGCACAGGGAAGGCAAGGGGCAACTGAGTGTCTCCTACCGAGCATGAATGGTGACAGGGAACTGGGTGGCATTGGGTGCGGTGCATTCTGTCTGCACTGATAGGGCAAAGGTGACGTCGCTCCTCAATGGAGGGATGTTGTATCGCAGAGTGGCCTGCCAGGACAGAAAGAAGGTAATTGGCAGAGAATAGCAGGGTTGTTTGCTGGAGAGTATCCTTGTCTAGCATTTGGCTGCTGTTTGCTGTCTTGCACTAGTATAAGAGAAAATTATGTGGGGGAACTGGAGGTTCTGCTAGTGCACTGCTCCTGATGGTGTTCACTGGACTTCTCAGAGGAGAGCTATAGCTCTGACTGCGTGGAGATTATCCGTATTTCATTAGGGGAATTGCTATTCCCTTCCTGTTGGATCCCAGCTTCTCCTACCAGCCTTGAAGCCCAGATTCTTGCAAGTCACTGCAGGAGTCTGTTTTCAGTAGCAAGGTGAGAGATCCCTGGCTTTCAGGGCTTTTCCCCAGACAGACGTTTTCTCCCTGGCTGGGCTTACCTGCAGGAAGAGGCACCCATGGCCCTGCACATGCACAGTATAATCTTGGGGAATGGATGGCAGTTCCACTGTCTGTAGCAGGAGGCGATTGATATTGTCTACTTGGATGTTTTGGTTGAAACCCTCAGAGGAGAGAGAAGCCTGAAGATCAGGGCCATCCTTGCTGAAGGTCTTGGTTGCATACAGGGCTAGGGCTTCCAGAGCAACCACCGTGTCCTGAGGAAAAAGACACACATTAGGCAAAACAGGATCCTTACTTCCTATGCATGCCCAGTCCTTAGCCTTTCCCTCCTTCATACTGCAGCTGCAGCACAATAATGGCTGAGCTTTCCCCTTGGGCTTTTTGCATGGGATTACCTCAGAGGAATACAAATATTGACCTTTTCCCAACTCCCAGGAACTGTAAATCCTTTTTTTTTTTTTTTTTTTTTTTTACTATGGGCTGTGCTAGAACCCATTGCTCTCATAAACCATAGCTGATGGAAGGTTCTCTGATGATGATGGCTCAAGGGGATTACCTGGGTTGAAGCAAAGCCTCCATAAGGGTTTTGCTGCTTGGTGAGCCAAGACACAATCTGGGATGCCTTTCTGATTTCATCTGAAGACAAACTTGACTTTGAAAGGTGAGCCATGAGGATACTAGATGTCAATTCCACATCAACAGATGGAGCCCGATACCAATATAGGGAGTCTTCTTCCTGTTTGGACTGTTGACTCCAGAATATTTGGTCATCTAGAGGTGGAGTGGGAACACTTATGGAACGTGGAGCTGTATCTAATGACCTTGGAGTTCTAGTCAGCCCCTGTACCTAGCTACTGAGTGAAAACATACATTAGGAGAAGGTATGGGTGCATATCTCCCTATCTGATCATCACACCCTGCTTTTCCCAGTAAAAACCTACGCCTATAAGCTGGGAAGGAGCAGTACAACATCCATGAAGTTCCCCTAGTTTGGATGACTGGGAGACCAGGACTGTGAGATCATCCGTAAAGTCTGTCTCACAGTATGGATATAGCCTATGACAGCTTGGCAAACAGAGGCTATCCAAGCCTTGGGGTCCCCACAGAGCTCTGCCAGTGCCCCCCACTCCTGCTGTCATTTCCCTTGGTCATTCAGCCCTGGGACCTCCACACAATTCTGACAATGGCCTTCTCTCCTACCCCACAGTCTTTGGTACCTGATATTATGGCAGCCTTATCCAATCTTTTGAGGACTTTCTGCCTGAGGGCCTTTTCACCTGCTACTGCAAAGGCATTTGCAGCTAATGCCAGGCTGTAGAGGTTGGAACTGCCAGTATCAGCGTTGACTAGGTCCTTTATGCATTTCAGAGCTTTCCACACAACTGGGTCCTAGGATACAATTGAAAGCACACTGGTTTCTGGCAAGGTGTATGGGGGGGGTGGGAGAATACAGCCTTGACATGTGCAGAGGAGGGTGGAAACAGAGACAGGGCACATGGGGAGAAAACTGGTAATGTACCCCTGTGGGCAAAAAGGCAGAGTGCCAGTGGACTGCCTGCTGAGAGGCTGCACACACACACCTTCCCTGCTGCTGATACTCACGGAGTGTGGCATCCCTGAGTGTATAAGAGCTGTGATGATCACAGAGGTAAGCCCCAGTCCTTCCTCCACGGCTCCCTGCAGCCACCACAAAACAGAGAAGAGGAGGGCTGCTGTGAGAAAGAACAGGGAGAAGTTTTCCAGCCCTCTGGTCTCTGAGCAAAAGCCAGTGCAGGCAACAGTGCTGGTCCTATTCCTTCTGCTAAGGAAGTGCCAGGGCTGGTATCTACTCTTTCAGGTCCTGCTTACCAGAGCACTTCTCAGCCATGGTGCCCCAAGCTCCTCTGGGTAGCTGACTCCCTCCCTCTGCTGAACACATTCCCCTTTCCCCTCCCCTGCAAAAGATTTTCAGCAGCAGATTTCAGTGCTGGGGAAAGTGATGCTCCCACAACCCTGCTGCAAGACGGCACCTCACTTGAGGGCCAGGAGCAAGGGTAGCAAGGGTATGGACGAGCAAAAGAAAAGGTATCTTCATAAGGGGAAGGGAAAGGTACCATTCTCTTCACTTAAAGGATGAATTATCTGAGGTCCTGTCCACCGAAGTGGTGCTGGCTTCACTTTGGTGGTACTCTGTGTGGGCCTGTGCATGCACAAGTGCTGTGTTTCTGAGTGTTATAGGGCACATGCCCAGCCACATGCCCAGGTCAATCTCACATGAGTGGCTGCCATCAATCTCCATTCACTCAATTTCTGACTCTGTACAGGGGGAGCTCAGACTGAAGGAGAAACAGCAGCTAAATAATAATGCAAGCTAAAGCAGGTTACTAAGGGAATAATACAGAGCTTGAAAACTTATTTTTGAGGCATGTATTAGCCTTTGAGATGGGGCTAGGGCAGGGCACTTATTCAGGTCCCATGTGTATATCATCAAATATAAACCTCCATCATTCATAACTTGAAAAAGTGCCGCCATGACCAAGCACAATCCTGAGTGTCATCCAAGGGTGACCTTGGGCATGTCAGAGCCTCCCTCCTGCAGAAGGGTTCATTTGTTCTTGCCACTCAAATTGGGCCAGAAAGTGAAAGTGCTCTGAGGTACCTAATGAACAGCCAGGACATGTCATACCATCAGACCATTGTTGAAAAGCTTCCCCACACTCTTGAAGCAGCCAGATGGAGTCTGACTTTTAATCAGAGCACTGGCAGCATCCTTTATATTCTGCTCATCTATGTGGATGAGGTCCCGGGCTTGGCTGAAGGTCTTGAGGACAAGGGCAGTAAGCCTAGAGCCAGGGAAGGGAGAAGAAAATTGAAATGAACCAGTCACTGATGCTCATCTCCAGTAGGAGACAGGAATCTCTGTGCCTTCCACTATCTCATCCCTGGAGAAATACCAGCAGGCCAGAGCCTCTGTGCAGATGGAGAATTGGAAGCAATGCACATGAGTTAGATGCTTTTGAAGCTCGAGCTCCGATCCATTTGCAGCAAGAGAGAAAAAAATTCACCAACAGTTCAGTGCTTCCCCAAGAGCCCTGCCAATTCCAACAGAGTGCATTTGTGTGATTCAAAGCCATGAAGGCTGATATTTAGTGAGCTCACTCAGCCTCTTTCCCAATCCTGTTTGGGCACAAAGCATGCTGGAAAACCTGGAAAGAAGTGTCTGCAGCCAAGTTTTCAGAATCAGCCTCAGTTAGAGTGCCCATGAGGACAGAAAAGGAGCATGATCAAACAGGGGTACCTCAAGTCAGTTCACTGTCGTGGTTCTCTTCCAAAAAGTTTCAGGAGGAGTTTCTGTTCCAAACTCCACACCTCCAGACTCCTTCCGTTTCCTCAGACCAAAATCCAAGTCAGCCTAAGTCTACCCAGTCAAGATGTTTTTCCTCAACTGTGTCTGGATATCTCTGCTTACCATGTGTTCCCTGGCTCACTTCCTTCCCCAAAGGCACTGTATGAGCCATCTGTGTGCTTGTACAGGAGTTGCCGCTGATATCCTGTGGGAAGAGGCTGGGGGTAGTGAAGATACTCTGTGTCTGTTGTGTGCTCAAGGTGACAACCCGCCCTGCCAATCCTGCTGATCATTATAGAGAGCATTATCTCTGAGGAAATCAGCAAAGGGCTTTCAGAGGGGTGCCACGTATCCCTTGTTCAGCTGAGACACAACATCCTGTTTTACACCGCTGTAATTCCCATGGTGTTGGGCAAGTGATGCTGCACAAATCCTGTTCAGCACCAAACCTCTGCTGAGATCCTCACCACACAACCTACTGTGGTGGACATCGCCAGTGTAATAACCCAACATGAGCAGAAATCCACTCACCGCTTTCCAGATAGCCAATTGCCTTCTGTTTGATTTCTGGAGTCAGTTGTCCTGTTTCTTCAAGGTATCGTGTGATAAAGACATTGGGAGCAAAATGGATCATGTTTTGCTCACCACAGCCACTGGACATCTGGAGGAGCTCATCTATGTTGTCCAGTGCTGTCCCCAAAATGTCACCTGTAGGGCAGAACCATAGCTTTGGGAGCTTTACATATTCTTGCATGTAATAAATTTCTGGTCTCACTGATTCTCCAGATAAACTGCTAAGGCTGGTCACAGGTCACCTCTGCTCACACTAGGGTAACTTTAATGTCTATAGAGCCTGTTCCTCTAGGGACAGTGATATGGTACTTGTCTGTCTTTCCCTTGGCTGGATGAAATTATACGTCCATCTAGCCCAGCATCACTTGTACAAGAGAGATGGGATGCTTCTCTGGAAGACATAAGGGCCCAGTGTCATACCTCACTGTACACATTTCCTCTTGTTACTCCATTTGCTAAAGCAGACATGGTGGCACCAGAAGAAAAGGCTTCTGCAGGGAAAAATCTTACTTTCCAAGACCTTCCTAAATCTCACCTAAGAAAGAGATGTGGGCTCTCTCCGACCCAAGGACCATTTTCTCTGGCATAGTGAAAGTGATTGTCTCTGAGGCTGAAGTTCCTGCAAATGGCAAAAGCATGAGAACAACAGGCAGGAGGGAGACGGCAGACCCACAGACATCCCCAGGAGATGGTGTAAACAAGGCTGGTATCATCTCATCAGTTGGTGAAATCAACATGCAAAAGAGAGGATGACACAGAGATCAGGCCGCCCACTGATGAGTGGGTGTGATGTGGTTAGGCAGTGGCTTTGTGCTGCCAGGAGCTTGTAGTAATGGGTAGAGCTGAGTGGATTTGCCTCTCCATAAAAGCTCCAAAATCCCTGACTTTAGCCTCCCCATGCCCCTCTAGATAGCCCTAGAGTTGTTCACACACCACTTCTTCTTAGGTTTGGTCTCCTTTCCCTGTGTACATGTACAGCCCCGGTGGTAAGACAGTCCCTGTCTCTGGCATACGTGCACCTACCTTTAGGGCACAGAAGTGATGTGTGGGTCTTTTCCTCCAACAGCCCCTCTGCCTGGTGGGGAAAAGGCTGTTTAGCTCAGAAGGGAGAGCAGTAAAATGACATAGAAGCTCTGCAATACTTCACCTTCCTGCAAGCTCCTTTTCCATCCTCATGGGCCACGTAAAGAACTTCAGTCAGACAGCAGGGGTATGCATGCTGGCAGTGAAGTTTCACTGGGAAGCAGGTTTCTGAGCTGCTGCATGGCCTTTGCCCCCATTGCCCTGCTAGCAAGTAGGTCAGATATCTCTGTCCCATCAACTGAGGTGCTCAGCTCATGCCCCAGTCCAACCTACCCTTCAAATCACTCCTTGACCAGCATCCCTAAGAAACATGCCTAGCTGTCTGGCCATCTCTCCCTTCCCAGAGTCACCCACCAGGCCATTTTGAGCCTGACCCAGTTCCAACCTCACCAGGACCCTGAAGCATACTCTGACCTTCACCAGTAGGTGTTTAACCACTGTGTCCTTCCCTCCAGACTCTGGCACAACAGCTGTACTCTCAGTGCAAACATCTTCCTGCTCCGTCACCTCAGCAGTGATAGTGAAATTCACCTTCCCTAAAGAATAAAACATCAGAGGCCAGTTGGCACATCCATGCCTACATTTTAGTTTGCTCAGCCTAAGGCTGCTCACTCATGCTTTGCAAAATAGGCCACTCTCCCTTCTAGCCCAGCTCTGGGTTCCTCAAGCAGCTCTGCCAGTGCCTCCCACTCCTGCCCCTCGTTTGTCCCCTTACCTAATTTTGTAGCCTTCACGTCCCAGAAAAATGTTTTTGCTGAATCAGGACACAGACAAATAGTGAACCTGACATTTGCATGCACAAATTCAAAATCCCTGGAGTCCATTAGGCTAAGCTGGAGCTAGAGATGAAACAAAAGGGAGTTCTGGTTACAGAGCTGCTGCTGTGTTTCTCATTTCAGCTCGCTGATGCAAATGTCAGTCAAGCCCAGAAGCCCCGGGTGAGTATGATGATGGCTCTATTGCAATATCTGTGGGACAGCAACAGCCCACAGACATTGCAGTCTTGTAGGGTTGAGCTTTTGGGGAGGGATAAGCTGGACAGAAGTGGCTCTGCATAGATCTTTGTGAAGAGCTTTCTTGGTGTTTTTTGCCCAATGCAGGAAAAGGCAGCCCCTTATCTGGGTCTCTATCAGCAAAGTACTGTTATCACACACACCCCTGCCCAAAAACCATCCTGGAGGGAGCCACTCACCACCATACACTGCTTCAGGTAGCTGAAGACTTTGACTTTTAGGGGAAATGACTCTCCCCGGAAGACAGAGTAGGGCAAAGTGGGTTCCACGAAGAAGTGCTTGAAGCTCCGCAGGCTGGTGGTCTCTGAGATGCCCAACCCATGGCTCTCTGAGGTGCAGAAGGTCATGGCTCTCCAGTCTGTGATACTGTCAGGTACTGTGACAGCTAGCTCAGCAGCCCCTGAATCACTGAGGACAGAACAGAGTATAAGGGGTTGTCCCCATCCCTGTGAAGATTTCTCTTGGGAAGACAAATGGAGAAGGACTATGAACTGGAAGTGCGTGTGAAGGTTTAGGGGTTCCTAGGAAGTAGGACAGAGATATGGGAAGGATAGCAAATAGGTTGGCAAGAAAGAACTGAGAGGCAAATGCAAACCAAAATTTGCTTCTGGACAGTGCTGCACATCAAATTCTTGTTTTGTGTGGACGCACAGGGCTCCCAAGGGTCCATGTTACACATCCAGCCTGTGCCAGGGAGTATCATGTGACACTTCCACCACACTACCACCCAAACTCCCAACCACGGCTTGACAGTCACCATTATAAGTGTCACTTACAGATCTGCATACACAAAACAGAAGACAGTCTGTGCCCTGAAATGGGCATAATCCAGCCAAATGAGATGGAGTGGTAGAGAACCTATTTTACAGATGGAGAACATTGGCATGTGGGAGAATTAAGAAAGCTGAGATGTGTGAAGAGGGGAACAGTGATGATGCATAACTAGATTTTAGCTATGCCTTTAACACAGTCTCCCATAGTATCCTTGTAGCCATATTAGTGTGGGCTGGACAAGTGGATGATAAGGTAAGCAGAAAAGTTTGCTGGACTGCTGGGGACAAAGGATGGTAATTGGTGACACAAAGTCCAGCTGATGGCTGTTTACCCATGGCATCCCTCAGGGACTGACACTTGGGCCAATGCTGCTTAATGGCTTTATTAATGACCTGGATAATAGGAGAGAGCACATTCTCAGCAAGATTAACAGACTAATCTTGTTGTGTATTAGCAGACTATGTCTTGTTGGGGAGAGGGTCCTGATATGCTGGAGGGAAAGGTTACTGTTAAGAGGAACCTTGACAAGCTGTAAAAATGGGCTTGAAAATGGGTATATTCTGTATCTGGGATGGAATGATACCATACAACAGTACAGGCTAGGCAGTGACTGGCTAGTAAGCAAATCTGCAGAAAAATACATGGGGCAGAAAAGTTGAGCATGAGACATCTCATGTGCCTTTACAGCAATGAAGTCCATCTACTTATGGACTGTATTAAGATGACTGCAGCCACTGGGTTGAGTAAAGTTAGCTTCCCCCTGTATTCCTCAATTGTGGGACCACATCTGGGGTACTGTCTCCCATTTTTGCTTTCCAGTTTAAGAAAAATACTGACATACTTCAATGTGTCCAGTGGAGGACTACCAAGATGGTAAGAGGGCTGGGACATCTGATGTACAAGGAATGGTTGAAACAACTGGCGTTTTCAGACTTAAGGGAGAAAGGCTAGCAGGAGATCTTTCAGCTTTCTAAATCTACCTATTGGGAAGGTGTACAGACAATGGAACCAGTCTTTTCTGAGGTGTGTATTGACAGGATGAAAGGTAACAGACACAAGTTGGAACATGGGAAATTCTGACTTGACCTATGAGGAAAAAAATGCCATGAAGATGGTCAAACACTGGAACAGGTGCCCAGATAGTGTATGGAATCTCCATCCTTGGAGATACAGAGTACTTTACAACCTGATCTAACTGGACCTGTCTTGTGCAGGATGCTGAGCTACAGACCTTTTGAGGCCTCTTCTATCCTATAGGATTCTTTAATTTTAAGTTCCCCAGGATCAAATCTCAAGCAGAGCCAGGAACTGAACCAAACCCCCATTGTTCTTATCCACTTCTTCACACCTCCCTTTTGTTTGTGGGCACAGAAGGCAATAATGCCCTGGATCTGCTCCTGCCCATTTCCTCTCTGCTGTAGCTGGTAGGAGGTCTGAATCCATGTGAGGCCACAGCCCATAATTACTCACTTGATGGGAACCAGAGTCCAGATGAATGTCTCTGGAAACCAGGTACGTACTGGTCCTGCCTCGCTACCCAGCTCAACATGCTCTGACTCAGCACGTTCAACAGCAGCATCTGTTTCTGGGTCCAAGTTGTCCAAGTCTGCCAGCTCGCCATAAGCTATTGGAAATATAAGCATTCATTCAAAGGCAGAGCAACTGTGAAATCAGAACAGAGTTCAGCTGGGAAAAGTTCATCCCTCCCACTCCCATTCCAATCCCCCTTGTCCTCTCCAAGATGCCCTCAACCTACTTCACTATTGTCTTCCACTAGACAACACAGGAGACGATGTGGATTCTAAGCATGTGTGTGCTCCTTCATGAGGAATGCTACCTGCTCACACTTTTGCTCTCAGCCACTGCAGAAAGGCTTAGATACTGCCCAGTGCCAATCTTGGCACTCTTTCTTGGCAATCATTCTCTGGTGTCCAGAAAGACCTTTCCTAGTCTTACAAACAAATGTTCCTTCCTGAGACAGCTGCCTCATTTCCCCCTTTGACCATATTACCTTCCTGCCTGCCAGCAGAAGCTTCCAAGCAGGTTCTTGCTATGCAGCCATCCCTCTGCCCCTCCAGACCACTGGGCACACACACACACACACACACACGTCAGGACTCTTCCCCTCTTCCTGTGGTGCACATCTGTGCAACCTCCCACTTCTCTCTGGAAACCATCCCCAGTTCCTCAGCACACTGCATGTTCAGCTGCCCTTGTGCAGCCTGTATGTTACCCGTGATTTCCAAAGAAACAGGATAAATCGAGATGTACACATGTAGTCGTAGTAGAAAGTGGTCTGGGTACGGCACTCAATTGGAGACTTGATTTTAAGGCTGGTTAAAAATGTTAGACCTGAATTCTGGAGGAAAGAAGGGGAAGAAAAGATTTCAGTGGAGGGGGTGTTGTGTCTGAGGGCCTGGCTCTGCCCCTGCCTCTCAGGATATCAGCCACCCTGTGTTCTTGCACCTCAGCCTCACCTGCAAATCTATACAGGGAGAGAATGCAGAACCACCTTGCTCCCAAAGCCTGATCCTGGCACCTCATGTTAAAGGAGGCTCTCTCCAGTCAGGACTGTGGGAGACACCACTCAAATGTGCATGCTCACACACAAAGTCATTATTTTGTCAACACAGTTTGCTGCCCACCCTAAAACAGACCTGTTGCCGTCTTTCACTTGCTATTCCTTTCTACTATTCTTTCCCTCCTTTCTCCAGTCCCCCTTTTCTCTCAGGGGCTTTGCTTGTTTAACCTCCAATTTTCTCTGTCTCAGGCTGAAACTCTCCTCTCCTTCCAACCTCTAGAAAGTCTGAGGGTCTTGAGCTTAGGATAAATGGGGAGCTGCATTTTATGGCTCTGTGCAATTGATGGGAATTTATCAGGCTGGGATCATGGAGTGTCAGAGATCTCTCAGTTCAGAAGCTTGGCAAATTCAGAACCTGAAGCTGCCAGCATTTACAGGAAAGACAGTCTGTGACGCTACCCAGTGATGACCTGGGATACAAAAGGGTTCAGCTCTGATATTTCAGGTTTTCTGGAAATTAGATTTACCTTCAGAAGTTCATAAACATCTGGTTGGGACACTGCATAAGAGTCTCTGTTGTTCATGAATGGTGACATTGTTCCTGGTGGAAGGATGGTCTGAGGGGAACTGATGATTCCTGGGCTCTTGTGGCTAGTACAGTAGTCACTGTAAGAGTCTGTGAGGGTGCTGGGGTGCTCCTGAGAATAGCTGAACATATTGTACACCTGTAGATAGGGAACGAAACCAGTACATGCCAGTGTGAGGGGTGGGAAGTTTTTTATGTCTATCCAGAGATTTTCTGTGACCACCGTTTTCTGTGACCGGGGGAAGAGCTCAGATCCTGCCTGCCACAAAAGCCCAGCCCCAAAGGTTTCGAGCTTTATGGAGAGCTTCCACAAGTTTTAGATGCATAGCACCAGAGATGAACACAAAACCCTCTGGAGTACGGCTGCGTAGCTGCAGCCACTTCTAGCTCATAGATTGTACTTGTGAGCTCAATGTGTACAGTGAGGACACCTTCCCTGTAAAAGCGTTAGATAGCTTCTTGTCTGACTGAAGACACATCCTGGATCCACCAAGACAGTGTCAAGAGGCAATTCAAGGGTCCTTAGACCCATTGCATCCCAGGCCTATAGGACAAATGTGAACCTTCCACTGCTAAGACACCACTTATAGTTCAGTCTGTGAATGGAAGGACTGTCTGGTTCATGTGAGCTGGAACAATGACATGGAGCCTATCGCACATCAGGCATTTTTTTAAACATAACATTTTTTTTCAGAGCACTGTCATAACTTGGTTCAGGAGATGGAAACCTCTTGCCACCTGGTTGCCACTGTGGCAAAGCACTCTAAGTTTAACAAGGATGTGGCTTTGGGCTTCACTTGGGGATGACAGTGGGTTATTCTATTAAATTCCTCTGTAGAGACTGGAAATTTTGACTGGTATTTGATGTTGGCCATCATTTTTTCTTATTAAGCCATGCCCTGTCCCCATTCAAGTACTTGTTGGTATATCCACCATGCCTAATTAACCAGTGCCTGCAACCAGATACACAAAAGGCATCTCTCCAATATTAGCACTAAAGTGACTCACACTATCCCTGGATAGCTCAGCCTCTGGCCTCAGGAGAAGGACACTCTGGTCAACAGCACGGATGCTACATAGGGATCCTGGTGCAGCCTGCAAATGGAGACGGACAGCCGATCCTGGGAGAGCCACTGTGTCTGAGAAGCCAAGTTTCACCTGAAAGAGCAGAAGAAAGAGGGACTGAAGACACTGACACAGGAAGGAAAGGGGAGACTGTGGCTACTGGATTCTGATGGACATCTATTTCCAATTTGTAGTTAATTAGCTACCTTCCATCCTACCTGCCCCCTTAAGTTTTGTACACAACTTACATGGTTCCTGAAGCACTTGGAGACTTTCAGACTGAAAATGTCAGCTGCCACTTGTCCCTCAGGGAAGGCAGTGTAAACAAAGAGGGTAGCCATGGGTGACATGAGGTCAATGGGCAGAGTAACATTGAAAGCCCCACTATACTGACCTGAAGGAAGAAGGAGAAATAGAGAAAGTATAGGAAGAGGCTCTTTAAGAATTACAGCAGCAACATGCTCATCCTCTATAATACTTCTGTACAGTTACTTGGATAAAAACTATTCTGCCTTGCTTCTGAGGAAGCCACAGCTAGACCAGGATGTAGGTTAGTGCCATTTTGTAGCAGTGACCCTACATCATGAGGGATCTTGGCAACTGTGTGCACTTGAAAGAGAAATGACTTTCCACCTGAGTCCAGCGAAAAGATTCTGTGAGTTTTCTTGGAGGCCTGTGATAATTCCTGGTTGGCAGATAAACTCACAATTTCATCATTTGATCATAAAATAAATTAGGGAAATTAGAAGGCAGAAGAAAGATAGCATATTTGCCATTTCCTCTTGGTTTTTTCTGCCAGCTCTGTTGTTTCCTGTTGGTCTCAGATCTCTTTTCTCTCCTTCTCCATTTAGGCTGGAAGGGCTTTCCTGTTGGGTCCTTAATCTGTTCCTGGTATTTAGATGTTCTTACCTAATTGTGGATCAAGAAGTACTGTTGTTTGGCCATGATGCACAAGTGATCCTCTGGCCAAAACCTAAAGGGTAGTGAATAGAGCAAAGAGTTGATAGTGCCTCTGCTCTATGTCTCTGGGCCAGCAAAGGGCCCTATGCTGACACAGACCCGTCTCAAAGCTGACCTCATTGCTGGTACTGCCCTGCACTCACCAGGTGGTAGAAATCTGTTCTGGCAGCCCCATCCCCTAGCTCTGTGGCTAGGATGTGATAGTACACAGTGACCTGCTGCACGTCCCTGCAGGGCAGCATTGTCTGC
Organism: Phalacrocorax carbo; assembly: GCF_963921805.1. Lineage (NCBI taxonomy): Eukaryota > Metazoa > Chordata > Aves > Suliformes > Phalacrocoracidae > Phalacrocorax > Phalacrocorax carbo. The sequence continues at coordinate 83,932,816 of NC_087513.1, read as the reverse complement.
ACTGGGTGGATCCTCACAGAGCTGCGGCTGGAAGAGTAGAAGGCCCTCAGTGTGAGGGATGCACTGCCATAAGACACCTTCGTATTTCGGCCGCTTAAGTCCTCTGGCTGGGTCTTTGCCTGTGGCACAGAAAAGGTGGCTAGGTGTCTGACAATTTCTTACAGCTCTCCCCATGCCAAAACAAAGACCGACTGGACAGTGGGCTCTGAACTCTACCAGGGTAAGGTGTCTATTTCCACCTAAGCCAAGCTCAGACAACCCCTTTCTGTGGAATTTGGCATTGCCTGCTTCACCACGCTCTGGGATAACTAGTGCATAAACAAAGATACAATCTTTCCTCTGTTCATTCCCTGTTGGTGGCATCCCTGTTTAGCTCCTTACATCCTAGTTACCTGCGCTGCTCCAGATTGGCTTGCAGCAACTGGTTCCTTACTAGCCTTCCTTCTTTCTCTCCCAAGTTTTCTGCCTCTTATATCCCAGGCTTCTTCTAAGTCTTATGCTATGAGGAAACATAATGCAAACTGGTCACTGATATTTTCTTCTCCATATGTATTTTCAGCTACTTTTTCCCTAGCTCCTTTCCTATCTTCCTGTTCCATACCATGTGGGAGTTCTTCCTTTGCTTTCTGTCCCTGCCCAGCCCCACAAAGCCCTTTCCACCTCAAGCAGAAGTGCTATGTAGGTAGATCGCCATGACAACTTCATGGGGCCTCTGTCCACTGCCCCAGCTCTCATCATGTCTTCTGACTGCTCAGGAACTGTGTGTGGCAGCAGGGGCCAGAACCCTGGCTCTGCTATGGCCTATTTCTCTTGCCTTAGATCTACTATTTCACTGCTCCATGCCTCCATCTCCCTAGTTATACCAAGGCAATGACATAGACTATAGGTCTGAGGGTTGCACTGCTTAGTGCTAGCCAAATCCAGTGTAATTATTTGGCTTAACCTGTAGTAGAACTTTACTGCTGTTGCCCCATGCTGATGTCTCTAAGGTGAAAGAGGCCATCCCAGTGTCATCCGTGAAGTAGGTCTTGGTCTGCTTCCTGCTACCATAGGACACTGTAAGAATCACCTCCTTGTTCTTCAGGTATGTCCCATTGGCACTTCTGAGTTCCAGCTGTAACGATGCAGAGAACAGTCAGAGAATTGGAGGCCTCAGGACTGAAAATCTGTCTCCCAGTAGAAGTCCCAGTTCCCCTCTCTGCCATGGCACTCTCAGTGTGAACTCTAACTCCCCTAACGCCTCCCCATTTATATAGCAGCTATGTCATCTGAGAAAGCCATGTGCCTATCCTGTGGTCACACATTTGGATTACCTCTTGGTAGAGATGTCAGAGGAGAGGCTGAGACAGAGGACTGTGCTAGCAGCTTTGGGCAGCTCAGAGCAAGGGCTCAGTACTTCTGTACCCACCATCCCCTTATGCCCAGCTGCTGGGCTTTCCATGTTTCTGGCCTGTTCACTTACATTTCCATAGTAGGGAGCTCCTTGCTGATAGTAGTAGCTTGTCCCCCAGAATTGGAGAGTTGTGATATCAAAAGTGACCTTACAATTTTCAGTGGTGTTGAACTCCACCCCTAGGACAGACAGGAGGTACGTGCAGGTGAGTATCGTTTCTGAGGTAAGGGATGGACTATCACTCATAGCAATTGTTGTTTCTCTATGTAACTTCAGGAGTCATTTAACACACACACACTTGGCAATAGTGCCTCCTACATTCTGACCTGCTAGAATGACAGCAATGTACCAGAAGGTCTCTGCCAGACAGCTCTCAAATGCTTTTTCTGACTTTGTTTAAGGTGGCCCTACTCATAATTGTCCACATCCATTCTCCTCCCATTCTTACAGCAGAATCACTAGAAGGCAACATTTTTCCTTGCCTTCACCACATTAGTTTACAGTCTGCTGTCTTACCATGTGGTACCAACCTGAAATCACTGCAGTTGTTTGCTAAGTGAATGTGTGTCACTGCTTTCAGCAAGTCGCTGCAAATTATTTCCTTGTAAGGAATGGTTTGTAAAATTTTGTAAGAGAAGAAACCTTACAGGATGGGATATTTAACAGTAGCTCTGGACAAGTAGCCTCATCTCCCTGTCTGGGATGAGGAGATAAATCTGATGAGGAGCAATTAACTGTACACAGTCAGGACCATGGTTACACTGGTTGCTTTGAGTATCTCCTCATTCCAATGGACTTTCCTAAAGTATAGTTTAAGATCAAAAGAACGTGGCCTGGCACGTATACTTCTACTATCACTAAAAGATGAGAAAAAGCAGCTCCTGCCCATCTCTGACTAACCAAGGTGGCTGTCAGAGCTGGACTGGCCACAGCAGCTTGTGGAGGAATAGGCATACTAGTAAAGCCCATCCTGCAACTGGGACAAATCACATATCCTTTGTGAGTTAGACCTGGGTGGTATGGTACATGAGAACATCTATGCTGCTATGGTGCTCCCAGGGAAGACACAACCATCTGAACACTTGACCCTATGGGAGCCAGTGCAGAAAGCTCCAGTGGTTTGATGGGAAGACACAAGGATCCATAAGGACTCTTACAGATGAAAACGTAAAGACAAGCATGTTGCATTAGTGTAAAGTAAAAGATTTTCCATGAAGTGTAGAATCAGTTTTTGCTACCTGTTCCACTTTCTTTCAGAAAAGCCACAGCTTCCAGGTTGAAATCATAATTGTCACTACGCTTCTGGTGGTAGATCTTAGTATTCACCTCAGTGGCAAAGCAGCCATCCTTGTTTGTCTGGGGATGTGAAATTGTATCTGTTAACCAATCACAGATGTGCTAATCCCTTCTGTAGTGCAGATCAAGCCCAAGGCCCAGAAGCCTAAAACTACACAACTAAGACACTTGAGTTAAAGGAGCAACTCCCATACGGACATGAAACATACTTCTTTTCTGTGGAGAGTCACTAATAGGAGATGCTGTTTCACACGTGTCTCATCTTTACATACTCACTCATGTGCCAGAAGCAAACACACGTTGTCATTTCTCCCTGACAATATGATTCCTTCTGCTAGGGCAGGATTTATCTTTAAGATATGTGCTAGGTTACTTAAAAATATATAAACAAATACAGATACATTAATTCAACCCTAGCAATTGCTAGCTTAGGTACAAGAGATAATGTCTGTGTCTCCAAAACAGCTCTTTCTGGGAAACAGCACATAGGTGTTCACATGAGGTTAAAAGGTGGTGCTAAAGAACATCTAGTGGAAGTGAATCAGTGTGGGCAGTGTTTGTATTTTTTATTGTCATGTTGCAATACCTGTTTTGCAGGCAAATTTGCAATAGTTAGCTTGCCTACAGATGCTTCTTCCTTTGAGTGCATCTAAGTGCAGTCAGAGAAATCACCGAGAGGAGCTAAGATTGTTACACTGGGGAGTTAAGGACATATCAGTCATTCATCCCCCAGCAAAAAGCATCCTGCTTCAATAGCTGATGTCTGTCCCACTCCTTCCTTTAGTATTTTTCCCTTTTTCTGCCTCTGTTCCTCTCTTTTACAAGAGGAGGGATGTCCCATGTGCTCACCTCACCAGTGTAATCCTTACAAATACTGCGCTTGGCTTTGGAAGACTTCCAATTATAGTGGATATATTTACGGCACACCACAGCCTTCACACTACCTTGTACTGGTTTCCCGTACGTGTACCTGGCAAGCATAGCAGAGAGGACTTACATACAGAAACACTGCTCAAAGGTGAATAATTTCAGCTTTAGCCTGTGGTTTGCAGCTATACAAGTCAGCAGCCTGCAGTATCTTCATGGTTCATAAGCTCAGCAGAGGCCAAGAAGTTAAACTGACTTCATCTGATTGAGACAGAAGGCAGGTGAGTTATCTCCAAGTCAACACTAGTCCCACCAGGCAGTGGTAGGGGACATTGTGCTGGCCATAAGTTGAGTCATTATTCCTTCCACTCTGGCACTAATCAATGCAGCAGAGGTACTGTATTGTAGGGCACATGCCCCACTGAGGGGATCTGCTGCCACACCTTCAAACTTACAAAGAAAGAAGTAGGGAGAAACAATATGGGGAAAGGTGAGAGTCCAGGAGAATTTCTTAGCAAAGGATGTCAGGGTAGCAGACTTTGGGGTTTGGGTAAGGTTGGCAGAGACCATTTTGAGCTCAGTTATTGATAGCTGTGCCATTTCCAAACCAGTAAGAATGCACCTTCTGCCACGATAAGTCAGCTCACATGCCACAGATGTGGAGATGGAAGTTCTCCTCCAAGATAGTGACCACCTGAGGCATCTGGATGGAGACACTGAACTTAGGCAGCACTGTGTGAAAGCAAGAGAAATATAATTCAGTAAGAATACAGAGAGCTCATTTGGTCCGATCCTCCACAAATAGTTGTTCACAGAAAAGAAATCTCTCCTTTCTTTCCCTGACTACCAGCACAGGGCCTGGTAGCAATGTACCAGCAGCCAAGCCAAGAGAGTGTGATGGGAGTAGACAGTCTTGGTCTCATCCCCAGAGCACAGCTGTGGGACAGTGCCTCAGTCCATGCTCAGGATATGTGGGAGGGAGAAAGCCAGTGGGCCTGAGTGAAAGTCAATGATTATACCTACTGGCAGGCAGTTGGACATCTCAGGTGCTAGCACAACTAGAGCAGCTGTTCACAGCTGCATAGCCCATTCAGCTCTGTGTGAGAGAGGGGAGCTGGAGGCAATCCATCTTTCTCTGCTGCTGTCACCTCCCTGAGACTCTTACCGTACTCATCTACCCTGAAGGTATGTGTCCGGTCAGGCATTTTGATGATGTACTCTCCAACCGGTGCTTCTGCAGCCAGAGGGAAGGACAGATCCACAATGCCTCCCACAGGTGTAATATTCAGCCACTGTGCAATTCGGTTCCCTTTGGGGTCCTGCATAGGTATTAGTAGAGAGCAATTATTTCCCAGTGCAAAAAGAGACTCTTCTGCAGGACGTCTAAGCTACAACAGCATGGTCTGAGCATATATCCTCTTGTCCTGAGAGCCCAGCTCTATTACACAGCTACAGTGCTCAGGTGAGTCTGAGCTCAAAGAGAACAGGGCTTTTCTCCCTGTCTCATTGACAAAGTCAATCTATCATCATATTGCTCTGTGGTGGCACTGCCACCTCACTGACTGCTGCAAAACTGTGGTTTACTGCCTGTCTGTCTCACTAAGAAAGGCTGGCATTGCCCCAGGTCACTGTGGAGAGGGTCAATCCTGACAACACATGCTACCTAAGGCATGAACTACCTGGGAGTGATTACTGGGGAGTCTGATGTCTTGAATACCCAGGAAAGTCTAGGGAAATGAGTCCAGGAGTTCATGCAGGGGGCCATGAGGCTCAATATAGAAAAGAGGATATAAAGACCTGGGGTGCAAGGGCATTTGGGGGCTTTGTTGACTGTCACAGTCAGTCCATGAGGGACAATGTTCCCCGAGTGCTGGTTCCTGGGAGGGCAAGGTGCAGAATTCTGGCTACAGTCACACCATCCAACCAGGAAGGACTTAAAGATGGGTGCTTTATAAACATACAGAAAAAGTGGGAACTGTGGTTTGAAACGGTGAAGCTGGATCAGAGTGCTACTTTTGTATAAACTGGCATAAAGCATTGTGTATGTGTCTCAGAAACCATGTGCTTATGTATTGATTGCTTGGTGGGTATGGCATGCAAATGTGCATTAGCTACTGCCAATTGCTAGTTGGAACTGAGACTTGTCTGCATAGGTTATTACAAAATCCCCACTGCTTTCAGGTATCTTTCCTCAGCTCAGGTGATTGCAGTCCATATTCTACCTATAATATTGAAAATAAACTAACAGATTTTAAGAATAATATCCTGAAGGCTGCTTTAGGAAGTTTCTCTAGCTTTGTAGCCACAACACTAACTGGTCAAACTTTTATTTTCTCTATGTTAGATATTAAAGTCTCCTAAAGAAACTTCAGGATTTTCACACATCTTCAATTCACAGGCTAGAGGGACTAAAAGTCTGTGATCACTCTAGAAAAGTTTGCTGGAATGGTTTTCAGTGGCACCTATCATTTACTGCAGGGAAACCTGTGTGACTGGTATCATGGCACTGCACTGCCAAACTTGTGTGGATACTAAAGGAAGTAGGGGCAAGAATTTGAGGACTGTTCCCATTAATTCTGAGGCACTGGCTCTCTGCATCCATATTTCCCTATAATAATTTCCAAACCTATGCCTTTCCCAAGGTGAGAAGAGATCACAACTTTCCATAAAGTAGGTGCTTTACCTTCAGTTCCACCAGCCGGTGCTGTGGGGAGGAAATAACAGTTACTAGTGGGATGCTTTCAGGTAAGTTACCATCCACCTCCCTTGCATTTTTTTATCTCCCAACCATCCATGAGTCTTCCCTAAGCAATTCCCTGGGACTGCCTGTGACCCAACATCATGAGCAGGTCCTGCATTGCAGCTGGTGCCCAATGCTGTTTATAAGCACCAAAAGCAACACTGAGACTAGCTGGCCACAGATGGGTCACCTAGCTGGGCCAAGAACTGACCCAGAAGTCATGGAGGCAGTCCATAGCTTTTCCAGACTTATTAAGGTTTCTCCCCTCTCAACTTACCGTTTCTTTGCTGGCAATAAAGTTCTGATCCAAGGTTACAATTCGCAACTTGACTATAGAGCAAAAGAAAAACAGGACTGGCTGAAATGAAATCAAGTCTGTTAATAATAAGAAGAATGGATGGCTAAGAAAGATGTGCCCATGTGCTTCACTGAGAGGGTGTGGGTAGCATCTAGAGCCCATGCTCAAAGCCCCGCTATGCACTGGCAGCCTGCTAGAAAAGAAGTGGTAAGAAAGACAGCGTGGGGTTTCTGGGAAGGCTAGTTGTGCTGGTGTGAAACAGCATTTTTCTGGATATTGGATCTGTGGTGGGGCACTCAGTCTTGCCTGAAGTGAAGGTCATGCCAGTGGAAAGGTTGGAGAGGCATTGGGCAAACAGCTGTACCCTGTGGTGATCTGAGCTGTACTAGGGCAGTGATGGGGCCTGCAGGACTGTGATCCTTGTCTGAGGGAATCTGTGGGAGGGAGAGGGATTTAGGGCACTATCACACTCTTGTGGCTTTGACTGGAGCAATCATGAGTATAACACCAAGGCATCTGAACCTTTTCTCATGCATCAGCCAAAACACACAAGTCCTGTTCACACTGGGATGCTGTCTGAGTATGGCTAGTACTGGGGAAAACACAAGCTATGCTGACAAGGAGAGAGCTATCCCCAAATCAGAAACAGAATCAGAGCAGAAACAGCCTAGAAGGCAGATGAATCCTGTAAACCATCTCCCTTGCAGAGCAGGCCCCACTCCAAGCTCTAGTGGCTACCCCATATTTTGTGGCCTGAAGACTGCACTGTCTCTCACAAGACATGGCATTCTGTCCATACCAATCTGTCCAGGTTTGTACACAGGTTTGTCTGTCTGGATAAAAGTCTTCTTGTTTGCATGCCTGATTAGGACTTTTTGTTTCTTCTGATACTCTGAGTTGGCTTCCAGGACTGTGATCCCAATAAAAGCCACTTCATTGGGGTTTCCAACAGGAGGAGGGACCTGCAGGCATAGTTGCAACCATCACTCAGGGTGGATCCCGTTCATGGATCCTCAGGGTTTTAGAATAACGATTATGATACTGCTTTTATATTGCTCTAGTTCTTGCCCTGAAAGACCTCACAGTACTTATCAGAATATTTTCTAGAAGAGTAAAATATCAGTGGGGCTTCACAGCAGGAAAGACACTGGCAGACCTATACAGACTGAAGCAGAAGATCTAGTACCCTATTAAGATGTCCCCATGGGAAGACACAATTCTTTGCCTTTCTGTCCAGCAAGAGCTCATATGTCATCCACCCTACTGACAACCCCGGAAAGTATATTCCTCACCTGGAAGCTTGTGCAGTGAAAGAAGGTGAGCTGAGAGATGGACTGAGTGATCAGAGTCTCATTCCCAGCTCTGCTTTCCAAGGTTACTGTCACATGGATTGGGACTGCTTGCTTTCTGCTGAGTTGGAGGCACACTGTCTCTGAGAAGGGGTAGTAGAGCTGAGATGGTATTGCCACAGCATAATTTCTATTTTAAAAAGAAAAAAAAAAAGGTCAGGCAAAACTGATTTTCTAAGAGGACAGGTATTGACCATAGGATTTGGGTACTTCCTAATATGACTTCTGGTCTCTTCATTCCACTGTTACGATGCCAGTGGGACAAGATCACACCATTCTTCACATCTATTGGTACTGCAGCCATTAACACTGAGTCTGCACTACATGCTGCATGCACCTGTCAAAAGATAAAGTCACTGCTTCCAAAACTGAAAGTCAAAATAAGGTGAAGAGACCTCCACGTGTCACCCAAGGGATCAGCAGCAGAGCTTGGCTACATTGCAGGTTTTCTGAAACTTCAGCTTCTTCACTGAAACACACTACATATCACTCAGTTTTCTTTGTTGGTTATCTGGTTTCTGTCCTATCAGCTGCCCTTGAACTCAGAACCAATGCCAAGCATATGAGACCTGGTGTACCAGCTTTGTGTCCCAGATACAGTCTCATGAGTACCTTCTGCTCCTTACATTCTGTCCTCTTTGCTCTCTTATGCCTCTGTGGCTATTCTCATGGCTGTACCCATGGGTAACACCAAGAAGCTGTTCATATTGGATTTTTTTAATCTTATACTGCACTTCAGCAACTAGGACCAAAGAAAAGCCAGCTTTCTAGCAGGTCTGAAAACCCTTATCACTGACTTCTCCTACTTACTGCCTCTGGACAGGTTCAGCCAGCAGCATGTTTTGCAGCAGCAGGAGGGCAGGGCCTGGAAAGATCAGAACAGCAGGAGGCAGGGACGTGACCTGCTGGCAGTTTTTAGCTGGAGCTCAGCACCCTGGCAAGAGGGAGTCAAAGTCCTACTGGCCAAAAACCCTGAGTGCTTTCACACTTGAGTGCTGTCAAGCTGCCTTGAGCAGCTTGTCTGCTGCTAATAGTAGGTGATCTGATAAAAGATGCCAACAGCATTCTGATTTTCCTACTTAAGCTGACTCATGGCACCTCCCCACTGCCACTGGGCTAAAGGATGGGATGAGCACTAAAGACTCACTTCTTGAACCTCCCTTGTTCTCAATGACCCTTTCCTCTGGAACATTTTCTTACATGCCATTGCCAATTGCCTTCTGAGCTATGAAAGTATGAGACAGCATCTCTGAGGCTGTCATTCAAGGATCCCAAGATCCAGGCTGGATTACTTTCTCATGAATCTACAAAACACATTGCCATATAGGCAGGACAGCAGACAGCCTATTGAAGCAAGCAGAATTTCCATAAAGCAAAGCTTCATGCTGAAAGAAACAGTGGGAAACAGGTAGCAATAAAGCATCATTTGAGCAGGAGCTGTGTCAGCCTACAGAACACATCCTAGAGGAAGAGGCTGTACTCCCACTGGAAGATTTTTAAAACGAGACTTGTGCATGCCACACCACACTCAGCAGGAGGGAACCCAGCTATGACCCAGTCACATATTTCCCACTGTAACATCTAGTGTTTGAGCACAGCCCTGTTTCTGTTTGCATTTATGCCATGGCTGCAAAAGCAAAGGCCTTCAAAAGGCAAGAGCAAGTATCACAGCAGTGCCTGCTGGAAGAGGAGTTGCATTCCTGGTAAAGTATATGAAGAGAAGCAGTGCTGGGAATTGTCCTTGCCAGAGGTTTCGTAGTCTCAGGGAGCAGATGGCCAGCTAAGCCAGAACGAACACATTGCTTTACAAAGAGCATCCCTACTAGACACCTTGGGCTCATGTTGGCCCTGTTTGTAAAAGCACCCACCTTTGTCTGCTAAAGATTTAAATAGCGACCTATGATTCTGGGGACAAAATCATACCCCAAGAGGAAATATATTGTGGAGCACAGTAGGAGATGTGAGATGCTGGCAGGTCAGAATTAAACACATGCAGAAAGCTGGCAGAGATATTCTGCCTGAGTACTTGCAGAAATACATGGCCTACATAAAAGGCACTAAAGGGAGAGCCAAGGAGTAGGGGGAGTGTCAGGGGGATGAGAACCAAGTAAAACCTTGGGAATATGAGAAATTTTGCTTCTTTGGAAAAACACTCCTGGTCTTACGACTTCTGTCCTGTTTCTGTCACACTACCACCACCACCCCCAGCCCCAGGATTCCCCACAGATCAGAGCACGTATGTGAAGCAGCTGAGGTTCTTACAGCGTTGCAGGCATTTCGGCCATGCTAGGCAGGAGGAGGATGCTGGCCCACAGGAAAGTGATGCTCCACATAGCTGATTGCAGGTCAAATCCCTCCACGGAAAGGTGAGCCTCTCCTCTGTCCCTCCTTTGCCCCTGCTTCTGCTGCTTTCCTTCTTCCCTCTCCCCCTCATCCAGAGCTGAAGGACTATGAAGCTCCTGCCCTGACAGGGTGCCTGTCTCTCTTTTGGCTTCAAAACAAGGTGGAAATCATGCTGCGCATGGCTGGGGCTGGTACGTGGGCGGGTGGAAGGGGTGGAGACAGTGTTTATTACCAAGTTTTACATTACATTACAGTGTTTATCACCAAAGGCACTTGCCTCGAAGCTTTGTAAGGCTTGTTGATATTTCACTGGGAGATGTCTTGCTCTGCTGCCTTATGCAGTACAGCTGAAGGCACCAAGAGTACTCAGTTACTATGTTTGGTACAGGGGTCCAATTTTTACAAAGGTGTCTTCACCAGGATTTCACTGGAAACATCCTGGGGCAAATTAATTTTTTGTGATGTCAGTGAATTTTTTTCCAGGGTTCTTCTGTAGAACTTCTTTTTTATGTATTATTTACTTCTTTCTGAAATTTCATTGCTGGCCTGCAGCCTCTGGCCAGACCCAGGACACCACACACAGCTCTGCCAACGCCTACACTCCTCCATAGAAGGAGGGAAGAACTTTAGCATGTTATTATCTTTTTGCTGTCTATCTGTTCCCATTTAACTTCAGAGGCAGCCAACTTGATGACCACTCAGAGATGCAGAGCCATGGGGACTGTTTCTGAAATTGGACGGAACTCTGATTGTTTTTTGTCCCACTAGTTTAGGCTTGAACTCAAAACCCTGTTGATTTCAGAGAATCAAATATGCTCCCAGATCAGTGACATACAGTGCTTTAAACCCACCGATTATCTGAATGTCAGAGCTAGTGTGTTCCTGTTACATTGGACTGTGCACTAAGAGAGTGGATGCTAAGCACACAAACGGGGACTATGCCAAAGTAAATCCAGGAGGTTGCTTCAGCTGGGAGCAAAGAGTGGCTGTCTGGCAAATTCACTCTATATTGTGTACCCTTGGTTATGCTCTGCAAAAATACAGTTGGGGCCAGGGCAGGATGAGGACATCAACCTTCAGATAAGTTCATGTCTAGAGGGAAAATACATCCAAGCCCTGTTCACTTCACTGCTGCCACCTAGGAAAAGGAAATATAAGGCTGCAGTGCTTGAGAAGAGTCTGGAGGAGATGGGTGGTGGTGTCAGCATAGAACTACCTCATAGCTGGGGGAAGCTGGCAGAAAACTGGACATGCGGCTTGGGGGAATGTAAAGTACAGCTTTGCTAAAATATGTGACTAATTAAAATGTCTTGCTTTATTTGGAAAAGCCTTACAGTGGGGCTAGAAGGGGAGTTGGCAGTGGGTGGCAGGAGCAGCCCTGGAGAAGGTTCTGTACCCAGGAGGATCAGACATGACTGGGATGGATGGGTGGACAGAGGTGGTGGTGCAGGTAATGGAGGTGAATTGAAAAGTTTTTACTCCAAGCTCTAATTAAATACTGGATGAGAGGAAGATCACTAATGATGCACAGAGTATTGAGGATGCTTTTTAGAAGCTGAGGTCCGTAGCTGGTGTGCAGCTTTGGCTTTCATTGTATGCTACAGCCAGGATCCAGACTAGCCACAGCTGAGTGTTTCTCTTAAATCCCCTTCAGCCTGGGTTAGACGTCAGCCACCCCACATCTCCCCCACAGTGCTCTGGCACCCCATGGCCTGGAATACCATGCAAATGTAGTTGTGGATAGAGAACTGTGCATTGTGGCCTTTACCCTGCTGCTGGTGGAAGCAAGTAAATAATGTCATTAGCCTGGAAGAGATACTGTCGCCATATACCAACTCCCCCACTCTTTGGACTTAGGAGCATCTGAGCGGGGTATTTAGGATTGCTCCAGCCCATCAGTACAGGCAGTTCTCTCCTCCTGTGGGGATCTTGTCAGCTGTCTGTCCCAGCCCAAGCAATGGGAGCACCAGTGCTCCTCTTAGCCCTGATCCTATTCCCAGTTGCAGCTGCAGCAAGCCTGGAACCGTGAGAATATCTTCTTTTGATTTCGGGGTGCTTGGTGGAAGGGACTGTCATTGAAGGGTGGTGCTGAGGTCCTGCACTGTTTATCATCACAGAGCTGAATAGCGGGGGCCTTGTTCTCAGGGAGGCTAAGCTGAAGCAGCTCCTACTGAGTCCTGCTGGAGCACTGGGTGTCGAGCACCACTGCAGGTGAAGCCCCTAGTGTTTTCTTGTGTGGGCACTGCACTGCACACACCACACAGCTACAGAAGCCACAAGTTTTGCCTCTGTTCATCCTGTGCTGGTGTGCTGGTGAGGGTGAAATTTTGTGTGAGGACTGAGGCCCTGTGCCTCAGCCGCTGAGTCTTCGGCTTCATTCCTCACACAGCCTTGCTCTGTGTACTTGCAATTGGAGAATCATACACTGGGCAGCTGTGTCATGGCTGGTGGCAAGATGGTGACAGACAGATACCAGCAGCCCTCTGGTTCCCAACTGGGCATGTTGCTTCTTTCTGGTATGGAAAGGGAGCTGCACTATAGTTCCTTCACTGCAGGCCTCCAGACATTTCTGATCCCTTGTCTACCTCTTCATGAAAGCAGCAGCCTCTGAATTGTTTTTGAATATCTGCTCTCTTCTAGTCACTATATGATGGTGTTCCCTGCTGTCATTCACCATTCCCAAGAGGAGAAGCTCTGAATTCACCTCTGCTGAGGTCATCCAAGTGGCTGTAACCTTAGAGGTGACAACACAGGATCACACACTGGTGTAACAGGATGTGGAGAAGCCAGGCACTTTTCAGTGTGTCACCTTCCAGGTAAGTGTAGCTGTGGCTGCTGATTTGGCAGTGGATTGTCTCACTTTCACTTCAGACAGGAGCCCAGCACTTCTCTGTGCACACTGTCCTTTGCCTTGCCATAGGTTGCAAGCAGGTTAAGTGTATTTCCCTATTAGTGCCAGGCAAAACACAGCAGTGACCTGGAAACTAGCAAAGTAGGGGATCTTTCCTGTGTAGATAAAAACCTGTCCTTTTGATCTGTATCAAGCCTGCCATATGAAGACAGGCTGGGAGAACTGGGTTTGTTCAGCCTTGAGAAAAGGAGGCTTAGAGGGGATCTCATCACCACGTACCAGTACTTAAGGGGTAGTTTCAAAGGTGGAGGCTCCCTTTTTACAAGGAGTCACATGGAGAGGACAAGGGGGAATGGACACAAGTTGCTTTTGGGGAGATTCTGATTGGACATGAGAGGGAAATTTTTCACAGTGAGAACAGTCAACCACTGGAATAATCTCCCCAGGGAAGTGGTTGACGCCACCACTTTTAAGATTTGGCTGGACAGGGTGTTGGGCCATCTTGTCTAGACTGTGCTCCTCCTAGAAAGGTTGAACTATGTGATCCCTGAGGTCCCTTCCAACCTGTGATTCTGTGATTTCATCCTATGTAAAGCCTGTTGGAAAACACCGACTTTCAGTTTACTCAGTGTTTGGTCCCTAAAAATGCTTGTATATTGCAGTGCAAGTCAATGCATAGGGATTACATTCTTTTCACCCTGGCTTCCTCAGAAGCCTGTCCCTCCAGCTCTGAGAGGACCATCCAGCTCTAAAGCTGCATCTATACTGCAAGGTGTAGTTACAGCCTGCATAGACATTGAGCTTGCTTTAATTTAGCTGTGATGGGTGGTGATGGCACTGAACCCACAATGAAATGAATTGCTCCTAGCCAGTCTGGATATTTCTTGGGTGTCTTGAGTTCCTGTCATTGCAACTTTGCTGCTTTTGTTAGCCTAACTGGACACACTGAGGCTGGGGCATGACTACAAGACCTTCAGTTACATTTCTGGAGAGCCATGGAGATGTGTCTGGTGCTGAGGCTCTACAGACTGCCCCTGCCTTCCTCAGAACCTTCCTAAGTCGCTGTGCCTATGCCCTGATTGTCCTGCAGGTTCAGCAGAACTCAAGGCGGGGCTGTAGTCACTTCTGGTTCTTGCATCAACAAGACAATCATTAACTAAGTGTTTGATGCCAGCCCTTAGGAGCCAAGGAAGTCTGCTGTTAGCAAAAGGACGCTTTCTCCTGGTGAGCTTGGTCTTTCTGCTACTGAGATGTCCTGGTTTTGCCTGATCGGTATCATATCTTCTGTCTTGGTCAGCTCCAGATCTGACTTCCCTACGGTTTTTCTTGGTTTCATGAAAATCTCGCTTTTATGTGACGTGGGAGAATGACATGTCAGTTGTTTCACTCTTAGGTTCAAGTGGGATAGAGACAGAGTCATACAGTAGAATTTGGACTCTGAAGTTCAATGATTTTTTAACAGTGAGATGATGTCTCACATCTGGAATAAGATGCAAAGTCTCTGATGAATTTTTTTCCATTTCCTTGTATCAATCAACCTAGGTGCCAGAGTTCATTCCCAGGAAAAGACATGATTCCATGTCACATGTAAGACACCTCTCTTAGTTGCCTCTCCTCTTACAAACTAGAGGGCTTCAGCCTCTCCTGTGTCTGACCCCTGTTAATGTCAGAGTTGCAGGGCGCAAAAGATAGTAAAGCGGAGAAAGAAATGTGGAAATAGGCAAACATGACAAGGAAAAAGGCAGAGAAGAGAATGAGGAAGCTGGGGAGCATGGAGAAGACTATGAATAGGGAAAGGAGAGACCTAAATCACAGGAGGGGAAGGGAGGAGAAGGATGTCAGGTAGTTTGGTAGGACAGGTGCCTCTGTTTCTCCTTCAAGCTACTTGTAGTCTCAGGCAGTTTGCTTTTTTAATCTGACAGCCAGAGGAGGTGGTTTTTCTGCATGTCCTGATCCACAGCGGGGACTCTGTGCTTTTTGAGGGTCTCAAGAATGTTCTGGTCAAGCCCCAGAAGAATGTAATTCTGGTAGAGACAAACAAGGGCTTATACAAACCTGGAGAAACAGGAAAGGCAAGAAGGTGGCATATGGAAATGGGGAGGGAAGGGTCAAGGTAGCAGCCACATCTGGGAGGAAGATTTCACCAAGCGCAGCAAGCTAAGCTTGTTGGAGGTGGAAGAAAGTAGATCCCTATTATCAGATGTTTTCAGGAACAGTAATGAGTCAGGATGTTCCCCTCCGAGCTGTGCTGCACCAGATGCCCAGCCTACTGCTCCTGGGTGTTGTTTTGGAAAAGTATCTCTAGTGAGACCTAAAAGGAAAGCCAGGACTCTCTAGGACACCAGACAATCTCTTGTTTTTTGAAGACTGTTGATTATGTTTGGGTAAAGCCTAGAGTGACAGCTCCAAGCTGTAGAAATACAGGGAGTGACTCCACAGTCTTCACAATATGAACAGACTGCAAACAGACCAACCCCACTGTTTAACACATCATTGTAATCTTTCCAGGTAAAGGCAGTGAGTTTCGACAGCCTGCAGCTGCATATAAACCTCCCAGACAAAGTCCTGTTGGGGTGGGAGCTGCTGGGGAGGGCTGTTTGGGGAAAGACCTTCTACTGCTTTTGGCTGGGATAGAGTTAATTCTCCCCCCGTAGCCGGTACAGTGCTGATGGCACACTGATGCTGTAGTTGCTGCCAAGCAGCGGCTCAGTGTCACTCAGTAGCGCCTGTGGTAGTCAGGGTCCCTCCCAGCTTCCCACTCCCTGCCGCGTGGGCAAGGTCCGGGAGGGGCGGGGCCACAGACAAGACAGCTGACCCTGACTGGCCAATGGGATGTCCATTCCATACCATGTGATGTCATGACCGGTACATTAACCGGGGCAGTTGGCGCGCGGGAGGGCGGTTGCGGCTCGGGGAGGGACGGTGTTGGGTCAGCAGGCGGTGAGTGGCTGCGTCATGTGCGGTTTGTTTTGGTTGTTCATTCCCCCTTCCCTGCCCCGGGTTTCGCGCCTCTCGTTATTTTCCTTTTCATTGCATTATTATTATTGTTTTATTTTAATTATTAAACTGTCATTGTCTCAACCCACGAGCTTTCTCACTTTTACCCTTCTTATTATCTCCCCCATCCCGGCCGTGGGGAGGTGAGTGAGTGGCTGTGTGGGGCTGAGTTGCTGGCAGAGGCTAAACCACAACAGACCTGAATACCTCTGAGGTAAGGAGAGGCATGAATACTGGAGCACAGAAAAAGTGAAGCAGATTTGTGCAAGGATGTGTTGCAGCCAGAATGCTTCATTATCCTTTTTGGTTTTGCACCTCCAGTGAAATTTTGAATTGTGACTATTGATGAGGACCTTAAGGTCATTAAAAATGAGATGAGTATCACCTTGTGCTTTTCTAGAAGTAGGAGCCTCAGCATCAGACACATTGAGACACTCATGAAGGAGGCATGTCCTCCCTTCATGCTTGTTAAACCATAAGAACAAATGGTCTTTGAAAGGACACACCCATCCACTGGTCCATTGGAGAAACACTGCAGAGTAAGCTAACACAGAGGAATGAGACCTAGTGTGGGGTCTGGATGGGGCAGAACCTTCTGGTCAGGGGTCCATATCAGGTAGTGTTATTAATACTGTTTCAAATGGATGCTTTTTTTGTGCTGTACAAAACTGAGCCTGTGTTTCTCTTGTTTTTACAGTATTCCCAGATATGGCTGCAGGTAAGTGACAAAAACTGACCAAAGGCAGATGTCTGTCTCTTCTACTTTGCCCTTTCACTCCTGGACAGAGTTGTGCCACAAATATAACCCCAAAAAGTTATGCTTGTGGTTCAGGTTCAGCTGAAGTCTTTTCCAGCTTGTCAGCCTGGGTTTTTCAATTAAACATGCACACCTGTGATGCACATAGCTGAGCTAGAGGCAGGGCAGTAATGAACCTTTGCCTGACACTTTGTCTGCACAGAGAGCAAAGCACAAGGCTAAGTGCTCAGTAGATGCAGCATAGTTGCTCCTTCCCACAGTATTATGGTGTTACCTCTTCCCAGTAGCTTTACAGTTCTTGGCAGTCTTTGCAATTGAAAAGTTCAGTAAAAGGATGATACTGAAAGGAGGAGAAGAAATCTCACCTGGTGATCTGGCATCCTCTCTACTGGAGTAAGGGCAAGCCCTCATAGTGCCTCCTTGTGCCTGAGTGTGGCTGGACCTGCCAGGGACCCATGCTCCCAGTGTGACTTGGTGGCTCTGCATGTCCTTTCTCCAATAGGATCCTGAAAATAACCATATTGCTGAGTGGCTGAATGTAAAGTCAAAGCATGGTATTGTGGATCTGTCCTTTCTCCTGGCCTCTGAAGCACCTCTTGGGGAGTATACCATCTCAGTGCAACAAAACGTGGCTCAAAAAACCTTCAGTGTTGATGAATATGGTGAGACTTGGACAACAGAGTTAAGTGAAAAGCAGTATGGGTAGTTGGGGAAGAAAGCAGGATGATGTGCCCATGTTCATCAGACTTTTTGCCCTGGGAGAACAGCAGACTGGGTACAGGGACAGATGGGTCTGTGCGCATACCTTATGTTGGCCTGGAGGTTCTGCAGCTGCATAGGAAACAAGGGAGAGGCTGTGGTCTGACACCTTGTTCTAGTTGTGGCTGGTCTCTGTCATGAGCACTTTCTGCTGCTCATTGTCACCCTATTCTAAGTTTACTGTCCACTCCAGCTGCCATAATAGGAAATGGCATCATGCCTTAGTCCTATTAAGTTTGAATGATGCAGGTAAAGACAAAACCCTGTGCCATTTAAAATATCTATGCTTGCCTGAGCTGGAGCAGAAAGTAGCCCCAAGTGCAATTGTAGCAGCAAATAGAGGGTGGTGTGGCTGAAGGGGGTAACACCTATTGCAGTGTAGTGATGAATAACTGGGGACATTACTGTCAATGCCCATACTTAGTATTGCTTTCTTTCCTCCATTCATATCTTCCTTGCTTCCATGCAGTGCTGAAAAAAAGATCAGATAAATGTTGAGCACCCTTCATTTATCACCACAGTTGATGAGGAATTTCAGCTGAAGGTCTGTGGCAAGCGAGTACCTGATACTGTTCTGATCTCTGGCCTTTGGCTCTACAGTCACCTCCAGATTGCTCACGGCTGAGAAGTGGCCTTCCAGTATGACGGTCTTGCATTACCCTGTGGTTGGGGGAGCCGGATCGCTCGCTGGAATGGGCTCCTTCTTGTACCTGATCATTTACTCTGAGGCTGAAGGATACTAAGGATGCTGGGTGTAGTGGGTGGAGAGGGACACAAACTGATTTTAAGGGATGAGCTGAAGTTCCTGAGCAAACAAGGTAAAAAGCTCTCCCAGGCTCCACTTCCCCCTGAAGAGAGTGGGGGTGGCGTGGATCAGTATTTCTGCTGAAGTGGCCAGTCTTCAGGTGAATATTTCTCCCCTTTGATACAAGTATACATATGGGAAGCCTGTTCAAGAGAAAATAGGTATTACTTTTATCACATTATCCCAGTACTTGGAAGGTGATTTATCAGGTTCTACTGAGATGAGGAAGCAAACCAGCTGAGTAGGTTAACAAATAGAGTGGAAAGTATAACCTGCTGGAAATGTATGTCTATCCCTTTAACCTGCCTCAATACATCTCTGATGTGCACCAGCCTGTTTAGTCTGGTGTCTTCCCACTTGCTAGGCCTGACCAGACTCCTCTTCCTGTGATGCTATTGCTTGAATTACTGCTTTAGCTACCCACAGCTGACTCTATATCAGGAGAAGGTATAAACCCTGTGTATGGAATCAGATCACTGGTCTATTCAGCCCTGTGACTGTTCCCACCAATAAACAGGCTATCAGAGCATCAGATAGTCTGTGGCTTAATACCTTTTTTTGCTGGATCCATGCAGTTAATGGATCATCTTACGCTTGCCTGTGTCCTGTTTCAGATAATGTCCAGTGCTGGTTACACTTTCTGTACATTTGTGTTCATTATATGTTTGTGGTTAAGCTCCATGCTTTGTTTTTCCCATGGCTTTCAGATGCAGCTCTTTCAACCTGAAAGTCACAAGAAAATATTTCTAAATGTTAGACCAGCCAGCAACAATCAAGAATATAAAAATCCAACTAGATGTCTGCATCTTTTAAAACAACCCAGTAGCAAAGTATCTCCAGCTGGAAAGCTGTGGAAAACACCAACCGAATGCCAGCTCCCTCTCATGTAACATGTAAGAGGCTCTGCAAGGGTCTCTGGAGAACTTAACAGGCATGAATAGAAACACTGTGTCCGCCTTCTCTCTGTGGCAGACTCTGCCTTAATGCTTGGTAGAGGTCTTGCAATCTTTAAGTGTATGGATGCCCTTGTTTAACATGGCCACGTGACAGAGGTGGTCATGACTGGAAAGCCACAGTATCAAGCTTTATTCTTTGGGGCCGTATGGTTTCAGGGAGAAGGTCAGCTCAGGTAAAGGCACCCATGCTCTTTCAGCTGCAGGATCTGGGCTTAATCCAGTCTCCTGAGTTTGTCTGTGACATAACTAACCAGTATGCAAATTGCCTGAAGCAGTTTTTTCTGCCACTTTTTTGTTGACCATTTAAGGCAAGCATGTTGATTTTCTTCTCTGGCTAAGGTATCCATGATGGGTTTCTGCAGTTACAGGGTTTTGAGCTTCCATCTCTTCCACAAGTATTTGGAAGCATTTCTTTAGGATTGCCCAGCAGCAGTGAAACAGCTCCTCTTCCTCCACACCACGCTTCTTCACTTGGTTCATATCTCTTTTTCTCCAGACAAACAAGAATAGCTGCACTACTTTTACAGTGAAGTCAAACTCTGGAATTAAGCAAAACTGACTGCTACATAGCAGTGATGGGAGAAATGGTGGAAGACGGAACAGGTACTGGAGGATATGTGAAGTGGTTCCTTCCTTGCAGCCAAGTTCTGATCCTTTCTTTCCCTGAAATTTTTGGTTTTGACCTTTCTGCAAATGTTGAATTGCTTTTGAAAAAGTAGCTAGAGGGTTCCTAAGTTTTCTGGTATGATGGTGGTCTCTATTCTGGTGTATTACCAGATTTCTTAATCTTCTCCACCCTTTATCTCCACTAGCACATAGGTAAGTTTTTAGTGATTGCCTGGATACCAAGTGTTCCTCAGCCAGTTGTAAAGCCCTGGCTAGCTGTGGAAGAGTCTGCAGCAAACCCTCACAGTCCTTGCTAATTGTAGTACAGCATCCTGACAGGTAGTATGTACTCACAGTCTCTTTTCCTCTTTTTTTCCTAAGCCCCAGACAGGGCTGCTTATGTACAGTCCTGCTGTTAAGAATGCCATTCTAATCCTTTTTAGTCTACACAATATTGATTATAAAGAGGTAGGTTTTCAGTATCAGTGTTAATGTGCACCTAGCTCTGGCAACTGTAAGTGTCCATTGTTTGAACTGTCAGATTGTGGGTGGGGTCCTTCAGGCCACTTTTGGGCATCTACAGTGTAGCTGTCTGTAAACAGTCATCTAGTTTGTCTTAATCTTCAATAAAGAGAAATAAGTAATTACAGGGTATGAAGCTTTGTGTCATGAAGCAGAGAGCCCAGAAAGACTGAGGCAGTCATAACCTAGAAGGATGTATTTTGTCTCCTAAATTTAGAGGTTGTAGATAGTGTTGAAGTATCTTCTTGTCCTCCGCTTCCCTTAAGAGCACTGCTAGGGTTTAACAGATTTCTTATCTCCACATCCAGGAACAGACACTACTGAAATGGTTGGAATTCCTATTGTGACAAGGATGAAGAGTGTATCAACCTCCATTTGTTCTACAAATGTGGACTACCATATACAGGGAAGGTAAAACCCATGGATCCCTTCTCTGCTGAGAATCATAGGTCAAATAATGTTTCTGTAGGCAGAAAACAACAATCTCCAAGACAGTAAGTGCTGCTTTGCTGGGTACCAGCAGCTGAGTGAACCCTCCTGTAGAACCAATTTCTTCTCCTTATCCGAACCTAACATATTCTCTGGGCGGGAATTTGGAGCCAGCTGCAGTCTCTGGAGGCTTCCCCAGGAGTAGCTCCTGAAACTAGTCTGTGTGATAAGAGGCATATGGGATGGGGGTGGTGTCACCAGGGAAATAACATTCCCTTTGGACACCTGTCCAAATGTCAACTTGGGAGAAATCACTAAACCCTTGTATATCAATTCACTGGCAGTCATTTCTGACTCAAGTCCCTGGGTGCTGCTAGGACTGCTGTTCCACTGGGGCTAGAAACACTTTAACTTGGGCCAGTACTAACCCCAGCATGAAAGGAGGGCAAGGAACAGCAAGAGTTAAGTTGCTGGCGGCAAGACTGTTTCTGATCATCAGGGATCCTGCAGCGCTGTCCAAGAAAAAGCTCAGGATCTGAGGAAATCACCTGTTTTTCCTCCAATGCAGGTGTGTCATTTGGCTGCACTACTGTTTATTTCTAGTGCTGAACAGCTGCACAATGTTGGTTTTGTGTATTTGGAGCACAATCCTCTGGCTCCTGATCTCATCTGACTGTATCCGTAGAATGGTGCTGTACTGGGGTTAAAGTCTGGTGTGGGGTGTGTCCTCATGGAAAGATAAAGGAGGAAAAATGAGATGGTGGGCAAATATACTAGACTGAAATTTTTGCTAAAACTTCATAAGACAAAGTTTCATAAAGACTTCAAAATTACATTTAAACAAAAGATATTTTAAGTATACAGATGTGTGGTCTGTCATCAGTTCAGGTAATAACTTAATGTTTTCAGCAGGTTTCAGGCTCCCTCATATCATTTGATACTGATTGGCATGTGCTCTGAAGGGCACCTACAACCTTGGAAATTATGATGAGCAAGATTCTTCTGAAAGTCACACAGGAGTTGAGGATAGCTTCCACTAGCTGAAACCTTTTTGCTCTGAGAGCAACAGCTTCCTTGAGATCAAGGCCAGAAATGATGTGACGTCCTGTGATCAAGAGCAGGAAGCGGAAGTAGATTATATCCTTGACCAGAATAAACTCAGCTCTGAAGCAGACCACATTGATTTCTACTACTTAGTGAGCACAGAAGACAGCTGAATCTCAGGGCAAGTTTATGCTTACTGGCATTTTACCTTTTTCACACAGATACTCACGGGACAGGGTAAGCTACTCCCAGGCCAGTATAAGTCAGTTTGAGTTCTGTTCTGCCCAAACCTCTTCCTGTTTTCCAGTTCCTGGACCTGCTCCTAGCCCCCAGCTTCTTTCCTCTGTTTGGAGTGCCTTGACCGAAGCTTGGGTGATAGAAGCCTGCCATTCACCCTACTTTCTATTATGTTCACGTAAGTGGCAGTGGAAGGCTAGCCTGGTTTCTGCTCAACAGGTATGCCCCAAACTTCCATCTGTGTCAGGGGTAATCTGGCTCTGTACTAAGAGACAGCCTCTGGGGCAGCTGACCTCCCCTGGCCTGTGTATTTACAGGAAAAGTCTTGAAATTGCACAGGGCATTGATGCACTCCAGAGGTATGTAATCATGTTTTGATGAAGTCCGCTTTAAAGAAAGTTAAGTCCAAAACAAGAGTATGACTACAGCCTAGCTGAGGTTATGAGTATCAGTTACTGAACCAGGCTCATTCATACTGTCAAAACTACTGTATCCTAGTAATGTGAAGATTGGAGTTCACTGTGGCTTAAGAGAAGCTGCTCTTAGCTTCAGACATACCTCTGGCTTTCAAGCAGCCATGTCGTCTTGTTGCCTAATGAACACATCTCAAGCCCTTTGTCAGCTATGCTATCACCATCTCTGCTGCAGAGCTCTTTAGGTCATATCCTACCAGAGCAGCTTCTGTGACAACATCTGTCAGACATCCTTCTCTTTTATTCTTTTCCCACTCTCCTCAGAATTCAGGCCCTTGAATGGCTCTTCTCTTTGCTCTTCAGGTGATAGCAAAAGGCAAGATCCTTTTCATTGGAGAGAAAGAGGTGCCAGTTATCCAGCATGAGAGTGAGTAGAAACACATGAAGTGCCTCATAACAACCCCAGAAAACTGTGATGGCTCTTCAGTGACAATCTCTGCAGGTGTTATTCTTAGCCATGGGAGGGAACTATTGACCTGAGTTCTTAGTGGTGGTCCACCTCATTAGACCAACACAATCTCCTCATATCAGTTCAGTGTCCTTCTAGGTGGCTGTCCTCCTGCCTTGTCTAATTGATCTAATATCCAACCTTATGACTCTGCTGCTAGCTTGTACCTTTGGCGAAG
Organism: Phalacrocorax carbo; assembly: GCF_963921805.1. NCBI lineage: Eukaryota > Metazoa > Chordata > Aves > Suliformes > Phalacrocoracidae > Phalacrocorax > Phalacrocorax carbo. Next base: position 83,909,468 of record NC_087513.1, on the reverse strand, counting down.
ACACAATTTGTGTAGTTTGCCAGTTTATCTAAGGTGCAGTAGGGAAGAGGAATACTGCCAAACTTTAGCCAAAGTAGTAGCCAGTACCCTGGGTTTGTTGTTAATCTGTGACAGTGTCTGTGTCTGATGTTCTTATCTGAAGGTAGGAATTACTAAATTTCTTTTGATTCCTATTTAATGCCCTTCCCTACCCCTTCTTGTTATATTGTGCAGATCTGCAGGGCTCCTTCTCATTGACTCTGACTATTGGTAATGACTTCCTGCTTGACATCAAGCTTTTACTGTGTGCAGTCTTTTTGGATGGAGAGGTGGTGGCTGATGTGGAAGTTTCAAGTAGAAAAGTGCTTTAGACATAAGGTGAGTAGAAACACAAGGAGTGCGACATCATCATTAATGTGCTCTGGCCTGCTGTGGTTCCTGGTCCTGTTTTATCCTCTGCCAAATGGTGTAAGCTGGATACATGCCAAACTACATGCTCTGATTTTTGGCTGGGAAAGAAAACTGGTAACCTCCTCCTTCCCTGAATTCTTAGTCCTGCCCTCCCCAACACCCCCTGGCAAGCTTTTCCCAAGGAATAAACTAGCCCCCCTTGAACTCTGTTTTCTCCCCCTATTCCCCATGTCTGACTTGGGAACACACTGTCCCCCATGTTCTCCCTAACATGGAAGAGAACCCTGCCTGCTTAGCTCCCTGTGGTAGCTGTGGATTAGAGGGTGGCAGATGTGTGGTGGCAGGTGAATTTTGGCTGGGCCGTATGCACTGCAGCCCCTGTAGCCTTCCCAACGGTTTTCCAGGAGGGCCTGTGTCAGCATCTCAGCCCACTTCCCTACCTTATTCTGTCTTTCCAGACATCTAAGAGTCACAGGGTCCTACTCTCCAATACTAAACCCCCTGACCCCATCTTCTCCTGCAGGTGGCACTGGACTTCTCACACAAGAAGGAAGTCCCAGGAAGGGAAGTCAGTCTGGACATCAAGACTGCTCCAGTGTCCTTGTGCTTTGTCCAAGCTGTTGACAAGAGTGTCCTCCTGAAGGGAAATGATACCCTAACAGCAAATACAGTGAGTGCAGGCTGTGGTTACCAGCCCCCTGCTGTCTGCCTGCCTTCTGCTTTGGTGGGAGGAAGCCCATAGTCCATCCCAGGACACAGCTGAAGTGTTAAGTGACTGCCCTGGCATTCCGCCTCCTTGGCCTCTTCTGAGCAGTTATGTGGTGATCATGTTCCTCATGCATCAGCCCTACACTGTGGGCCTTTGCCTGAAGAGTGGTGGATTGCTGTGTGGCACTGCAGAGGTAGGTGGGGAGAGCAGCTTCAAAGAGGTGCTGCTTTCTGCTTGGAGGGAGAGTGCTTAGCAGCTTTGCTTATGTTTACCTGTCTCTGCTCTTCCATCTTCTACCAGGCAGTGACACTAAACCTTTGAAATGGAATTTTGCCCCAGTAGGGCCCTCCTATCCCTGTGCCCCAAACATTGCTGAATTATAACCATATGACAGATCATGCTGAGTGCCTGAGCAGTTCTTTAGAAAATGATAGCTAGGGGACAGCACCCAGTGCACCCAGTGGCTGGTGAAAGGTGGTCAGGATTTTGTCGGCACCTAGGTGCATTCTGAGAATCTAGAAGGGTTGAATGGACTTACCTCAAAGCCTTCGTGTGTTTCAGAGGAATGAATTTAAGACAAAAATACTGCAAGAATTGCAAATCCTAACATAATTCCACAAGGTAGATCAGAGATAATACACATGTATATGCCTCATGCAAAGCTATAGGTTAAGTTACAGCAGGCCAGCCTGTTACAAAGAAGCTTCACCAAATCCAAGGGACTTGCTGCACCTGTAGATAGGACTAACAGTGTGATCTGGTGTTCCATTTTACAGGAATGCTGCTATAGGGCAGAGCACTTGCATCATCTACTAACAGGTATATAAAGTAGTAATCATTAAATCTGTAAGTCAGATGTGCCAATGCCTTGTGCTCAAACAGCATCATGTGTTTTATCCTCATTTTGAATGCTAGAGTTAAAAGGCTTGAACTGCCAGATATGAAAGTCTGCAGACTGAAAGCTACTTGCTTATATCCATATCCATTCCTGTCATTTAGTATAAGCTGGGCCAGTGCCAACTTCCTCAACTGCAAAGCTTTACAAAGTATAATAGAGGGCTACAATCCAAATATTTGATCCATACTCATGTTCATTGGACAGTTCCTTATGAAGACCTCTGTTCTTCCATTGCAGCTGTATGAGAAGGTCTTTCACAGCTTTATAATTGGAAGATGAGGGTTCCCTTATCACCTGGAAGACTTTGAGGCATACCTTTGCCTGCCCCAGCAGCCTGGTCTCCACAAAAAGACTCAGATGGGAGCACCATGGTGCCAAAGTGATGCTGATATCTTCAATATGTTTAAGGTGAGTCTTTACACTTGTAGCAAACTTTTCCTGGGCCAGCAGTTGCCAGTATGACATCCTGAATGCCTACAGTAATTTACTGTTGGCAAACTTCAGCTGCCCTGATTTTATTGCTACAAGTCATCTGTACCTTGTTCATCTCTAGCCACATGCATTTGGGGACTATGGGGGGAAATAAATGAAACTTATGAGTAAGCATAGTGCAAACCACTTGATTAGAGAAAGACAGTGTAAAAATCAATAAATCTAGTTTAGGCTACCATATCTACAAAGGGGGAGTGGCAAGAATATCCCAGTAAGACCTGAGCACTTCACCATATTTTGACGAATTGTTGTTTGGCTATTTTATTTGCAAACTCCTTTATTCTGTGTTTCACTGAGTCTTTTGTTACTTCTCCTCAAAGCAGTTTTAATAAAAAGTTGTCCTTTAAAATTTGGCTTCAGAGCTAACTGTCAAGACAAATGACAAAATAAGGTAAGCCACTAACAAGCACAACAGCCTGAGAAAGATTAATGTATTTGCTAACTGAAACCCAAGCAGTGCTACTTCTGACAGAATGCTGTTTAAAGAAATATATGCAAGTAAAAGCATCTCAAAATAGGAGAAGAGGGTAACAACACACTGAAAACAACCCAAAATGGAGACTGAGTTGCATGGGCTTCTCAGGCTGACAGAACTTTACCTTACAAATACAGACCCTGATTCCCCCTAAAGGCGTGGTACTCTGTCTTCTGAATGCTTACTTCTAGATTATGTTGGATGCTAGTTAAAGGAGATCCCACTATATCTCAGTTATTAGTGACCCTATAACAGATGACCTGTAACATGAGACTAAGCCCACAGGCATGTACAGCCTCCACAGAGTGGGTGAGGACCCATACTCTCCATGAAGGCACTTCAAGAAAGTAGAATAGTTCTCAGTGACTTGCAGACCATTAAAGCAAGGATTTCTCACATGATCAAATGTGTTCCTCTGGTGGGATTATGTCTTCTCAATCCATGCACATAAGGGTGCATTCAACCCAGTAATACCGTCTTGTGAAGCACAGGTCCTGAAAGTCTGAGTCCCATTCAGACAAAAGCAGAACCCGTACTAAGTTGTGACAGAGTTCCCCATCAGTTTTCTAAGTTAGGATTGGTATTAACTTGTGCAAGAAAGGTTTTGTGTAAACAGCCAGTCAGATCTTTCCATTCTAAAATTGTGCAGAGATTTAAAGCTTGGATTTTTTTCTCTTAAGTTTTTCATGGCATATATGGCATTTGACTACCCTGGCTCATTGTTAGGGCTAGGCATATGAAGATGAAATTTACTTTTATGAGAAGTAACATTTGGCTCCAGTAATCCTCAGAAGCTGGTTTCTGTTCCTCATGCATTGGCCAGAGTCTGAGCCTGTAAGTGTATGTGTATAAATAAGCAGCATTTTAAAATGTTTCAGGTACCACCAGCCCCCTTAAGATACCTGCTATCAGGAGGTATTTTCAACATTCTTTGTTCCCTTTTATCTCTCATTGATTTACTCTTGACTTTTTTCCCAGATATTGTGCATGAAAATATTAACCAATACTGGAATCAATAAAGCAGTTTCTTGTATATGACCAAGCTTTGGGAAGAAATTTATCCTGGAAAAGCCAATGTTGTTGGTAAGGAATGGACATGTCCATCTCCTTGACTGAAGGGGCTCTCTTCTCCCAGTTCTGGCCAGCCTGCAGCTGAGATGGCTGACTTCTATCCTACTGTGTTTGTGTGTGAAAGCAATATATCTTGTGCCCCATTCAATGGACCTGATCTATAATGACAGATAAAAGCTCAAATCCCTGTGCTTTATTGGCTGCCCCTGTGCTCTGCGCTCTTCACAGAAAATGTAGTATGTTCTTCACCAGCACTCTGAGCATTCTGTCTCCCCCTGGATCCAGACCAAACTTGCAAGATCTGTCAGAATGAGCCTCAGGTTAAATTCCATCCAACACTCTCTCCCTAAAGCTGTATTCCTCAAAGATACAGACACTGTGCCAGATTCTCCTTGAAAAGCCAACCCTGTCCATTCTTGTTCTGTGTCACAAAGCATTTATGGTTTGTGTTAGACTGCTTGTGAATGAAGAACTAATTTCACCTGGAGCTACATATGCTGTTTTCTGAGGTACCACTTGCTTTTCTGCAGAAAATCGTGTTGGCCACAGTGATGTTGCACCTCACTCTGATAACAAGAGGAAGCTAAAACTGTGTACACTTTTCCCAGAGACCTGGATTTGGTCTCTGAGTTGGTAACAGCCTCTCCCTACCTTTCCCAGAGAGACCCCTGGACACTTCTGACTGGTTCTGAGCAAGTTGTCCTCTCTTTCTCTTCCTGCTATAGGGAAGATGGGCAAGTGGCTATCCAAGTTACTGTACCTGACACCATCACAGAATGGAAAGCAAACACCTTCTGTGTTGCAGATACTGGTTTTGGGTTCTCTTCTCTGACTGTTAGGGTCTTCTAGCCTTTTTGTAGATCTGTCATTGCTGTACCCTGTGATCCAAGGAGAGACTTTCAGTGTAAAAGCTGCTGTCTTCAACTACCTCAGGGACTGTATCCAGGTGAGTATTCCCCCAATTACACATCTGTCAGAGCAAAAGCTTGAGCTCAAAGGCAATCTATGAGCTTCTCGGGAGACCTAGATACTGGCATCTGGGCCACAAAGTACAGCCTTGCACTTCATGACCCATGGTATCTCCTCTGTGCAGTGCCTGGTCCTAACACTATGCCAATGTGTGCTTTTATGCCCCACCACACTCAGGTGTGCGCTACTCAGACCCCAGTACTAAAGGTGGATGCCTGTCTGGACTGCTTGTTTGCTGGCTGCCCGTGTGCCAATGAAGCAAAAACCTTCAAGTGGAATGTGACAGCCACCAGGCTGGGTAAGGCTGAGCAGAGGTGGGTGTGGCAGCTAGCGGGAGGAGGATTGGAGTTTGCCTGCCTCTGCATGTCTGATCCTGATGCTTGTACATACAGCTGTCTGCTGCAAGTGATGTGCCCCTGTGTTCCTTGCAGATAAAATGAATGTCACCGAGCAGTGTGGGGGAACATTCTCATGATCTGTGTGGTAACGGGATTGATGTGACACTGTTGCAGGGGGGGAGAGAGACACCTCTGCTTGTGAAGGTTAGTCAGACCTCAGGGTGGATAACACCTGGGAACAGTGGGTCATCCCCTGAGGCAGTTAGCAAGACCCAAAGAGGAAGTTTAGTCCATTCTTGGAAGCAGACAGGCTTCTTAAGGCATGATGACTTCTTTTTGTACCTTCCCTATCTGATCTACTTTCTCTCCATCTGCAGCCAGGAGGTATCCTACAAGAGAAGACCCAAAATGCCTTTTTCTGTGCTGCAGGTATGGGACAAAAATCCCTTACTGCTATTGATCATGAGAGCAGATGGGATAGGCCTACTGCAAATACCCAGAGGTGGAGGGAATTTGTGAGAGAGCAAGCGCTGGTGGCACCATCCCTGCCTGGGAGAACAACTACTATAGGTTGTCCATGTCTGTCTTCTACCTGGCAAAATTTTCTGTATTGAGGCATCTGTTTGCAAATTTTGGCTGCTGTGACTCACCTGGGTCTCTTTGGGATGTTACATTGTGTGATACTTCTTCTATGGGATAAATTCCTGGGTTCTGCCTTCCTCAGATAACAGTGTATCTGAAGAGCTCCCTGATGCTGCCTGGAGGAGTGCTGGAGGGATCTGGCAGAGCCACTTCATCTGTGATTGAAAAAGGCTTTCCTGCTCTTGGGTCCCCAGTGGGAGGAGTTTGCACTATGCTTTGGCCTTAATGATACATTGACCCAGTTCCTCATAAGATAAATGGTAAGGGGTGTGATGTTGGCCTTAGAAGTGTGGATCAAGTAATCTTTTTCAATATTTATTCCTCTAGTAAGGGATGATTCTGGGCGATCTCCAAATGGCAGGTTATCTTCTCTGATGCCTGTCACTGCCATCCACCTAAGTGAACCAAAGTCATCACTGCAGATTTCCACATAGTTTGCCTCTATTATTCTTTCTCTCCTTGATACCCACTCAAGAATGACAGCTCTCTTCACCTTTCTTCACATCTCCTCATCTTTACGTTCCCTCCCTCCTCCAGAACCATGATGTCTTCTAATATGGGGGGATCAGCAGAAATCCTAAACATCTCTGTTGAGTTAGGGACTGGCTCTTTTCCAGGATCCCAGTAGAGTTTAGAGAAGGCAGCCTTCTCTTCATTTCCTACTGCTGAATGTCTCTGCTTTTCCTTTCTTCTGCCCTTCCACCTCAAACTTCAGGGGACATCATGTGCCCAGCAGTTCAAAATTTAGACCAGCTGCTAGAGATGCCCTTTGGCTGTGGTGAACAGAACATGGTTCAGTTTGCACCAAATAACTTCATACTGCAGTGCTTGAATAAGACTAAAGAACGGGATGCAGAAGTTGAAGATAAAGCATTGGAATTCCTGAGAAGAGATAAAAATTACCTTTCTTCCTTCTGCTTGCAAAATCAAGAGTGTGGGGCATTGGTCTAGTCGGGGGGGGGGTGCAGGGCAGGAGCGGAAGCACTGCCAGAGCTGTGACAAAGGAAGATACTACAAAGAATAAGGGAAATGTCTCATGGAAGGAAAAGTGTGTTTCTGAAGAAGCAGGACTTCTGTCTGCCTTTTGTTGAGGTACTCAGCCTGCTTTTCAGAGAAGGGTGTGGGTAATTAATGGACTCCATCATTACCTGATGCCTGTGGTTTGCTCCCTTATCAGTCCAAGGCAGGCCAAAGTCCCTTGTGGAAACAGGGCATCAGCTGCTATTAATTGGAATAACGAGTAGCCTTTGGGGATAGATAGAGCTTGGTAACTTAGTGTGTCCTGGTGTCTTAGGACATGTATTGTGGGGGCGTGTCAGCTCTGTCCAATATAATCTGAATTTAATACAGTGCTTTGTGTCTTATTTTGCAATGTGCCTCATATTCCAGCCTGTTGATCTTATCCTGCTATACTGCAAGCTCAGCAGCCTCCCATTTTACTTCGTCTCCTTTCTCCTTTCTCTCCTGTACTGCAAATTAGGACAGATGCCTGGGAGAGGGGGGCATACCCAAGAGAATGGCAGCAGCAGAGGGGTGAGGTGGAGGGTAAACAGTGAGGCTGTGTGGTGGGTGGAGGAAGAGCAAATAGATGCACACAGCATCCTGCCCTCAGATCTTCAAGGCATGGCTTGGTTGCTTTCTGTACATGAAAGCATAAAAAGTGCTTTCTTGTGTCCAACAGGGCCTAGCAGAAGTGCTGAAAAACAAACCATGTTTTACAGCGGTCTCCTCCGGGAAAAGCTTCTCTTCTCCCTCCTACAGCTCTTTTTATTGACAGCAAGGTGCCCATGATGGTTCCCTGGGGCACGGGGAGGCATGAGGTGAGTGAGAATGTCACTGTCCTGCAAACCAGCCTGCAGTACCCGCAGTACTTGTATATGGCACCTCTAGTAACATAGAGCAGCCGCATGGCGCACTTCAGTGATGCTGTGTAATTGCTTCTTGTCACACTGATGCTGTGGGATGCATGGGGAATTGTGGGGTAGTAGGTTTGCCTCAGCGTCTCTGAATATAGGACCTGGTGAGATGTCTTGCTTTGAAGCCTTTTTCCCACAGCAAGGATAGTTTGAGATACTACAGGCGTTCACACTGAGAGTTGTGTCCTGGGACCTGTCTTCATAGGTTATCAGTGTCAGTTGCTCTACAAACATGATGATGGCTCCTACAGTGCCTTTGGGAAAGCTGACAACCAGGGCAACACATGGTGAGTGACCAGAGTTGGTACTGTTATCCCAAACTTATTGTCATTGCTGGTTCAGCTCCTGGCTGTGATGTGGAATTCCTTTGTGCCCTGCCCACAGGCTGACAGCTTTTGTAGCCAGGTCCTTTGGACAAGCCAGCTCTCACATTTACATTAATAAGGATCATGTGCACAATGTTCTGCTCTGGCTGCAGAAGCACCAGCTGCTCAGTGGCTGCTTCCAGAGTGTGGGGAAGCTCTTCAACAATGACTTGAAGGTACAGCTGCCAGACATGGGAGTGAGAGTGGGAGGAATACAATGTGGGGCACAGGGTTGCTTCCCCAGGCTCTTTCACTGTGCATGGTAGCACAAAGCAATGTCCCCATGGCCTAGCACAGCCAAGGCAGCTTTCCAGAGTAGAAGGAAAAAGTGTGACTTATGACAGTAGACATTTTCTGTACATGAGGTTTTAATCTCTGCTAGGTTTTCTTCATTTTACTCTAGCCAAAAGACTCCGTGGCTAATTGTGCCAAGGCACTTCAAGGGCATGGGGAGAAATATTTTTATATCTTAATGCTTGTCTAGAATATGGTGGCTGGATTCTCCCTCTTCTCATGACTTATGACACACAATACTCTCCAGATAGGCCTGACATTGTGCTCTAATATCTGAAGACACAGTTGTCCCTCCACCACCCAAAAAGTATGACTTCTCCTGGAGCCTGGCATTCCCAGAATGTTCCCTCCAGTGTAGCTGGAAGTGCAGCAAACTCTTGGTGAACATGCCCTAGTGCTCAAATACTGAACACTGTGCATGCAGTATGTCAATACTTGACTTCATTGTCTTTGTAAAGGTAAGAATAATCCAATCTGGTCAGATTGCAAAGTTGCCCATATTAAACAGAAGGCAGGTTTATGAAAGAAAACAGGCTGCTATTTTAGCAAAGGGTTACACTTTTTGCTTAAAATTTGGATGCAGTACAAAATAAAACCAGACTGTACACATAGACCATCCATCCTTGTCTGTCTTTCATTAATTTCTCAGCTTGGGCTTTCTATTTGAACAGGACTTTTTGGAGTAGGTTTTGCTCCCCCACTCCCCTTACACTTCAAAGTTTCTGCTATTCAGCGTGAATGATGCTTCTCAGCAACTTGGCCCAAATTTCCCCCTCATATTAGATGTAGTCTTGTCTCATGTCTGAGGATGTAAGTGGAACTTCCCCAATGCTGAATGTCCTCGAATGAGAAAAAGAGGCTCCTGCAAGCCTGTTTACCCATATTAACCTGTAGCTTCTCACAGTCAGCTGAGTTGTATGTAAACTTGCATTGCTTCTTGTATGCAAATCTTGTATCATAAAAACTTTGTTCAAATGTCCACTTGTAACATATTTAATAAAACAAACACTTAACAGTTTGCTTCACGCCCTTTTATGAGAAGGCACACCTAGGCTGTATGCACAATATGGCTCTGAGGCTGCCCTTAACACCAGCCTTTCATGATATTCAGTAAGGGAGCCTGGAGTGCTTTGCTTCAGTCCCCACATGTCCAAGGATGCCCAGAGGCATGACACTGTACTCTCTGAGATATGCCACCCATAAGCAGTTGCAGTGGCTATACACTGACAGGTAAGCAATGATTGGTTTTGTCCCTTTTTGATGTTTGTCTGTGTGACTTGCAGGGTGGTGTGCACGATACAATCTCATTAACAGCCTGTATCTGCTGCATTGGTGGAGCTCCATCTGGAGAAGAATGTAAGTCACATCTGAACTCTTGCAGGGCTTGGGAGCATGCTCCACCCTTCATTTCTCCCCAGGTCTGTGGTTTCAGGGAGTACCTAGCTTGAGTTGGTGAGAGGTTCTGTCATGTCCCGCCTTTGTACACAATAACTCAACAGGAAATGTTTAACTTGGTAAGTTCTTGATATAAATGGCCTGATTTGCAGCAAAGCAGAGCATCTGCTATTCCTAACTGATCTCCTGGGAAACAATTGTCTCTGAAAATGCCTCAGGACTTGCAGGAAGAGGCAATAGTTTGCATTAAGCTCTCCAATATAGATAAAGGAGATAAAAAACCCATCTTTCAGGTATGCAACCCTCTCCCCCTTCAGACCTGAAATAAAAGCAGTGATCTTCAGGCCAAGTGTAGACTGTTCTAGCCATGATGGGCTGATATTCCAGCCTTACTGGTACAGTTCTGAAAACAGCATACCCCCTCGGGAGCAGAGACCCACAGCATGCATGTCTGACAGTTCTGAGCCATCGTGTTACCAGTCACTTCCTACAGCTGGATTCTCCAGTGTATTAACAGTCCCCCATCCCAGTGTTATGTCCAGTCACATCTTTGTTTTCAACCCACAGTGAGTGATGCTTTGTCCACTCTACTTCATGTTCCACAGCCCTGAAAGAGATGTCAGCGCTGAAATATGTCAAGGATGTAGCTGGGATGCTTGAGGTTTGGGATAGATTTTCACAATAAAAAGTGGTCAGAGAAAATTCACTGGGTTTGGATTCCTTTCTCAGGACACCATGCTGGATAATTCTTTATATTGCCTCAAGAATATAACACTTGATAAGACAAACCTTTACATCAAAGCCTTGATGGCTTATGTCTTCACACTGATAAAAGACAGAGATGAGAGATCAGCTGCTGGATATGCTAGAGAAGGAAACTGGTAGGTTGGTGCAATTTAGAAGGCTTTGGGTTTTAGAGATAATGACTGTGTTTAAGGCCTGATATCTGTAGGATTTAATTGCAGTGGTTTTGTCACTGAAAGCTGGGAATAAAACTCCTTAATGCTAGGCATGTTAAAAAGCAGGCATTGCTTTATTTGGCACTGGGTGCGTGGGAGATTTTTCCTCCTAACGTGCACACCAACTGGAGTTCATTTTTGACATTTATACATGACAGTTAACGCACCATGTCTATCTAATACACAATCATTGACCTGACTGGGCATCCCCTTCTTCCATTGCTCTGTATCTTCTTCACTTATGTTTAAAGCTACAGTGTGACTTTAATTCACTGTGCATGATTGAGAGGAATGTGTGTGGGGAGATATTCCTTTCGTCCCTCAATTGAGTCAGTGGTCATGATCTCCCCCTGCTGGAATTACCTTTCCCCCAGTTACTGTGACTTACTGGTTTTATTGTTTCATGGTTGTGGCATCCCTTTATCTTCCTTGCAGGAGAATGTTTCCTTCTCTTATCAGTCCCTGAAGTTTCTCAGCTCTGAACCTTGAATTCCTTTCACAAGTTGGCTCATTGTGTCATTTGTATCTCTCAGGATGTGGATTTAGGTTATTAATGGCTTAAGCTGCAAGTTTAACCCTTTAGTTGTTTACAACAGTTTGAGATATTTAATTATACTTATATTGACCTTTGTGTCAGAAAATGGTAATTTATTGAAGCTGTGAAAGTCTCTAGTGTTCTCAGACGCAGGAAACAATTTCTACTCAAAAGTAGTAGTGGTGATCCAGGCTTAATTTGTGTGGTGAAAGTACTCACTTGAGTTGTGGTCCTCCTGTCATTCTTCAGCTATTCATACACAGCAGAAGAGATCTTGCAGAAGAAACTTGCTTCTCCATGTCTGTTCAGCTGCTGGTCATCTACTTGCAAAATTCAAACCATTTGACTGCTTCCCCATTGCTGGTTTACTCAGCTCAGTCCTTGGGTAGATGCATCTTTATTGTTGTGCTGCTGAGCTTGGTTCTTCCTTTTGTCTCTTTAACTTGGAAAAAAATGGACTTCTGTCATGAATGAGGATGCCAGGTGGGGGTTTCAAAGCACCTAAGCCTATGGTTAAACTGTTGGTAACAGTGTTACCTGATTTGGCTTAAGTAAGTTCCTCCCCGCATCTGTGCATCTGGCAGAACGGTGAACTACATTGGGGACTGAAAAATAACACAGAAATAAAAAGGGAGAGAGGATTTTTTAGCCTGACCAACCACCAGTGCAGAGTGCAGTTCACTGCATAGCCACTCAAGCTTCCCAGCTGGCTTCACAGGGTGGTTAGTGGGTGAACTGGAAGGAGTAATTGCACACACTGAGTGAAATATTTTTTCAGAGCCGCCTCTGAGATGGTACATATGGAACAAGTGACTGGAGCACATCCCCACTGATATCTAATCAGTCTAATGCTTCTAACTTAACAAGCACTTCGGAAAGTGTCCCCTTAAGGCCCTAAGGCATGGAGTACTAAAAACTTCCTGTGGGTCAAGTGATAGTTTTCTTTGGCTTTTGTTTCCACTGATAATAGTTAGCAATGAATTGGCAAAAGCAATGGAGTTGTAAGGGAGGGAAAGGAGTTGTCCTACATGTTTAAATGTGTCTGTGTTCCACCTACTGAATCTGAGGATGTGACTGATGCCACCAGCTGCAGCTAGTTTGCCTGCTGGAGCACCTCTGCCCGAGAGGATTATCTTCTGCTGTCTAGAGACACCTTCTGTGGCCTGGTGGGATTCTGTGCTTTTTAAGGAATCAAGATTAATCTGTAGGTCAATCTGTATCTGCATCTCCAAGACACGTTCTATCACTTCATGAAAAAATTGTTCTGCTTATATCACCTTGGAAGTAACAAATAATCACAAATCCCTCATGCAAAAACCTTCCATTCTGATAAACATAATGAAGTAATACCAGACCATAGAGTCCCTGAGCTAAATTCTGAAGTCTTTATGCTGGTTTTATGCAAACAAGTGATTTTGTGATTCTTATTTCAAAAGTGAAGGTTTGTTCTGAAAACTGACTTTGAATTTAAAAGCATTTCAGGTTTTCACATTTGTACCATTGCAGAAGATGTCTACAGTTGCACAATTAAGTTAAATTCTTAGCTGAATTTTGGTTAGACTCCTGTGACCACTACAGCAAAACATTCAACCAGACTCAGATGCATTCAGTGCCTGTGAGCTTGGACCACAGGCAGGAGACCAGCTCTAGCTTAAATTGTTCTAGCCTATGCACTGCATAGGAAGGATGCTAACAAAATAATTTGTGTAGTCTTGTTCCTCCTATAGCATGCCATCAATTCTCGCTCAAAGAGTGACCAATTCTTGTACAATGGATACAGCTGACTGGAAATGAGTCCTAGAGGTTTCAACACAGGGAGCCCCATTAGACTATCCTAGGTACATGCAGAAACAGCAAAAATGCTGTAGCTTGGGGACATAGCTTTGAATATATACAGAGCTGAATAAGACTAGGACTGTATTTTAAAGAAAAAGCCTCTGTTCAGAGTCAATCAGTTTCTAGGGGAACTGCTTTCTAGAGGAACCGTTTGAGAATTTGGGGTCTGGATCTCTCTCTGCTTTCAAAGGAAGAAATTGAGCCTATCATACATGGCTGGCCCTTCAGAGTTCAAAACCAGGAGGAACTGGCCTCTTCACTCTGAGGTGTCCCAGAAAGGCACATGCGTTTCTGATGGTATACAGGAAGCTGCCAGTCTTTGAAGGGTACCACTGCAGGAGAGGCTGATATTCATAGGGATCTACTGTTTTTCTCATCCACATGTTTCTTCCCCTATCAGCAGAGCTCCTGACATCACATTCCAGTAGTGAAGAATCTTATTCTCTTATTGAGACAGTAGCCTACATCCTCCTGGCTCATGTCTCCAGACCAGACTTGGCATACAATGAAGCCTCAGTGAGCAAACTTGTGCACTGGCTCCGTGGACAAAGAAATGCTTTTGGTGGATTTGCTTCCACACAGGTAACAAGACAGGAGAAGTCATGGGGGCAGGAGAGAGATACTGTGCCTGGAGTGATGTGCACATGTCTCATTTGCATGTCACTCTAGATCCATCCTTTGGAGACAGGCATACATGAGCCCTGCTGGGAAGAGGAATGCCATGGGGAAACTCTTATGTGTGGTGTAATTGGGATTATGCCCTGGACTGCTAAGCCCAGGGCTGGCTCACGAGCCATGCTTTACAGGTAACAAGTCATCCTGCTGCCTGTGGTATAGACCCTACCTATGCACTTAGTGGCATAGACCTTGCTTGTGTCAGAGTGTGAATCCAGGGCATGAGTAGTGTGGTTCTCCCTGCAGTGCCTGACCTAGTGTGCAGGATCTTGTACTGCATGGCTCCACAGCAAAATTACTCACTCTACCTTCAGGACAGAGTTGTTAGCCTGCAGGCCCTTGCTCAGTATGCAGCACTGATTGCTCAGGAGATCAGAGATATAAAGGTGCCAGTGAAAGGCAAGGATGCTTCTCCATTGGAGTTCCATGGGCCCAGGAACAACAAGTTGGTCCTGCATCAGTTATCTCTCCTAGCAGTCCTAGGGTTGTACACAGTGCAGGTGACTGGCAGTTGCTGTGTTTATGTACAGGTGAGTATATATAAGGAACAGAGCTGTCAGGTTTTGCCACTGACTATTCAAGTGGGGTTTGGCTTGAAGCAGGCACTACAGCCTCAAATTCTGAGTAAGATTTGGCTTTCTAGGCAGAATCATGTCAAGAAGGAGCTCAGGTATACTCTGTTGACATGGCTTTATTGCTGTCTTGTGCCAAAGAGCCGTGTCATTGTTAAGAGATCGGTAGATCTGAAGTCAGGAGTGATGAGATATATAACAGTACCTGCTTCTATATGGAACATATATTGTTGATGTCACTGCTTCTGGAGCTGAGCTCTGTATATCTTCTGGCATAATATCCTTTGGGCTATCACACACAGAGATAAGTACTGATGTAGAACAAAGGTCGGCTTATCCCAGTACACCAACACAACGGGTTCATCAGGAGAATACATCTTATTTTTCTGGCAGCTTTGATAGTGGTCTGCTTGTGAGCCATTCCTGCAGCAAAGAACTCGTCACTCCCTGTGAAAACCTTCCTCACTGGATTACTTCTGTTCAGCCATCTCTTATGATGCTCACATAGAATTTGCAAGCAGTGTATAGACAAGAGGACACAACAATTATTTATTGTTAATGCATGTAGGAGGTAACTAGGACTGGCTACACTTGAATATAGTCAAACATAAGACATCTGATGGGTACTTGCTGCCCAGGCAGTCAGTCACCAGGCAGGCAGGGGAAGATTGGCCTATGCTGCTCTTTGGAGGAGTGTGATCATCCCTCTTGCTGAGTTGACCTCTTCCCATTCTTTGCTCTTTCTTTTTTTCTTAAGGGTTTTGTACTTGTTTTGTCAGTATTTTTCTTCTTGAGACCTAGAACCTCTAACAATTATCTTGTCAACAGTTAACAGCTACACTTCTTTCTCCTGGTGGACAGGGTTTTAGCTAATGTACTTTCTCACACTTTAACAATTTTTTTTTTTGTAAGACTGGACAATGTTGTGCTGAATGAGGCCTTGGATCACAGATAGCTGAGCCTCCATGCTGAGGGTTACATTTGGCATATGTATCTGACACTATGTGCTGAAGAACATGACTGAACAGAAAGCACAGCTGGAGCCAACTGTGTTAGCCACTGGTTACCAATTTGTTAAAAGCAGGAGGCACAGGTAGACCTTTAGCTCATAAGGGGAAGCTCTGGCACACTTCACAGAGATGTTTTCTCCCCCACCAGACTACTTTATTTTTTAACACCCCACTACCAAAACCAGAAGAAGTCTTTGTCCTGGATGTGGAAACAGCTTGTCATCCATGTGTTTGTCAGGTATGAGATCCGTTGAGGTTCTTTCTGTAGTGGAAAAAAGTGGGAGTCCCAGCAGTATGACCAGAACCCCATAAAAACCTCCTGTCTGTGGAGACGACAAAGGGGAGGACTCTCTTCTCCAAAGATCCCAAAGAGACTGTGAACTGAGAATTAAGGCCTGGAGAAGCATGGGAACACAGTGGCAGTGGCTTGCAGAACCACAGCAGCTATCTCAGTCAGTGTGGAGCAGCTCAGCAGCCCCCAGACCACTAGCAGCTGACATGGCAGCATTCCCAAGAGCCACAGCCTCCTCCCTTGGGTCACCCTTGGCAGCTGGGCTGAACCAGCCCTGAGGTGCATTCTCCTGCAATGTGAGCCTCTACTGGAACCAGACAGCAGAAAATCCAGTCCCTACCCATATTTGATGAAGATTATTCATAATATATTTGCTGCACAATCTGTCTCCATACTGAGCAAGTAGATGGGGGACAATTTTTTGTCCTTTTCTCCCATCAGTGGGACATGCTGCTGAGCTTTCACATCACTGTAGAGCAGGCCAGAGTTTGGAAGTGGTCATTAATATCTCCTGGAAATGCTGTGATGCCTTCTATATCCAGTGTGCTCTCTCTTGTCTTTCTCATTAGTTACATTAGGGGACCGTGAGACCAGTAACATGGCCCTGGTGGAGGTGGAGATGCTGTCAGGGTTCATTGCTGTGAAGACCTCTGTGAAAGCCATAAGACTTTTTCCTGTGGCCTTCCCTGAAGATACGAAATATTTTCCAAATGTAGCTCAGCCAGACATATCCAAACATCTAAGAACTGCTGGAGAATAGTAGTTCCTCATCTTGCTACAAATTAACTAAACTAAGCAAGTGCACATACATGGGCTATTTCACAAGGCAACTTTCCGCTTGCAGAACTGATTGTGCAGTTTTTCATGTTCAGTAATGAGGATTACATATGCAGTAAGAGGTTAGAGAGGAGCTGAAAAGCACCTAGTTAGAATCAACTGGGGTGCACTGAGACCCTGTTGTCAGTGCCATTTGTAGTGATACTGCATAAAGTGGTGTTGAATTCCACGGAGGTGTTCAATGATGTGCTACAGTGTTCCAGGAGATAACCAGGGAGATCCATCATAGCTTCCTACTAACCATCTTTCCCTTTTCTACAAGTGCTCAAGGATGCTTGTTCCAAATCTGAAAAAAATCTTTTCTAAAGCTTTGTGCACTCCCAGCAATCTCAATGTCTTTATAGCTGGGGAACGAAGACCTTTCCCTGACTTGGCTGAGTGCTTTAGTCAGCAGTGGTTCACTGACAAGTACCAAACTTGGTGTGAGACAATGGGGAGGACAAATGAGCTGATGCTAAAGAAGCTCATTTCTTGTCCTCCTATACAGCTGGAGAAGATAGCCTTGTGAAAAAGACAGAAATAAAACCAGACAAAGTCACAATCTACTTGGAAGAGGTAAGAGGAAGACCACAGGGAGCTGCCCATTCAAGTAGTAGCAACTGCATTACTTTGCATGGGGATTCTCAGAGATCAGAAATACAAATGCCTAGGCTGGTCAAGCAGCCTAAAATTTTGGCAAAAAAAAGGAAGATGGTGGAAGACCATAGAAAGATAAAGAAATCTCTGGTGCAGCGGGAGTACAGTTGGTATGTAGGTGACTGTGAGATGGCCAGCGCATTTCTGCTCACTTCTATTCATCTCTCCAGGTGGGTGAGACTTCTCTGAAGCTTAACATCTCAGTAGAAGAAGATGTTGAAGTGCAGAACTTGAAAGCAGCAACAGTGCATGTCTATGACTACTATAAACCAGGTGATATTTCACTGACACAGACAAAAAGTAACTGTTATACCACCTCCCCCTCCAGACACAGTTCTGTCTACAACCCTTATTCCCATATCTCCCTTATTCCAGTGCACTTCCTCCTGCAATTCCAAGCTTGGGTTTCCTCTGTACAAAACTTCTACATTCAAGTAGCAGAATTACTTGCTTTCCTGTTCTTGACATGAGACTGCCTGGCACTATGACTATGTTGTGGTGTGTATGTGTTCAAAATGACTGTTGGTTTTTTTTTTTACTTCCTCTAGCTTCAACCTATGACTCGTAGAAAAGAAAGCTTCTCTGTCAATTTACCATGTCTTTTCCAGCTCCTTAGCTCTCTTGAAAATGCTTAGGCATTTATTTTAAAAGTGTTACATACTGACACACTGATCCACCAGAAGGCAGAATTTAGTTCTGAGATTTTCATGTGTAGTGTAATAATCCTACTATCCATTGGGTGCTGCTATGCCTCAGGATAATAGGAGAATAATTTCTTACCCTTTAAAGCTCTAAATGAACTATCAGCATGAAGAAGAGGTATCTTGGAGTAATTTTGAGTCTCTGATTATTCCCTGTTCAGTGTGAGCCAAAACAGCAGATGGAACATTAAGAATATTTTTTTTAAATAATCTGAGAACAAAAAGGAAAAACTATCACTAGAGATTTAGAAAGCAACACCACAGGCATACATGTTGTATACTGGATTCCATTCTTGTTCCCCCTCCCACACCATGTCAAGAAGAGGAGGAGACTTCTTAATTCAGCCTTTACAGAGCTAAATATTGTCACCTAACATGCTCCCTCTTTGTTATTTTATCCTGTACAAGAATTTTTGTGCTTAGTACATACATTTTTAAAATTCTTATCTGACATGAAAACACTAATTGTCAGTAAAAAAGCAAGGTTATCAGCACACACTACTGGAAGGTGCTCTATTTACAAAGATGTCCTTGCATTAGAAAATATCACAGTGCATAAGAGGGTCTTTTAGAGCTGTATGGGAGACATGCTGGGGAGACAGACAGTTGGTCTGACCCAGTAGTCATTTTTCTGTTGCTGCATTCAGTCTGAAGAGTAAAAATTTAATAGTGGGATGGCTGTGTTAAAGAGAAAGAATCTTGGCATTACCCTACCATGCAGTTCTGCAGCTCACCACCCTTTCTCTTTTCTTTCTACAGATGACCGCAACGCAAGAGGATATGTTTTCCCTTGCAGTTCAGGTTAGTGTTAACAGGCTTGCAAGGTGGGACCTGCTGAAAGAGAGCAGAAGACTTGTGTCAAGCAAGCAAAGCAGCCCACTTCTGCTTTGTATTTAATTTCATTATGTGCTGTAGAGCCTTCTTGGACTGCAGGTTGAATTGGGACCTGCTGTACTAGTTTCTAGTTTCTACAGTTTCTAGTCCAGGTGTAACCTCAATGCAGCTCAAGGCTTGAGCATACCATGGAAGATTAAAAGGATCTATTTTTATTCCATTACGTGTACTCCTCACACATGCAGTTCTTGCATCATCCCAAATCTGAATGCACTTGGAAATGCCTATGTCGATGACAAAAAGGTGTTGCAACTCATCCCCTAAAACCTCTTAGTCCTTAGAGAGCTTCCTTAAAATCCATCAGGCACTTTGCCTTTTCTTGCTCTTATTTTTTCTACAGATGTCTTAAAGAAGGGTCCCTAATAGAATGCCCTGGCTCTGCAACAAGTAATCTGAGTTTTCTGCTTCCATAAGGAAAACTTCATTGTCCTGGCTTTCCTCTTCCCTACAGTGTTGGACACACCCTATTTCCTTTGGTTTAGGTCATAAGTTTCTATGTGAAACCTAGCTTGCTACACAGTAGTCTGCGATCAAGTGAAATAAAGTATGTGGAACCTGTAAGGAAGTGGCTTGACAGCTGAGGAAGTCTGCACAGATTTTAATGCCCGAAAAAGAGAGAAAGATTACTTAGGTCATAGTTACATATTTGCTTTTGGTCACCATAGTGGCTGAAAACTTCCTCTCCTCCCTGAGTCCCATCTCTGGGCTACCTTCTCAATTGAGTTAACACAACAGTTTGCAACCAAACTCGAAGCAAAAAAGGCATTTTTAGTCCTGATCTGGTTCACTACATGGCCCTGTGAATCATCTTTCTGTCTCAACTGAAGAGTAGGAACAGGCAAGGGGAGGCTAAGGGAGAAGTAGTTTACCAGTTCTTCCAGACAGAAAAGGACTGTGTAACAGTGCCTTATGAAGAGAGGCCATGAGACTGAAATAACATCCCCTCCAAATTCACTATGTGTTGTATGGCCTCTTGTTTGTTTCCAATTCTTATGTCAAGCAGGAGTATTTTAGAAAATCAAAAATGGCATGATCCTGCAGATCTCACTTTCAGATCCCAGTTCCATTAGATCAAGGGCTTCAGGATTTTCTTTCAATACCTTCTGCTTTAAAAGCAAGTCTGCCAAGCCATACAAAAGAAGGGTTAGATCTGGATGTGTTTGTGAGTCTGTTTTTTTTATGGCCTGTGCTTCCTTTTTTTTGGAAGCAAACATTTGTAATCTTTTAATGATACAGTTATCTTTCATAAAAAGAGATAGCAATATTAGGCAGTGATGGACTCTGCATGCATGCACGCAGGATATGCAAAGCTAAAGCTGCTGTAGAAGTTTAATGCAAACAGAAGACAATAATAGATGATACCGTGTAGCAAACTGTCTATGATCTTCCTGAGGTTGTGGTAGTTTCACCTTCCTGATGACATGGAAAATGGGTATTGAAGTCCTTACAGCTTCCTCTGTATACCTGTCTTGCAGAAGGGGATCAAGAAGCTAGCTAAGACAACCTCAGAAAGCTAACAGATTAAGATCAAGTGCATATACTATGGGTATAGGTTAGACTAACACTTGTGTAACTGACTGCTGCATGTCACCGTCTTGCAGTGCCAGGACTGGGGTAGTACCTGAAGGGCATCATAGGACCTGCACTGCAAGTGTGTTCTTGGCACTGGTGCAAGAAAAGAATGCTGTTCCCTCAAGACACAAACTGAGCAACAAATGATGCCCAGGAGATAAGAGCCTGGAAGATGAAAAAAAGGCCTACATGTCTGAAAGAGACCAGGAGTTGCAGAAGAGCCCTTGGTGCTAACACAATCTGTCTAGGAGGATTGGCAGAGGAAGGCAGAGACCTTCCAATCCATATTCCACCTGTAGGTTTGCTCCAGGTGTGTACCTGAACTCAGATGGAGACAGCACAAAAAAGATATTGTGATCCTGTATGCAGTTGACTGTACCTGCAAATTCCCCTCTTCTGTCTCGTAGGGGGCTTCCCACCACTTTTACTGCTGGTGCCTGAAAATTGCAGCAGTGGAAATTCTCCTTACCTGGATAAAACTAATCAGCCCTGACCCAGGAACAAACATCCTCCAACCACTCTTCTTCCTCTCTCCCTCCCTCTTGGAAGGGGGGATCCTGCAGCAGAGGGTGGAAATGAGGAGAGAGGAGGAGAGGGAGAGATTGGGGATTTGGGTCAGGTGGGCTGTATGGGGATGTAGGGTGGGGAAGGGTGACAGGGCCCTCTTGGGTGAGTAGGGACATTGGGATGGAACTCTAGGTGTTGGGGAACCCAGGGGCAAGGCAGGACCCTGCTTCCCCCACCCCTATCAATGTGGCCAGTCCCATCTTCTCACTGCCCTGGTTGCCAAACTGCCCTAAGACCTCTGCCTGGTCTTAGTGTCTGTACCTTCACTACCCCCCTGCACTCCCACTTCCCCCCAGTCCCTTTCCTCCCATTCTCACATACCTCATTTTCTCCTTCCCTCTATCACCTGCACCAAGATCCTCTCTCTGTAGGATGTCTCCTGCTCTGAGACCTGCTAACACTCCTGCAAAGGTTCCAGCCCACCCCTGCTCTCAACCCCTACATGCAGCTGAGGGGCAATTATTCCTGGTTATCTGCTTCCCCTTCACATTGCCCTCTTCCTCCGCTGTCCGCAATGTAACCCCAAGTCCCAGTGCCCACATGGCCTGCCTAAACTGCTACCACAGCTGCTTGTTCAAAGCACTTTTGTTCCCAAAAGGTCCCTGCCTCTTCCAAAATTCTCTGCCTGCCCAAGCATTCTGTCCACCTGTGTGTTTCTTCTCTCTTCACTTTAATGGTTGGCAAATTTGTCTTTCCCTAGTTGATCTAACCCTCCTGTCTACTGTATATGCCTCTTTCCTGTCTGTGGAAGACCCCTGCTACTTTTTCTCCTGCATTTTAATTCTGCCTTTGCCTTCTCTTACTTCATTCATTACTTTGTATTTCTCCATGTTCCCTTTAGGCAAATAAATTTTTCATGCATAACATACATTTCTGCAGTTGGAATCCTTTTCATTTTCAACTCTCCCTCTGAATTGTAATGGTCCCTTTTCTTTGTTTGCTTTGTTTGCGTACCCAAGCATCCCACACTGAACACATTGAAAGTTCAGTTCTAACTACACATTCTTTACTCTCATCTTTTGTATCGTGCACCACTACTCAGTGTTCATCTTTTTCTGTAAACCATCGGAAATTAATGTCTCCGTAGGTGTGATTTGTAGTATTGCTTTCCTTTCCCCCTCTTCTTTTTGGAAAAAAATGCAGAGTGACTGTAACAGGCCCTTCCTGTTTTCTTTGAAGATCATCATCTCCCTGTCTTGGACTCTGACTTACATGAACACTTCCCATAAAATTGAGTTAATTTTTCCCATTTCTACTACCTATGCCCAGGCCTTCTGGATGGGTCATTCAACAGCCTCAGTCAGTCTGTTTGTTTAGAACTCTGGCAACACCCAGTCCAATCCTGTTAAGATATTAACCCAGGTGGCTAATCCTTACCTGTGGCACTATTAAAAAAAACATACCAGGATAACAATCCAGGAATTGCAACATATCCAACAGGAAGAGTAGAGTGCATGCAGATGGCTCATCAGGATATGCAATGGCATTAGCAAGGTAGCACACATAAAAGTGGGATACTAGATAAGAAAAAATGGATACTAGTTTTGTAGAGCTGATTACCAAGGGAGAGGTTACCAGGACAGTCATGCCATAAATATGAAGTTAACAAGCCCAGAACCAATAGAGAAAAAGTGAACAACGTGGGCTGCGTATCTGGGAGGTGATGACTCTCCTAAAGAAATACCTAGGAGAGAAAAAAGGGGAGAAAGGAATATAAAGTGAAGCAAATCATGTGACCAGGGTTGTTTGGGGGATTCCCTGTGTAGCAACCCTTTGCATGATCAACACAGCTTGCAAGAGGACAGCAAATCTATTTTATTCTCTGACCATCCAAGAGCAATCTGTCCATAAAGTGGGCCGAGCCAGCCCTTCCTACCCTGCTCATCATTGTTCTAGGGGCTGTCAAGTAGGGGCAGGAAAAAAGGAAAAAGAAGTCTCACAGCAGTACCTAATGAGCATTTAGGTGAGGTAGAAAGCCTGAGGAACCAAGTGATTCTGTAGACAACTGATACAAAAAAAGGACAGGGATGAGTTCAAGCGAGCAAAAACATAAAGGAACTGGAAGGGGCCTCTAAGGAGCATTGCCCTAGGATTGTCCCTTCCCAAGACATCATGGAAGTCAATAGGCACTGTTTGACAGTGCTCTGCCAATGAACAGGAAAGGACAAGGGAGCAAAGTGGGTCCTACAGTCTCACAGTTGCCTTCCTGACAAGTTTCTTCCTCTGTGTATTTGGGCTAGACTGAAGAACTTTGGGAGGAAGGTCCCCTGATCTGGTTGAAGATAGGGAGGTTATAAATGAAAACCAAAGGCTGCAACCTAGTGCACTCAGTGTGCCTGTGAGCCAGGCTCTCCTGTTTCAAAATGGACATATATCAAGGGTATGTTTTACAGTTTATATCATTAGATGACCATGAAACTAGAGCTAAAGAGAAACAGGCTCACTAAGATTCCTGCCTTTCTGATGACAGGAAGTCTTGCCACCTTGTACCTGCTTGGGATAGATAAGTAAGGAAATTAAGTGTGAAATTTGAATACAAACAAGTGTTTCTGGGCTGTGGTTTCAAATCCAATTGATATTATTCAGCTGCATATGAGAGAGGCTGAGGAAGCTGGCAAAGCAGAGGGTTGAAAAAGAGCTGCTGCATGACAAGCTTCCCTAAGATAGGAGTGTACAGTAGAAGACAGTGAGGTCTTCACCTCTTAGAGCAAATATTAGGGAATACAGTAAGTGGCTAGTCTGTGCTGGGTGGGCAATGTGATGCTTGGTCAGTTCTGCTGACTGTAGAAAGGTGCTCCCTGTTGTTGGTGACATCCATAGGAAATATTCCAGAGCAGGAAAGGAACCTTTGCTATGCATAAGCAAAGGTGGGGTATGAGTAGCTGGCAGATGGCCAGGAGACTTCCTCCCATCACCTCACCATAGCTGCTGTGTGGGTCTTGGTTGACCAGATGGCCTGGAGGCCACTGGGAAATTTCCTGCAAAGTTTTGCAGCTTCACCCAGCAAAATAGAAGGTCCTGAAGAGCATAGCATAGCAGGCAGCTAACAGGCAATCTGTTAACTAGCACTCCAGATAGCAAGGGATTTTTCTGCAAATAAAAGCTTTTAAAAGGAATTGGTAGTAGGCCCCTTAAAAGGAGGACTGTAAACACACAATATAGTCCCAAATGGATTCTGACCTTGTTAGGGTGCTATTATAAAAAATAAACAGCATACTTAAAATCTATACATGAAGAAAAGAGTTTGTACAATGAACAGGTAGAGATCTGATGAAGAATTGATAAATCATAAAGGTTTGATATGTGTGGCTTACTTGGGCCTTTGCTGTGCAAATAAGACTGAAAGACTACACTGCTTCTAGTTGGGGCAGAAGAGATCAGTTTCCTAGACTTTCACAGAGTCTCTGCAATGGTCATATAGAAAGCTGAAAGGAGCCCTCATCCAGAGAGAAGTTAGGACACAGGACAAATGACTTGTCTGTTGTCACTCAGTTGCAAGCTTGGACACATGCCTTCTTTCCTGACTCATGCATATTAGTGTATGCTCAACTAATATGCTCCAGTTTGGAATCAGAGCAATTGTTTGTGAATCTGCCTTCCTTATTTCTTTGACTTTTTTTCCCCAAAACAGGGAAGAAATACAAAACTGTAGAGCTGTGGTTTGGAACTGTAAGGTTTGTTGCTGGGGACTGTTGACAATATAGGGAACCTAAAGTTTATTTAAAGGGTTTTTTTTTTTCTTCTTTTTGAGGTAAACAATGACCTGGATTTTTCTCTTGTAGCTGCAGAACAGCAACAGATTTTTAAAATAGCTACTACTTAGAACCATGTGAGACTCCATGGATCCATCTCTGTGATTTGTAGTGTCTCTGTGCAAGGTAAGAATATCTGTAGACTCACATGTGATAGGTTGCTAATTTTTAATCTCATTCTATAGGTTAGTTTTCTAGTAAGCACAAATAGTGGCATCAAGATGTTTTTATCAACCCACAGTTAAATCCAAAACATGCAATAGATGAATAAGTAATTTTTAAAGCATGCTTGGATTTCTTTTGCTAATGTCGTTTGTTTCAATTTAAGGCTAGAGGCCCTGGAATGTGGCTTACCTTTGTCATTCAAAGAGGCTTCTTTTGTGAGAAAAGTCTAAAACTTGTGACTTCTTGTGTTGTACAGTCTGCCACACAGTGGGCTTATTTGCATACTCCTTCTTATGTCAATAAGCAATGTAGTTGATACTTGTCTTGAGGGCCAAGCCCAGTAACATTTGGAAGTAAACTGATATGTATCAGCTTTTGCTTGTTGACCTGGTTTTCTTTTCATATGCAGTTCACATCTTAAAGGTGGTGGTGAGGAGAAGGGTGCCTTCAGGGTACTACGGGTAACTGACCCCTGGTGCTGGCTTCTCACACAGAGACAGAGGATTCTGATCTTCCCTTTATGTGTTCCAACTTCCCACTCCCTGAAGTGAACAGAAAGGGGGTTTAGCATGCATTGACCAGTTTTTCTGAGGGATGGGAAACAAAGATGAGGTTGCAGCCTCTCTACTTTCTCAGCTTGCAAACTTGGAGAAGCCTTGTAATAGTAGGAAGCACAGATTCACACTAGGATCAGCCATGCAGGAAATAACATGTAGGGCAGGGATATGGGAGAGGTGGTGTATAAAGACTTGTCTAAAAAGTGGGGCTGGAGAGGTCAGAGGAGGACTTAGAAACCAGTATTATACTGAAAAGCAGGTTCATTCACCTGGTGTGTGAAATGCCAAACTACACACAAAGCGGAGGTATTTTATTTAATTCATTTTTGTGCAAAGATTGGTGGTAGGTGGTAACCACAAAGCTAGCTCCCCGCACCGAGAACTATGAGGCATTTATACAGTTAAATGTGTCGGTCACAGCTAATATTCACATGCCTCAGCTAATAATCCGTTAATTTCTTTCTCACTTCGATGTAAAGGTACAGATCACTTCTAATTTTCCACCCAGGCTCAGACAGTAAGGGATTTACTAGAGGAGGCCGGCGGTTCCTGGCCTATGGGCCTGAGTTTTAGTATTATAATGAGGATAATTCCCCTACTGGGCACTTTGTTTTAGTTCTTATCAACATCTCGATTAGTTGTTCTCCTTGACTATACAGTTTTTCACCCATTCCTAGCGGCTTCTGAGGTGGGATGTTTGCTTTGATCAGTCTCTCAGCTCTCCTCAGGGATATAGTTGTAAAACAAATGCTTCTCTGTCTCTCAGTTCCTGTCTCTGGCCGTCAAATTCTGTTTTGCTAAGCTCACATAGTTCATTGTTATGGCTTAGCGGAAAATTCCAAAAATTCAATTTTCTTCAGGGTATCACCAGCACAGTCAGATGAACTTTTGCTCAGAGACAGGTCAGTATGGCAGTTAGATCCTGGGGTTGCTATGATCATCTCCTGTCTAGCTTCTTCCTTTTGGAGATGGTGATTGGCCATTCTGGCCAGGGTTAGCAGAGGGTTTTTTAAGAGAACCAGTGATGTGGTGAGACTGTGGATGGACTGGTGTCTATGCGTGGGAAGGACACCAAAAGCAGTGATCTGGGCAGCCTGTAAAAGTACATTGCAGTACACTGCAGTAACTGCAAATGTAAACTTACCCCAATTATATGCCCCAGTAAACTGGGAAAAATGTCAACCTCTTCTTTGAGCAGTAAGACATCTCAGGCTTGGAGGTCGATCCAAATCAGGTTTCTGGCTCCCTTTGCACCTCCATGGTATAGATCTGAGGATTAACTCTTGGTGGCCAGGGTTGGTACATTACAAGTTGCCATCATCCCTTGATATCCTGCAGAAAATTAAATTTTCCACTAGGTGATAAAAATGGACCATGTGAACGTTGCAAAACAGAATCTGGCAGTCAGAGGAGGGAACTGACAAAAAAAGGAAACATTTGTTTTATGACTATATCCTTGAAGAAGAACTGAGAGGCTAATAGAATGGAACATCCTGCCTCAGAAGGTGCCGAAAGCTGGGTGATGTCAGTCAAAACTGCGGTAATGATGTCACCGAAATCGGGAATAAACCTCGTAACACCAATGTAGTGTTAAAAGGCAGGCATTCTTTATTCACGGCGCCGGATGCACGGGGGATCGCTCCACCTAACGTGCATACTGCAGATTACATCAACAAAAACTTATATCGCTGGTTACATACCTATGCGTCAAATTTCCCGGAACTAATTATCATATTTACATAGTCATTACGCATGTGTCCTTGAAAGCTGAGGGGCATCTCCGGTGGTCCCTGGTGGTCTCTTCTGGTCATATCAAGTGTCCTTTGATTGACCCCTTCTTACGTGCATGCGCACTGCTAATGTAGCTTGTTTCTTTCTCCATAGCACCCAAGCGGAATGTAAAGTATGTAAGGTAGGGCACCCTTCACCAAGGTTTCTAAAACACACCACCAACCTATTACTTTGATTACATTAAAACACTCCTCAACCTATTATTAAAATGGATAGGATACATAGGTAGTAGCTTAGTAATAATGTTAGCATTTTAACTGTCCCACAGCAATAGTGTTAGTGTTTTAACTGTCCCATCACCTTGGTTTCAAAGACTAAGATACAGATCAAAGAATGCGTAACAAAACCACTACTATCTTGGTTACAACTAGGGGAAAGGTAAAGGTGGCAGGGGGAGATCATGACCACCGACTGAATTCAGGACTGAGAATACTCTCCCCCCCCCCCCGCCCAGAGGATGCATGCTAATTTACATAGCTAGTGAGGCTAATTAAAATACAGCTAGCAGATAACAGATCAGATGGCAATTACTAACAAATGAATATGAATTTAGGTGGGTTTTTCCTAAACATGTAAGAATATAAATACCTTGTCGTTTCTTTGTGCCATGTGGTAACTTTGTAGAGTTACCACCTAGCACCCATCTTTATGCAAATATGAAATGAATAAAATACCTCTGCTCTGCATGTATTTTGGCATATTGCACACCAAGTGAATGATCCCGCTTTTAGGAAAACACCCTGACAGTGTGTATGAAAACTCCAGTCTTCCCCACTACAAGAGAAAGGGTTTTCTTTTGAGGTACCTGAAGGTGATGGTCTCATTTCCAGGCTGAAGTGAGTAAATAAGCATGGGAATGGGAAAGAGGGCAAATGCAGGTACGTCTGCTGGATGTCCATATATATGCTTGTACTATATGAATCTGTAGAGCGCAGTGTGCAGACTCATCCTTATGCTAAGCAGTCCTGTTGACTCACCTGTGTATGAGGTGCCTTTGCTACCACTGTCTTCCTGAGAAACTGGAAAAAACGTGAGCTCAGAAGGTGCACTTTTCCTGCAGGGCCACCGGGTGCCACCATCGCTCTGCGGCTTGGTCTGCAAGATGTCGTTTCTCCAGCAAACCCCCTTTGCTAAGATGGGTTGGAGTGGGAATAAAAATATCACTGAAATGAAAATGGGCTGCTTGTAAAGTATGAGCAAGCGATGCTACCTATGAAACGAATCCTGGCTTCTACTTAAGGCATAGCACTTGACAGTTTTCCAGCCAGGCCCTATACCCAGTCTCACAAACTATAGCACTAGCCTCAGTGATGACAATTATAGGATAGAGCAAGTGCTTCATCAGGAGACACTAAAAAGGCCAGGATCCTACCATTTTATGAGCAGAATTTGGTGTGCAGATGAGGGTTTGAGGTTTACAAATATAAGGTGGTGGATAAAGTGAATGGAAAACTGTTCTGCAAATCTTTCCAGGGTGGACGGGGGGCATGTGATAAAACTAGTTGGTAATCAATTTAAAACAAACAAAAAAGGTACTTTACACTATAAGAACCTACTGCTACAAGACTTATGGAAGCCAATAATATCCACAGGTTCAAAAAGCTCATAGGCAAGCTAATGGAAAACCAATCTGTACCAAAGGGAAGAGGTTGTGATGTATCCTCCGTTGTCCCTACTACCATGCTTGGATGTGGAAGTAGAACAAGGGGAATGGACTGTAGATATTGTTCAGGTACACCTGCTCTCCCTGAAAAGTATGAAGGGCAGCTGAATCCAGTGGACTGAAAGATCCAGCGGCTTCTTTCATTCCCGGGCCAACAGAGACAAGCGGGAGCTTCTTACTTCTATTTCACATCCCACCGGTAGCAGGGTGGTGTGAAACTTCACAACAGACATGCACACACAGATTAACACTGTTAGTACTTGACAGGCAGCCATAGAAACACGGACAGCATGAGCAAGTAGCCTCATCCCGCTCCAAGGACCAGTGCTAAGAGAAACGTGCCTTCACGGGTCTCTTGGGTTTCTGGACCCACAAACCTTTCATCCTACTTCCTGGCTAGGCAGACCTAAGTTTGTTTTGGATCACACACACGTGCACACAACAGAGAGCACAATCACACAGGAAATAATTCAAATAATTTATTATGAATATAGTACAGACTGCGGTGATCCGGTGCAAAACTTGTCCAGACAAACATCCTGATTGCATTTGGCCAGCTTAGTTTATCCCTCTTTTGTTCGTCTCAGATCCACACCGATCCCTCCATTTACCGTTACCCCAAACATACCAGTGTAGTCTTGTAAATCCTCAAATTCTCTTGATTGACTCCAACATCCCCCCCGCCGAAGCACCCCGCAGTAAGTCCTAAAGCCTCTTTATTGCAGTAGTTCCCCTTCGTTTGCATAGATGCCACAGAGTTTCCTCCCTTGAATTGATTTCAGTGGGTTTTGCATCAGGGACAAATGGTCGTTCATCCAGTCGTTGAGGGTTTTAGGAGTGGTTGATTCGCAGGAATTACCTTGGCTGGGTTCCCCACCTTGTCATTGTTCCTTTGATCACTGTCTGACCTTTTATTTTGAACAGCCTTAAATATCTCCTATAGGGTGTGGGTTTTTTGTGGGTTTTTTTGTTTGTTTGTTTTTAAGAGAATCAGCCAGACAGTTTTCCATCTGAATTAAAAAAGAACCCCCAGCATTTAGGGCAGGTGTGTTTGGTAACAGCCCGAACAATCCCCTGTACGGGATGTTTTGCCGCTTTTCAGGCAGCAGCAAATGCTATTCTGTGATTCTAAGTCAACGGGACTGGATCTCCTGTGCATTGATAGCCCGGCACATTCATCACTGAGCCAGGTGCGATGTTCTTGCCACAGGAAGCTCAAACATGTCATTTGCAGCAGCATTTATGATGCTCTTAGCCTCAGCGGTGCTCGAGCTTCTGCACCTTGATGGAGCATGAATCGTTTCTGCCTGTTCTTTGCTTCTTCCCACCCGTCCTTGGTGCACGAGCCGTCACCCTTAAAGCTCTTACCGGGATGGGCCACCGGTCTGACTCGATAGGGCGTTTCTCGCTTTCTTAGTCATGCTGACTTACAACACTATTGTTGGAAGTGATTAAGTTTACCCTAGTCGGTCACTCTTACCCTTAGCCAGGCAACTGACAGAAGAACTGACGCTCTTCAGGAGTCACCCAGGGAAGCGAGGCTCAGGCGCCTGCACACAGCAGCCTCCCCTCTCAAAAAGTTGCCACCGAGCTCCGACACCGCGGGTTCTTACCCGGCTCACGCAGGTTCGCACAGTGCACCGCTCTGCGTGACCTGGGCAGAACCCCGCCCCCGGCACCGTTACTACCGCCGAGCCCTGTGTGCTCATCAAAGCTTGCTCCAGGTTCCAAGGCAAACATTTTACACCCTACATATAACGTCTAACAAGGTTAACGGGCCCCCGAAGGGCCAGCGGCAGAGCGCGTCCCAGCACTGGCTCCGAAGGCGGGACGGACCCTGCGCCGACCTGCGGCGCTTGTCACGCCTCAGCGCCTCGGTCCCTCCCCGCAGCCCCGGCAGGGGCCGCCACCGAGGGACCAGGCTCCGCCCCTGCCCCGCCGTTCCCGCCGTTCCTCGGCCGCCGTCGCCAAGGCAACGGCAAGCGGCGCCCGGGGAAGGGAGTCACGTGCCCGGAAGCGCCTCGAGGGAGGAAGTGACGGAGTGGCGGGGAGCCCCAAAGGCCAAGATTTAAAAAAAAGGAAAAAAAGGGGGGGCGGAACCGGCTGGGGCGCGGAGCGCGCGTGTGGGCCCCGCCCCCGCCGCCCCTCCCCGAGCGGACACACCAGGACTCCTCCCACGCCCCCCGGGGCAGCCCCGCGAGGCCGAGGCCGGGCCCGGCCCGCCGGCAGCCGCCGCGAGGTAACGCCTCCGGCCCCGCCCTCCCCCAACACCGGGGCCCCCTGGCACCGCCCCGCCCCGCCCCGTCCCGCCCCGCCCGGCCGGGGCCCGGCCTGGCGGCCCGCGCGCGGGGGGCGTGTCAGGCGGCGGCGGCGGCCCGGGGGCTCCGGTAACGCCGGCAGCGCGGGTCCGTGGGGCGGGCGTGGGGGTTCTCGGCGGGCTGGGGGGCGCCGCCGCCGCTGGTGCTGCTGCGGGAGCGGAGCGGGGCAGTGCCGCGCCACGGCGGCTGCAGGTGAGGCCGGGCCCTGGGCGCGGGCGGCCGCGGCGGGGAGAGTTCCCCGGGACTGAGGCAGGCTGGAAGTTGACAGCGACGGCGGAGCCATTGTCTGCCCGGCCCGGCCCCGGGAACGGCGGCCGGGAACAGCTCCCTCTCGCAGCCCCGCTCCCGCCTCCCGGGCAGCCGCCGCCGCCGCTCCCCCCGCCGGTGGCCGGGCGTTAAACGCGCCTTTCTTCAGCTCCCCGCGGCGGGTGTCCTGCGGCGGCCCCGGCGTCCTGTGGCGCCCCCCGCCTCCCGCCGCGCGCGGCGGGGCTGCCGGCGGGGCACATACGTGTGGGGGGCGGGCGGGGCGCCTGCGGGGTTTCCCTCGGATTAACTTTGCTGCCGGAGTTGCCGGCGGCTCGCGGGGGCTACTGCCCCCCGCCGCCGCCCCCCGCCCCGCTCCCGCGGTCCCGCCGGCCGGCCGGGGCTTGGCGGGTGGCTGGGCGGGCACCCCGGTGCGGGGGACAGGTGGTGCCGGGCCCCACGGTGCTCGGGAGTCGCACCTACGGCTGCTTCCAGAGCATCATCGCCCGGCAGCGTTAACGCATCCCGGCGGTTTCATGCCTTTGCTGGCGTAGCTCGGCGACTGTGCTGTAGAAAACTACAGGAGCAGAGCAGGGTGTGCACTGCAGTCCTGCTTGTTCATTTTTCTCCCCCAAACCTATGGGCAAACCCGTGCAGGTCTTGTTTGCAAACTTCTCAAGGATGAAGCGACAAAACCAGTTATAAGGTTAGAAAATGTTCTGCAGCCAGCAGTCACGTGCCAGAGGGAGCGGATGGGGTGAGCAACTAAAACTTTTCTGTGTCCTACCTAGTGTTCAGTGACTAGAGCAGATGTTTGGCCTGACTCCTCTGCTCTTGCGTCTGAGAAAGGTCAGGAACTTGTAGATGGGCCACCTGTGGTGTTCTTGGTGTGGGCCGAGATAAGCAGTCTGGACTGGCCCGTGTTCTCATTCTTCTACTGCTCTTTGAGCTTGTTTTCTCCCTTCTCCTTCCCTTCCTTTCTGCTGCATGTCATTCCTTGCCATGGTCTTCGTAGTCCGTTGTATCCTCCCATGTCTGCCTCTCAGGGGTGCAGTTCTAGATGTTGTTCAAAAATTAATCTCCAGTAGTGGACACATTGTTACTCTGTTCTGGGTTTGTTTGTTTGTTTTCTTGGGAACTACTGATAAAGTTTGCAAGGTGAGTTGGTTAACTCAATCAATCTTTTGGAAAACCCATGGTTTAATAATTTTTAGTAGGTTATCCATCTCATGGAAGAGCTACCTGCGTCAAGTGATCTGATAGCCCTGGTGATCACTAGATTTTTATAAGAGGAGGGCACTGGAAGATGCCCTTGGAGGACGGTAGAGGGTGTAGTCCGTGCTATTTTGTGTGGGAATAGCCCGTGTTTGGATCGGATTACACTAACATGGGGCTGCATCCTTAGATGAACTTGCCTGGGGAAATACTCTGCCTTTGCACTTTTGTGTTTGGAAAGGGTTTTGCTGGATAACCCTGCTTGCTGTCAGTGACTTAAAATTCTTACCACCCTTCTGCAAAGGTAGAGTATGCTTCTCTATCCATGCCCCAAAAGGCTTTCTGCCTACACAGAGACCAAAGTTTTTTGATGCCTCTCATTCCAGAGGTGTTTCAGTAGGATTCTCTTTGTGCTAGGACTATTGTTGCGCTTCCTTTTCTGCTCTGCTGGTCTGTTTGTTTATGCACCTGGAACAAGTCGTGTTTTGTGAACGCTGTGAAACTTGAAATCTCTGGATTTGAAAACGTCTAGATATAGGGTCTATGCTGGTGCTGTGGGATCCTGGAAGCCTAGAGGTCTCTCAGATAAGTTGCGGAGGAGCCAGCTGGTGTTTTGGAAACAAAACAGGCTGTCAGAGCTATTGAGACAGAAGCTTTTTTTTTTTTTAAAAAAATCTGACATGGAAATAATTCTAAATCCTTGTAAAAAAGTCCTTTTTTTTTTTTTTAAAATGAAATCCTGTCTCTAACCCTCCAACTGTACTCCCTGTGTAGCCCATATTTCTTGCTGCAGGAAACTCCCTGATTATCCCAATGTGTTACAATGTGTTACTCTTCTGCTAAGCACTCTCTTCAGTCTTGCTTCTCTTCCTCTTGGCTGGTGAAAGCCGCCTCCAGTCCTTACTCAGTCCTGCGGCTCACTGCAACTCATCTTTCTGCTGCTGGAATATCTCTCTGGCTCTGCATGACCTCTTTAGCAGCTTTCCCCTCGCAAGTGCTGCCAGTGAACCCTTCATCCATCCACTCTGCTTCTGACTCTGTTCCTTGTGAAAGCAACTTGCCACCGCAGCTACCACCTTCCAGTCTAATATTCAAGTTATGATCTGTCAGGAACAACAAGTTGTTGGCTGGAAAGTCCATGTGATCCGAGAAAGAAAGAAAGAGTTGAAGGCTGGAGGCTAAACTGGGAGAAGGAGGGATCAAGTTGGTGTATCTGCAGTAGGGCAGCAGAGTTGTGGGATAAGTATTACTCTTGTGGGACTGGAGGAAGAGAGGATCCAAAGTTGCCAAAGTGCAGTGGGTGACTGGAAGCACAGTACAGTTTGCCTCAGTTCACTAGCCTCTCTTGAAGGAGAGGTGATCAGGTCTATAACAAAATGATTGTCTGAATAAGCTGCAGCTGCTCCTTCGCTCTGCTGCCTTTTAAGAGTTCATAATGCTGTAGCTTCCAACTGAAGCGTGGCAATAAAAATATAAGAATGTGTGTGTTACGTTTCTGACTGTGGTAATAAAATATTTAAACTGTGGATATAATTTCTGGGTGATTTCAGAACCCCGGCATCGCTGGTCACCTGTGATGTAGCAAAGCTGTTCAAGGAGCCTCGTACTGGGATATTCCTGTGAAAGAGCTGTGTAGTGCAGTGAAATATGGTTTGGTTCTTTCTCTAGCCTGACTTTAGTTTCTGACTCTCTTGATGTAGATCTGGAGTCCATCTCAGCCCGAGCTCCTGGGATCCTGTCACCATGGAGACCGAAAGCGAGCAGAACTCCAGCTCTACCAGCGGGAGCTCCAGTTCTGGAGGAAGCACCCGTCCTCAGATATCACAGATGTCTCTCTATGAGCGACAGGCAGTACAGGTGAGACATGGTTGCATTCTGGAATGGCATGTGCCTCAGTGGAAGGTGGTCGTGAACCCCTTTGTGTTCCTCTGAGGAGTTGTGTGTCAAGGTGGAACATGCTCGAAGGACTGTCTTGTTTTCAGATTTAAAAATTCTTGTGCTAGGCCTGATGTTTAGTTCCTGTAGCCTGATGCTATGCCTCAGGTTAACAGGTTAACCTGTTTTAGAGGTTAATCCTCCAGTGTCCAGCCTTAGATTTAATCCTTACTATGGTCCAACAGATTGATTTTTAGCCTACTGTTCTAGAGCAAGTCATTCAGTTTATCGTCACAGTTCCTCTATATAGTGTATATCCTCCATATAACATACTATACTGGAACACTTGTCTACCTGCTTGAGCACGCACATCCCCAAATTCCTGGAATTTATTAAAGTAATGGAAGTGTGCATCCTGTTGTCCTGGAATACACCTGTGATTCAGTCTGTTACCAGATTTGTAGCTGTACTATGTATTCTGATGTGCTGATCTGCCTTTTTCATGGGGTCTAGGGAAGGTCTCATGGCTGTTATTTATTTCTTCATTGCTCTCTCTAATCACATTTCAAGGACATGCTTTTTTTTTACAATTGGGTTTTCCTCTTTCTCTAGGCCCTGCAGGCACTCCAGAGACAGCCTAATGCAGCCCAGTACTTTCATCAGTTTATGCTCCAGCAGCAGCTTAACAGTGCCCAGCTTCACAGCCTGGCTGCTGTCCAGCAGGTGAGCTGCCAGGGGGCAGAATGAGAGGAATTGGATTGTTCTCTGGGGAAGATCCAGAGATTTTCTCTTTATGCAGTGACTTGTGCACTGAGGTCATTGTGATCCATGATGAGACAATAAGTCCCTAAACACATTGTTTAAAGCTAATACAAACCACTAGTAAACTGGAAGCCTGATGCAAAGATACGTTTGGTTTTCAGGTACAGAGCAGGGGAAGATAAAATTTGGCATCCCCATCAGGAAACTTGCACTTCAGAGGTCTATGACTAGCCCCTGCACCTTCTTTAAATAAAAGATGGGTGGTTACTGATTACAGTAAATTAACTATATTAAAGTAAACAATGGATTGTTACTTCTCTGAGAATAAACATGGTCTTGTGTGCATGAAATTTCAGGTGGTATCCTATGAATTTTCTGTCTTGAAACTTAGTAGCCCATGTTTTATTTACCAGTTATTAGCAAGAGGAATCTGGGGTAGATCTTGTCCAGCCAGGAGGGTGTTTCTTTAATTGAGATATTTTTATACAAACTGAGATATTTTATGATGCATAATTGTTGAATAATTTTTTTTCTTTAGCAACTTTGCTCACCTACCAGACTCTATCATCTGAATAATCAGCTGAAGACAGATTATGTGTGATGTGAATACAATTCTATCTGTGTAACAATATCTCCCATCAGTAGCTGCGCTCCTTGGCTGTTAGTCGAAGATTTAGTTGTTCTTAAAATCCCTACCTGCAATAGCATAGAGGGAATGGAATCCTCTCACCAGTTTTGCACAAATCTTAGTTATAAAACTAACTGAACTTGTACAGTGGAATTCCCATGGGATCATAGAGGGGGTGGAAAAAAATCTAACAATATCCACATTCCTCCGTGAACTGTATGTGCTGTAATCTGAAATTTATTACTTGGAGTGCTATCATTGCATTGTTACTGAACTGCCTAACTAGCCCGGCAGATTGCTAATATTGCAGGGAATGTCTGGGTGTTAACAGTGGGTTGCAGCATCAGGGTGAGGGTTGCAGTGTGTAGCATGACAAGCTGGGGCAACAGTAGGGTATGTACCCATGGGTGGAAGGACTGGAGGTCATGCGCCGTAAGGGTCTGTTGTCTGCTGCCTTGGGTAGTGTATAGGACTGAACTGGTTGGGGAAGAGGAGGTACCTTGCTGAGTTGTTGCACCTGATTTGTAGGGCATGGCAGAGATTTCTAGTGGTTAGATTGTGCTCCTGTTCTCAGGAATGGGAAAAGATGATGATGATGGAACTAGGTGTTCTGGCAAAGCCAAATATTTGGGCTGGATTGAAAAGTTTGTTCCAGGTACTCATTTCCCTGTCAATTTCTTTTGTAGGCTACAATTGCAGCCAGTAGACAGGCCAGTTCCCCCAACACCAGCACCGCGCAACAGACCACAACCACCCAGGCCTCTGTAAGTAAATGCTCCCTCACATACACATCAACACCCCCCTTCCACCCTCTGCCTTGTTATTTCTCCTCTTCGTCTTTTAGGAAGGCAGTCAGCCAGGGAAACACAGCTTCTAAGAATGCTGGGAATCCATAAGATGCAGCCAACTTTGAGGATTTAGGCGCTGTCATTATTGGTGGGGGTTGAGGAGACCAGGGAAGGCTTCTGAATGGGAGAGGCCTCTTACCTGGAAAGATAGACACTGATGTCTCTTTGCTGAGGCTTTGGAGATATGTTGTCATTGATTAGAAAAAGATCAGGACTTCTAAGAAGGAGAAAGAGTCATGAGCAGCTTGAAAGGGAATGCTCTTTTTTCTCTTGGGCAGAGTAGTAGTTTGTTGAATGAGAGGAAGTCTGGTTTTGTAGTGAGTATTGAGAAACTGGGATTTTTTCAGAGAGTAGATGAGTTGGTAGGGCAGAGATTATTTTGTGTGTTTTTTTCCTTTATTTGGGAGGCTGAAGAAAATTATGTATTTCTTTTGGATCTCTTACTGCAGCTGCATGCTGACAGTGATGCTCAGGCTCAGCGTACAAATGAGGTTAGCATCTGGGGCTTTGGCTAGTTTAGATTGTGTAGCCTCTAAGACAAGAACTTTTTTCTTCTTGGTCCCCTGTGGGATACAGGAAAAAACTGTAAAAGTCTGTTCTGGCTGTACTCCAATAAGTGAATTTGTATGTATTTCTTTGCCTCTGTTTCTACATATTTGTTTTGGGGCTTTTCTTTGTTTTAAGATCAACCTAGCCACCACATCAGCTGCTCAGCTGATCAGTCGGTCACAGAGCGTGAGCTCCCCCAGCGCCACAACCTTGACGCAGTCTGTACTCCTTGGAAATACCACCTCACCGCCTCTCAACCAGTCACAGGCCCAGATGTATCTCCGGGTAAGAGACGTGTATGCAAAATGTGTCCTGACCATGAACTCTACTTCCTAGCCACTTCAGTGTTTCACTGCCTGGGATTACCAACACCTTTGGGCTAACTGTATCTTTAAGAACAATGCACTGTATTTTAAATTAAGACGGGGAAGCTCTTGTCCCTGAAACCACAAGTTTGACTCTGGGCTCAGCTTCTGAGGGTAGATGAGCTTTTTATTGTGTGGCTTAGGTGAGATTAAGAGCCATGTTTGCCTCTGATCTGCATAGATGTTAAAGATCCCATGGCACTTCTCGCTAGAGTATAAATGTGAAATATATGTCCTAGACTTGAATATAGCTCACAGAAATAAAGCTACTCTTCTCGTTCAGTGCTGGAACAGATATATGGTAAATTACTCTTTTACCACTGCTGAGCTCAGGGATGTAAGTCAGAATTCGAGTAAGACTAGAAACATAAATCACCATGAACAAATATGTCATCCTTTTAATCGCTTTGAAGTGCTGCTAAATAGAAAACATTAGGCTTGACTACATAGTAAGTCTGGGATTTGGCTACCTACTTGAAAAAAATTTTCTGTGTCTTACTTGACTTTAGATACAGATTATAATCCCTTTCTTTTCAAGCAAACGTGGTCTTGGACATATGTCATTTATCACTGTTCTTAACCAGTCCTGGATATACATCTGAAAATTCAATGATACCCCAGTCTTTTAGGCAGCCTTGGGCAGTCTGGGAGTTGGCCCAGGCCCATGTTTGATAGAAGAGTGGTGTTTCCATAAGGAAACTCTTCCCAGTTTCCTGTTCCTGAGGATTATGTTCAGTGTTACAGTGCAGGGAAGGTTGGGGGTTTTGCAATGTGTGACATTGCAGCCCAGTGTTGCTTTGTAATCTGTTTGCTTGTGGTTCGCTGTCTGTCTTTCTCTCTTCCCCCCCGTTCCTTTCATTCCACATCACCTGACCCTCCCTCAACAGCCACAGCTGGGGAACCTGTTGCAGGTAAACCGGACCTTGGGCCGCAATGTGCCTCTTGCCTCCCAACTCATCCTGATGCCCAACGGGGCTGTGGCCGCTGTCCAGCAGGAGGTACCACCCACTCAGTCTCCTGGGGTCCATGCAGACACAGATCAGGTCAGTGATAACCCCTCCCAGAGTCTTCCCCTTCCCCCGCTCTCCATCACCCCACACTCTGGTCTTTGTCTCTGGCCATCCCTGTATAGCAGATTAGCTCTATTTCATCCCCAACCTGTGTCCCTGTGCAGGCAGGAGATTCTGTTCTCTCTTGCCACCATTTTTTCAGGTTTGCTTTTTGCCTCCAGAGATGGGATTTGTTTCTGCTTAAAATTTCTAGGGTAAGCCACAAGTTGGATCAATCCTGTCTTCAGAGTTTCTCGATTGTCCTTGTGTGAAAAGAATTGTTGAGTTCTATGTCCAGTTTTCAGTCACTCCGTAATCAAGATTCTTTGCCAGCAGTAGTATTCCTTGACCCAGTTGGCTTGTTGTTGTAAGGATGCCAAAGACTGAAGAGGCCAAAAGGTCTTAGCTCCTGCATTCATCTATAAGTAATTCTCCAGGTCAGGGAGCTGCCATGGCTTCCTGTTTTTCTTGTCCTATCCCAGACATTCTTGGGATTTCCAGTTACTTTGTATTATTCTTGTCTGGAGCACTTTCTTTGAGGGAAGGTCAGCCATGATCAAACTTGAAGATAACACTGCATTTGAAGGAGGAGTAAATATAGAGGTGGGAGCACCAAAATGAGAGAAACTGGTGAAATCAGAAGAGCTGCAGGCCATGAGTAGATCTATGGGCCTGCTGAGTGGAAAGTCCTGCACAGGGGGAGGAGGCAGGTGGCACAAAAATTGGAAAGGAATAACTGGTCTTTAAAGGGGTATCTCAGTGCTTTTAGAGCCATGCTAAAATGGGTCCTACCAATGCAAAGGTATGGCAGGCAGGTCTGAAGGCTGTCCCATGCCTCAGAGAATGGCAGTATCCTCACATGCTCTTCAGAAAGTGCCACGAGATCTTTAACTTCCATCAGATATGGGGCAGGAGGCAGTTCAGGATAATGTGTTTCCTGGGGAGGGCCATGCCTGAGCTTTGCCCTGCAGTGTTGGCCAGCTCCCCACGTGAGATTTGAGGCATCAGTTTAGCCTGCATCCCACGAGAGTGTGTGGCTTATGTGTTCTCTGCCAAAATTCTAGTAAGTAACATACGTAAAGCAAATGGATTCTGTTTTGTATATGTGTTTGTAGGTGCAGAATTTGGCTGTGAGGAGCCAGCAGACCTCGGCCACTAATGCTCAGCTCCAAGGCTCTGCTCAGAAGGCAGCTCTGCCAGGAAGCTCCCAGGCTTCAGGCTTACCACAGGCCACCAGCACGGGTCAGACCTTGGCAGTGGCTCAGGCCTCCTCTGGCAGCGCAGGCCAGTCCCTCAACTTGAGCCAGGGCGCAGCAGGCAACAATGGTGTCTCCGGGGGTGTGGTGGCAAGTGGTGGGAGCCAAACCTCAACGGGATTGAGCCAAGCCTCCTCGGCAGGTGCCGCTGGCAGTTGCCAAAGGAAAGGCACAGGGGTGGTTCAGCCGTTACCGGTAGCAGCTGCCCAGGCCGTGACTGTCAGCCAGGGAAGCCAGACAGAGACAGAGAATGCAGCTACAAAGAAGGGTGAAACAGACAGCGGTGGACAGCAAACTGTGGGCATGAACCTGACCAGGACCGCTACACCAGCGCCCAGCCAGACATTGATCAGCTCAGGTAAGGGCAGACCTGTTCCTTCTTTTTGAGCCCACTGGGCTTTCACAAGAATGCTACTTGAAAGCCCAGTGGTGAGAGGTTTTTCAACATGTCTCCCAGCCTCTGGGCTCCTGGAGGCTTGTCTCTAGGGGTTATCCCTCTCTATGAGCAAGACAACTTGATTTTTTTGTCCTCATGTCATCTGTCAGTAATCTGTCAGTCAATTTGGAGCTTAATAACTCAAACCAGTGCCTGCCTCTTTTTGTTCTTCTCAGGTGCACTGTTGCTAACTTTTGTGCTCTTCTCTTTTCCCACTCCATGTTTTTATAGCCACATATACACAGATCCAGCCACACTCGCTGATCCAGCAGCAGCAGCAGATCCACCTGCAGAAGCAGGTGGTGATCCAGCAGCAGATCGCCATTCATCACCAGCAGCAGTTCCAGCACCGCCAGTCCCAGCTCCTCCACACAGCCACCCACCTTCAGCTGGCCCAACAGCAGCAACAGCAGCAAGCACCATCTCTAACCCAACAGCAGCAGCAGGCTCAACCTCTGCAGCAGCAGGCTCCATCTCAAAACCAGCAGCAGGCTCAGACCCTTGTGGTGCAACCTATGTTGCAGTCCCAGCCACAGCCTATGCAGCTCCAGCAGGACAGTCCTTGCCAGCCAGCCACCAAGTCACCTGTTCCAATTCAGTCAAAATCTCTGGTCACCCCCATCAAACCACCTCAGCTTGGGCTTGCCAAAATGTCAGCAACACAGCAGCCTCCACCACACATCCCAGTGCAGGTGGTGGGCACTCGGCAGCAGGGCTCAGGCCAAGCCCAAGCACTGGGTTTGGCTCAGATTGCTGCAGCAGTGCCAACATCCCGGGGAATGCCAGCCGTGGTCCAGCCTGTTTCCCAAGCCCATGCTGCTTCCCCATCGTCATCTTCAGCTCCAGCATCCTCACAGGAAGCTCCTCCTCTCACCACAGGGGTGAATTTGGCACAAGTTCAAGGCACAGCCCACATGGTGAAGAGCCCAGCCTCCTCTCCAGCTGTGGCTCAGATGCCAGCAGCATTCTACATGCAGTCTGTCCAGTTGCCAGTAAGTGATACCATTGAGAAGAATAGCATATGGATTCTCTTTGTTCATTCCTAGGACACCAATGGCAGTCCAGGCCCAGGTCAGTGGGATGGCAAGGGTAAGGGGTTTGGGTAAAGGGATGTGGAGACTTTTTCCTCTTGAAAACACTAATCCCAGTTCAAACCTTGGGGTTACTGACTACAAGCATTTCTCTTCCACATTATCATTCAAAGGCTTGCATGGAATAAATAGATGAGACTCAGATGCTGCCCCAAATGGGCAGTCACATACTAATTATCTCACTTAGCAATGTGGTGGGTTGACCTTGGCTGACTGCTGGGTGACCACCAAGCTGCTCTATCATTCCCCCTTCACAACAGGATGGGGAGAAAAATACAACAAAAATCTTGTGGGTCAAGATAATAACAGGGAGATCACTTACCAATTACCATCACAAGCAAAACAAACTCAATTTAGGGAAATTAGTTTATTGCCAATTAATTATAGTAGGATAATGAGAAATAGGATAATGAGAAAAAAACATGTCCTGTCACCCTTCTTTACAGGCTCAACTTCACTCCCAACTCTTCTACCTCCTTCCCCTGAGTGGTGCAGGAGGGTGGGAAATGGGCGCTGTGGTCAGTTCATAATATTTTGTCTCTGCTGCTCCTTCCTCCTCAGGCTTTTTACTTGCTGCAGTATGGGATCTCTCCCATGGGATACAGTCCTTCATGAACTTCTCCAGTGTGGGTCCTTCCCATGGGCTACAGTTCTTCATGAACTGCTCTGGTGTGGGTCCTTTCCATAGGGTGCAGTCCTTCAGGAACAGACTGCTCCAGTGTGGGTCCCCCACAGGGTCATAAGTCCTGCCAGAAAACCTGCTCTAGTGTGGGCTTCTCTCTGCAGGGTCACAGGTCCTGCCAGGACTCTGCTCCAGTGTGGTCTGGCTCTCTTCAGAGTCATAGCTTCCTTCAGGGTACATCCGCCTGCTCTGGTGTGGGGTCTTCCACAGGCTGGAGGTGGATGTCTGCTCCACTGCTGACCTCCATGGGCTGCAGGGGGACAGCCTGCCTCACCATGGTCTTTACCATGGGCTGCAGGGGAATCTCTGCTCCAGCACCTGCAGCACGTCCTCCCCCTCCTTCCTCACTGACCTTGGTGTCTGCAGGGCTGTTTTCTCACATGTTATCACTCTTCTCTCCCAGCTCTTGTTGTGCAGGATTTTTTACCCTTTTTAGAACATGTTATCACAGAAGTGCTACCACTGTCACTGATGGACTCAGCTTTGGCCAGCAGCGGGTCTGTCTTGGAGCTGGCTGAAACTGGCTCTGTTGGACATGGGGGCAGCTTATGGTGTCTTCTCACAGAAGTCACCTCTGCAGCCCCCCACACTACCAAAACCTTGCCACATAAACTGAATACAAACAATAACTGGCCTCTTTGTCTCTCTCAGGAGAGAGAGGAGAGTTGAGTAGGCCATGAAGACTAAACTGTCCTCTCCTCAATAGATGTGGATAACCTTCAGGTCAGAGACCCTTTGGTGTGTGATACCAGCCACTGACTCTAGGCCTCGGAGGATACCCCAGCAACAGGCTATGCAGAGAAAACCAAAGATGGCTCGTGTTCTACATGCCTTGTCCACACTGCCCTGAATTGTCCAGCTAGGGCCTGCCTAACTCCCTGGGACAACAGCATTTTTCTGGCTCAGATATCCTTAGCCAGTTGCTGAGACTGATTCTAAGCTCTGTATTATATCAATGGCAATTATATCAATGGCCCTAT
This sequence comes from Phalacrocorax carbo, assembly GCF_963921805.1. Lineage (NCBI taxonomy): Eukaryota > Metazoa > Chordata > Aves > Suliformes > Phalacrocoracidae > Phalacrocorax > Phalacrocorax carbo. The sequence continues at coordinate 83,866,203 of NC_087513.1, read as the reverse complement.
TCCTGTTAATACATGAAGTTTTGCTCCCTGCTAGGCAAATTTTCCTAGGTAGAGGTATGTACTGTGAGGAAGCTAGAGGTATTTTCAGAAGGAACCAGGTTGGAGATGAAGTATGATGGAGCAGGAGGTGTCTTCCTTTTGCCTTCAACCTGGTTTGTTCTTTGCTTTGGAGCTTTTCTGCTTACGTGTTCCTCTTTATTCATGCAGGGCAAGTCTCAGACCTTAGCAGTTAAGCGCAAGGCAGAGTCAGAGGAGGAGAAGGAGGAATCACCCAGTGTCACTGCAGTCCTGCCTGCCAGGTCCTCTCCTGTGACAGACAGCCCCAAAAACATAGAGGAGAAGAGTGGCCTTGGAGGTGAGGTACAAAGGAGAGCTCTGCTTGTGTGTGCTAATGATCTGGTCTTGTATTCCATGTGAAGTAGATGGAGCAAAGGTACTGACCCTTGTGCTGTTAACTTTCCAGATAAATCTGATCCTGCTGCCGTTGCAACCCCAAATACCACCTCAAGTGAAGGAGCATCAGCCAACCCCACCTCTGCTCCCACCCCAAACCTGGCAATGTTGTCACGTCAGATGGGAGACTCCAAACCCCCACAAGCCATCGTCAAGCCCCAGATCCTCACACACATCATTGAGGGCTTTGTCATCCAGGAAGGAGCAGAGCCCTTTCCAGTAAGGACTCTCTGCTGTGGGGCAAGGAGGTGTAGCGCTCTCTTGGGAGGGTGGTGGGTTTCCATCTTTAGACAGGAGTTTCTTTTCCCATGTTCCTAGTCAGCATTTTTAGCCTAAGACGCAGACAGTGAAGAGGAAAAGAAAGGAGGGAGGTGTCCTGCATGAAGCAAGGTATTAAGTGGTGGCATGAAAGAGAATGGGTTGGAAGGAGTGAAACAGTGTGATGGTAACTGTTTTCTCCAGTATTCCCCAAAGCAATAACTTATGCAGGAATTGTAAGAAGGTTATTATCTCTGATTTTTAGTGAGGGAAATATGCACTGCATTTTGAACAAGCAGCAAGTGAAGTTAAAGCAAATATGGGGAAATGTAGTTACATGGAATTGCAGGATATTCAAGACAGATAGTACTTGGTGATCCTTGAATGAACCACCAAGCCTGTGAGTTAGGAAAGGGTAATAACTATGTTCAGCATCTCTCCTTCCTTAGTAGGCAGAGGCATTCTTCTGAGCTGTAATAAGGAATGAGTGGCATACACCTTGCAGAGGATGGTGGCCACAGATTCCTTTACTGATGGGCCCAACTCTTTCTCTTCCTGACCAGGTGGGTTGTTCTCAGTTGCTGAAAGAATCTGAGAAACCACTGCAGGGAGAGGTTCCCTCTGGCCAGAGCGAAAACCTGTCCAGCAATTCTCCAGGAGGGGACAGTGCTTCTGTGGGTGAGTTTTTCAGTACCAGGAGGCCTAGCTAGTGTTATGGAAAGCTTCTGCTCTCTGATATTGTATTACTAACTTTATACATTATGGACTTGTATCCCTTCCTGCTAACTCCTTAGAGACTCAAGCTATGGACCTAGGATCTCCATTTCTTGAGTGCTAGAATACATTACTTTTTTGTTGTTTGTTTCATCTAACACACCTTGTGTCAGTAGTAAGCAGGAGAATCTGAACTGTACCTCTCTCTAGTGCTTCTGAAGGCTGTGAAGGATGTGTGGACACAGCAGACAGTGCAGTGTTGGAGGCTTCCCCCACAGCCTTGTAGGATGAGTGATATGCTATTTTTTTGCTTATTCAGCAAAACAGTTCTGACAAGGAGAAATAAACTGCTCTGTTCAATATCTCGGGGTCCTAATTACTGGAGCTTCTGCCTCTCTTTCCCCAGCTTCTTCCACAAGCTAACTGCTTAGTAAGATTCAGTAGTACTTGCAATCTGTCTGCTCAAAGAGGAGTAGTGGAATGGGGAATTGTTGTGTGTGATCTGCTTCAGTTCAGATCATTAACTGCTGTGTATCTGTGTCCCACTAGAGCTTGATAAGAAGGCAAACTTGCTGAAGTGTGAATACTGTGGGAAGTATGCCCCAGCAACCCAGTTCCGTGGCTCCAAGAGGTTTTGTTCCATGACTTGTGCTAAAAGGTAATAGCAAGACATAATCTTCCTTTTCTCTGACTATATATTCTCTGGAACTAGGCATGTGCCCCTTCTCCAGGTAGTGTACAACATTTCAGTACATCTGATCCTCCCCCGTAGGACGCACTGGCCACAGAGATCCTTTAGGACTCTACATGATTTGTGAACGTGGTGTTGAGTGTAAACAGGATTTCTGACTTGCTCAGAAAATTAAATGGGAAGGGGGAAGTTCTCAGGCTCCAAAGAATCTCTCTTCAGTCAAATGTACATTTGACTGACAAAATGAATGCGTACTGGTAGCTGTCTGCTGCATTGACACTAGACAAAGACATGACGGAGCACTGGGCTAAAAGCCTGGGGAGAAGTTAAGATTAATCATTGCTGCCTCCTGCTGGTAGCAGAGTGCTTGTTTTGGGTCTTTTTTCCCTTAGGGGAATGACTTAAATGACTTAATTGACCCTTCAGCTGTTAGATCAAGACTGTGGTATCCAAATATTGCTTGTGTCAGAAGTCTGGACTGGTTCCTTCCAAGGGGAAGTCTTAGAAGGAGGAGGAACAGGAACTGATGGTAAAGAAGAGTTTTATCCCCATCTGGAGCAAGGAGAAGCAGTAGGTTTAGATAGTTGCTGTTTCCTAACTGCTGCTCTGCTTCTACTTATTTGAGGTACAATGTCAGCTGCAGCCATCAGTTTCGGCTGCAGAGAAAGAAGATGAAGGAATTCCAGGAAGCTAACTATGCTCGTGTGCGCCGACGGGGACCACGGCGCAGCAGCTCTGAAATTGCTCGAACAAAGATCCAGGGCAAGCGCCACAGGGTAAGGACATAGTCCTGCCTGCCTCTGTCGAGGCAGATCTCAGTGCAAAAGTTGTCACTGGTGGGTGTACAGCTTTCTTACAGTGGCTGTAGTTGTACAGGATGTGCCAAGTTCACACTGACACAGTTGTTACAGAAGTCAATGAGCTGTTCTAATTGCTCATCGACTGCAAAATGTGGATTCACATTTGTGCTTGTTCTGTTTGCTCAGTGTTCACTCCTGCTTGTGTCTTGGAGGTCTCAGTGGGTGAGAGCAGCTGACAGCCTTGGTAGAAAACAATCCACTTTTCCCGTTTGATTAGCATTCTTCCACATGAATGATTTGAATCAGATTATAGAAGAATTGAATGAGCTCCAGAGCTGACATGAGGAAGAAGAATGGACTGGGGGAGGATGGGGAAAATGAAGAGGAAGGGAGGCAAGAGTAAAGTCTCCCCTTTTTGGCATTGGGGAGCTCTTGTGTCAGCTGCTCCTGGACCAATAGTCTGAGACAGTTGTCCCAGGCTGTTGGGACAACTTCTGCTGTTCCCTGTGTCTTGTTTTACACCTAGTAATTGTCAATTTCTTACAAAACACCTTTTTAAAAAAATTTTCTTTCCTATGGGCTTGTAGGGCCAGGAAGACTCAAGTCGAGGCTCTGATAACTCCAGCTATGATGAAGCTTTGTCCCCTACATCTCCAGGACCCCTGTCAGTAAGGGCCAGTCATGGAGAGAGGGACCTGGTGAACTCTAGTATGGCCCCACCTACCCCAGATCTACATGGCATCAACCCAGTCTTCCTGTCTACCAATCCCAGTCGTTGGAGTGTGGAGGAAGTGTATGAGTTCATTGCATCACTGCAAGGTGAAGTTAAGATCCTCCCCTGCAGAATTGTGATCCAGTAGTATGGGGAAATCTGTTGGCTCTTTTTCTGGAAAGAGGTGTCAGTGGTGCCTAATGTTTTTACTGTACTTCTGTACGTGTTTCCGATTTGGAGTAGATCATACAGGTGGATGAGTTATACTCCTCAGGCAGCCTGTGGAGTAGAGTGGGGAGGCGGGTTGGTTAGATTCTTAGTTTGCTTTTTCCATACCTGCCAGAGGTCCAAAGGGTGGGAACGGGAGGAATGCCTGGGGCACATCTGTTTCTCAGTACTGGTTTTTTGGTTTCACAGGGTGCCAGGAGATTGCCGAGGAGTTTCGGTCACAGGAAATTGATGGCCAGGCCCTGTTGCTTCTGAAGGAGGAACACCTCATGAGTGCTATGAACATCAAGCTGGGACCAGCTCTCAAGATCTGTGCCAAGATCAATGTCCTCAAGGAGACCTAACAGCGATGAAGCCAGAGGTCTCACTTTTGCTCTGACCCCAGGGCAGCTGCCAGCTTTGGAGCATCCTGCTGGGGCAGGGAAGAATGGGATGGTCCCCTGTGGTCTTGCATTCAAGAAGAATGAGAAAGAATTTAACTGATTGAAACTGCCATATACAAGTCCATGTCTTGGTCTCTTATGGTGCTACAAGGGGGAGGAAATCTCTCACCTGGGGCCTTGAAACATCTTTCCTTCTTCCTGATTTTGACTATGCCTCTCCTGTATACCACATAGAGACAGGAAGGGGACCTCTTTCTGTCTTAGACTTCTGAAAGGGAACTGCCCTTGCCCCTTTTTGCTACAGCAGGTCTACTAGATCTTAGTTTTGAATCTCACTATGCCAGAACTTGAGGCATTGGAAGAGCTGGCCCCACATGGACATTGGGAGCAGCTGTGCTTGGGCCATTTAGGAAGGGGAACTAGTAAATTCCAAGTGATGGGGTGGGCTAACAAGAATTTGAGCAAAAGGGGCTGCTGCTGTTCCACCCCTAAAAAGCCACCTAGGCTGTTTGTGAACTGGGTTTAATAGCCATTCCAGCATGCATACCAAACTTGGAGGCCTGTGGCAATAGGAGCTGCGTAGTTAGCTTTACTGTCTCCTGCAGAGACTGCAGACTGAAGACAAAGTGTTGCAGCAGCTATTTGCTCCAGATCCTCCTCTCTGAACCAGAGGAGGATTTATCCTGAGTACTTATGACAAGGTAATGGAAAAATCGAAGGGGAAGGGGGATTGTCTGACATTAGGGAATCCTGCAGCACTAGGTTTGTCTCCCCACTGTGCTGGGGCATAACTTACAGATCCAAAGCAGTCTCCAGAAGCGCCAAGGCTTTTCAAATAATGGGGCTGGGGTTTTGGTTTTTTTTGTGTTCTCTTATCATCTTAACAGTTTATATTATTTTTGTGTCTGTCTACGTTATCCTCAGGAGAGCTTATGGGACAAAGTTTAAGCTGGCAGGATTGGATTGCCTGCCTCAGGCTCTTGGGTTTGGTTTTTTTGAGTATTATAAAACAAATATTTCTCTTCCTCAGTTAAAAAAAAAACAACAACCAAAACACACCCTCCAACAACTGAATACTAATCCTTTAATGCTACTGCTCCTTTTAAAGGGGTAGAATTATGTTATAGGCTAAGTCCCTTCCTTTCATCCCTCCAGGTTTGGGTTGTTTTTTTTTTAAAGGATGAAATGTGGTATTCTGAAGTTTGGCAATCTGGTTACAAAAGGTGAAAACCTGAGCAGAGCTCTTCCAGGAGCACCTCTGCTTCAAACAAACAGGCAAGAAACCTGAAGAAATTACACAAAGCATGAAGAGGTAAGTAAGTGCCCCCTAGAGCCAAATACCTGAAAGCAAGATGATTTTATAAACCATCTGTCTTAGCTTTTCTGTTTTCAGAAGTTTCACATGAATATTTGAGTGAAATGCAAGACTGTTCTGTGTGGAAAGCACCCCTTGCAGGAAAGCTGTAGTGTCAAGGGAAAAGGCCTAGTAGCGTAGGTAGGAAAGCATTATGGAGATCTTTGGAATGAGCTCTTTATTGACCCATATTAGAAAAAATGAGGGAAAACACTTAGAAGATGAGTAAAATGTGGCAGCAGCTTCCTAGGCTTAACTGTATTGTTGAATCTCACTTTAACATCATCCTTGTTTCTGCAAGAGAAGGCTTCTTGAATCAAAATAGGCCTAAAGGAAGCTGCCTATACTTGCACCTCAATAACACTATATGATCTTGATTTAATCTGGGGGATCAGCAGAGGAAGGCTGCCCTCAAACCATTTTATCCTTAGTAGGCTGGGTGTGAGAAAAACCTTATTTAGTTTGACCCTTGGCAGGGCAGGCAGGGAGGCAGCTAGCTTGCCTATGTTACTAGCTACTTCTGAGGACCAGAGTTTATTTCAGTCAAATGGGAAGGCTTCACTTCCTTATTTCATGGTCAATGTTCGTAATAAAAATGCTTGTTCAGGCTTTGCAGGTCTGGCTGCTTTTTAACCTCCCTGCTTCCCTTCCCCTCCCACTCCCCCAACCTGAACATTAAGAGAAATACAGGGCATAGGAAACTTCACCCAACTGTAGCTACCTGAGCTTTTAAAGTTTCAGTTATTAAAGATGCGTATACTCTTCCCTCTTAAGCCCTAAGGGAACTGGAGTGATAAAAAAGTGGCAGCAAAAAACATGTACTAGCATGAGGAGCTCCATTCCTGGCAAAAGAAGTTCAGGCACAAGGCACCACACACTGAAGACCCTTAATCCTGGGATAAGTAAGATACTCTGGCATCAAAGAAAGTTCCTGTTACATCATCACAACATTTCACCAGGTTTTTTGGTAATTTTATTTTTGAAAGTTGTGTTTTATAAAAAAAATTATCTTAAACACCACCATGAAAAACAGTAACAGACTTAGCGACTTCCTATTTTTCCCACATTATGAGAAAGATTGAGACCGTGACAAAAGTCAAAGAAAGCAGGAATTGTTTACCCACTCTAAACCCAGCAAGAAAGCAGGGCCACCCCTTTTCCCCCTCAATGTCACTGTTCAGACTGCTTTGGTAGTATTAAATATACAGGAACCTTGTCTGTACTCTACCTTTAGCAGTAGTGGCTTGCTTATTTGCAATCTGCCCTCATGACTGAGGGTTCTCTGCCAGCCTACAATAGGGCAGAACGGGATTGCCTAGAGTCTAGCCCCTCTCATAAAAAGCAATTAGGAGTCAAGGTGCCAAGTTCCTGAAGGTTCCCATTAAGTCTTACAACTCAGCTGTACCTGCTTTTCAGCAGGGCCGCAGGAGAAGGTCGGTCTCACTCCCAGCCAGCAGCAGTATGCCAGTACCGTCTGCACAGGCCAAGTATCTTAAGACTGGTCTGCACCACACTTAAGAGGACAGTGCTATATGAAAGCTGACCTTGTAAGCATGAGAGTCCCTTGCACAGTTTTTAATGTGTTAGCATTCTTGGCTCCTGTGGATCCTTTTTTATAAAAATAAATTTGGGTAACTTCACGGGAAAACCCTCTGCCAAACAAGGAACTTTCAGAGAGCATGAAATCACAAGGCTGACAGTGACTGAGCTGTGTGGGCAGTCACCTCAGGAAGCTTGTAACAGAACTCAAGTGACAGCTACCTGTCACATTTTGCCTTGATGTCAGATTCAGCAAGTATTCCCTTTACTTAGCAGCATGTCATTTGCTTTTGCTTCTCAAGGATTGAGAAGACTGAAACAATATTTTGACACAACTGGAGAGTCAAGAGACTGTATTTAATTCCTGTAGTTTTTAGCATTGCCCCTTTCCAGCCTGAGAGGAGGGCACGTGTCCCTTTATACTGTTGAAAGAAGCCAGTGTGTACTCTTCAGCATATTGCCATTAGGAAATGAAAAGACTGCAGAGGTCCTAATGCCTCTTCCACCTCCATGGAGTCTGGCATAGAGCACTCTGTGCAGGCTATGCTGGCAGAAACAGTGCGTAACAGTGCAGAAGCTAGAAAAGCTGAAAATGCATTCAAAGAAAAATAATTCCAGTGTTTACAGATCCTCTAAAGCCTGGGGGGGGCAGACATAAAAGATCCCTCCTACAGTCTCAGCTGTTGTAACCCACTGCCTCATTCTGCCTCCCCTTTCTGCACCCATCCATGGCACTTTTTTCATCAGTGATTTATCTCCCATTCCTGCTCAGTGCTGAATGCTCATATTGCTTTCTTGCTGTCGTCGACTCAACTCTCAGCACTTTCCTCCCCCAACCCCAGCTATGCTGCATTTTTTAAAAACCTAAGCATTATATTCCTAAGACATGCCTTCAGGGACCAGTGCTTTCTCACCCAGAGGCATCCATGGGAACTGACACACCAAAGACAGGGAAAGCAAATAGCGTAAAGAAAGTCAGAAGTGAGAGAAGGAGAACTGGCTGGGAGGCACCCGGCTAAACAAGCGCCATGGAGATGGGGAGAAAAGAACTCAGTGTTGAAAGCCTATCACATTGGTAGCAAATGGTCATCCCGTTCTTCCGACTCCTCACCCAGCTGATCATCACCCACACCACGGTATGCAGCTGGCGCGTTTCGAGGCTTAGATCGACAGACAAAGTCACAGCCATCCTACAAGCATAGGATATTGCAGTGGAATCAGACTGTATGCAATGCAAAGCAAAGCAGCTTCTGTGACTTCTATTTTGCTATGGGATTATGCCTATCCCCAAAGCTATCTGGGACAGGTCCCCAAAACTTATCTTGACAAGAGAAGCAAACATATAAACATCCTATTCAGTCTTGAAAGCTCTGGGCATACTGATTAACAGTATGCAGCAACATCACGCTGAGTTGAGCATGGAGGATAAATGGCACTGCCTAAGGTGACCAAGGAAGGGTTTCAGGGAGTCGGACATTAATATTTCACAGTCCCCAGCTTAACATTCCTACTGGAATGTGTTAACCACTAATGAGCACGCATTCTAGTTTGGTAGGTAGTGATCACAGGGTATCAGCAGAGAATCAGACTCAGCAAGGATTAAAAAACAGAGTACTCAAACCAAACCACAAAAACCCCAGATATCATCATCTTCTGCCTCAGGGCACACTACCCTGGTGGTAGGACTACTGAAGAGCTACAATCCACAAAGACAAGGCAGATGGCATTTCCTCCTGTCCTAACACATGGGCCAGGCTGGGAATATCCAGGGATTTTCACTCACCGCTACCAAATTGCCCAGATCTTGCCAGAAGGCAAAGTGAGGAAACTGCTCCATGCCCTTTGCTCCCACTACAAGTCGCTGGTAGAGGAACCCACCAATGATGTAGATTGCAATCAGTGAAGCTAACCTGGAGGGCAGAATTAAAAGTCAGAGCTGAGGAAACCCTATAGACCTCTTCCGAGCCAGCTACCTGCCTCAGATTGGTATTGGAGCAAATAACTGAGTACCACTCAAGAACAGAGCTATAAACAGAGACTAGACTAGAAACGAACGGTCCCCAAAATATTGATCTGCTAGTAAAAATCTTTCAGCAGCATCACATGAAGTAGTGCCTCTAAGCACAAACACAGAAGATGAGTCAATGCTCCCGGTCTGAATTCCCAGCTCTCACAAAGAGCAGTTGTAAAATTTTAGGAAGTCATATCTTCCATGTTTCAGTGCATTTGTCTGTAAACTATGAAGGAGGATGTCTACAGGGAACAGAGCAGCTCAGCAGCAATGTGCCTTGAGCAAGAGCTTTTGTCCAAAAAGCTCTGAGGCATAGTAACATCTAACAGTGGCTGTGGATAGGTATACTACAATTATCTAGTCTAGTATAGCATTTGCTATGTTTCTACATGGCACTGGAGATTATGGCCCAGACATGAACAGCTCTTCCAATGACTCACGTGATCAGTAAAATGGAGCCAACACTGAGGTGGGAATCTTCAGTTGGACAAGCCACACTGCTGTCCATCTCAAAGAGGTAGAAACACTCCTGCTCCTTTTCCCGCTCTTCTGAAATAACGGTGAATGAACTCTGCAATTTGGGAAAAGTTAAGTCATGTGAAAATATGCCCAGGCATGCTGAACTTTACCAGAAAACAGTTTTACCACTGTTTGTGCAGCTAGGCACCAGACACTGGAGGAAAGACAAAAACCTTGCTGCTTCCTCAAAGCCCTTCTGCTTATTAACAACTGTTTGTCTGGCAGCCTCCTGCCTCTCTCCCCCCTCATGTGTCACTCACCGCCGTAACTCCCCGCTTGCAAGAAATCATTATCACAGCTCTTCTCTTCTCACCACTGCAGTGGCTGCCATATGAATCACCTCCTTTATAAATCAGCATGATCCAGTCACCTGCCAAGTGAGAAAAAAATATAGGCTGCAAATCCAGAGCAGGAGGCAAAAGGCAGGCACCAAATAAGAAAAGTATTGAGTAGAACCTTACTTCCATTGAAGACCTGGGTTTCATTGATTCTTCCTATCACTGTGGTCCTCCTATTCCACCTATCTGTTTGTACCAGGCCACCAAAATCATGCAAGGTGCTGTTGACCTCCCTGCACACCCTGAAATGGTAGATGTAGTTCTCTGTTTTGCTTTTCTCCACAGTCACGTTAAACCTGCAGCAGGGAGAGGACAGAATAGATGGCCCATAGGATTACAAAGAACATGGCTCACAGCAGGGGGCACTGGGAACCTGGAAGCCAGTCAGAGCCCATACTAACAGAGAAGCCCATTCTGCAGTCTGACCCCAAATCTCTTCCCCTTGGGCTAAGGCACCGTGCAGCCCAAGGCTTGCAGTGTGTTGTACTATACCTCATTTGGCTCAGGGGTTCTAGTTTCTTCAGCAGGGCTCTTTCCATTTGCGACTCGCTGTTCTCATCACCGATCACATCGCAGCTCCTCTCTTTTGTCTCTTCAGCCCCCATGCTCGCAGCAAGGGCCATAAAGACTACCAGCATTGCAGAGGTACAGCAAGGTGATGACATCCTGGACACACCCCATAGAAAACACAGAGGATCAGCTGCTTCAGCCCCCTGCAAACTAACTTTTCAGGGTCACACAGTCAATTATTGGCCACTTCCTCCATCCTGACTGCAGAAAAGGAGAAGTCAAAAATCTAGAAACATCCCACAGTTCCCAAGAGACAAAATCTGAGTCTTGTACATAGTCAAAGACAATTCACTGGGCCAATTTGGGTTCTTTCTGAATTTTGCCTCAGGACTGCAAAAAGTTTTGCTGCTGAGCACATTAATTAGCATTGATTCAGCCAGAGCAGAGCCCAGCAGGCTGAATGCTGGAGTAAGTTTCAGGCATAAGCCCTTGTTTGTTATTGCATTGCGCTGAGAAGCCAGTCAGCAGAAAATGATTTACCATGCCTTTAATCAATCCTCTTTGCAACTCTCGTGTGAAGAGCTTGGAGGGAAGAGCCACTGTGATTACTCAGGCTCTGCTTGTTCAAGTGCCTTAATCTTAATAATTATAATTATGTTATTTTTCTAGTACTTTAGCTGAGAATCTGAAAGTGTTTAATAACACTAAACTGCAACTTCACAGAACAGTTTTCTTCTGTTTACACAGGGGACGAGGGAAGAAGGCAACTGTGACATCCTATGTAAGATCCAACAGAAGAGACAGTAATGAAAATAATAATGAAATCTAGAAGATTTGGCTTACAGGTTCACGCTAAAATCAGGTATGAAACGTTCAATGACCGTGCCAGCCAACCACAGTGGTGCAACAGATTCCCCTCCGCTTCTCCCGTCGCAGATTTCAGCAAGGCTCCAGACGCTGGCGGAAGGCAACTGGCCGACCCACCGTTAACAAGCACCTGGCCGCAGCCAGGCAGGGAGCCTGCTGGAGGGCCAGTCTGTTCTGCGGTCGCCCCCAATCCCTGCAGAGCCCCCCGTGACAGCTCACAGCCCTCCGGTCGCCTGGGGAGCCAGGCGCAACGCGACGAGCTCGGACGCGCCGAAATGCGGAAGCGCTCGCGGGTGGCACAGGAACTCGTGATTCGCCTCTCACAGGACCGAGAGCAGAACCCTCCCCTCCCGCCAGGCACGGCTCCTCCGAGCAACCCGCCTGCGAACGCTGCGCCCGCGGTCGGCCCAAAGCGCAAGCCCTTGCGGCGGCGGAGCCCTTATGCTCCCCTGGGCCGGCCACTACCCCTAGCAGCGTCGGGGACGGATGGCCGCCACCGCTTAGCGCTGGGACCGAGCCGCCCGTCCGGGCCACGGTTTCATCCCCGCGGCGGCACCGGGGCCCTGGTGCCACCCGGCTCCCCCCGCCCGCCGCCTCCCGCCCGCCGCCGCGCCCACCTGCTGCCGGACCGGCCCCGCCCGCCGCGCACGGGCATGGGCGCCCCGACGGGAGAGCGATCGGCGGCTCACGGGTACCCCATGCCGTGAGCCCGTGTGTGTGTGCGTGCGTGCGTCTGTCTATATGTGGCCCAGTGACCGTAGGCGAGAGCAGCACCGGCCTCCTCCGCCGTCCCGGCCGGCTTCCCTCGCCCGCCCCCTGAACCGGAAGCAGGAAGGGCGTGGCGGAACTGGCACTCTCCGCCAATGGGAGTCCAGGAGCCGCCAGGATGTCCTTACCCACTAGCGATTTCTCGGCGAATGAGAAGCGGCAGTGGAAAGGGGCGGTGTCTAAAGCCCCCACCTTATAATGCGGGCGGCTCCGGGGCCCGCCTCCTTCCTCTTCGCCGCCCAATGGGCAGTGATAAAAGGGTGGAGATCCCACCTCCTCTCGCTTCTCTTCTGATGAAAGACTAGCGCCCTCAGGAAAGAGCCCCGCAGCGCCTGCCGCCTAACCCCGCCCACCCGAGAGCCACTGCCAAGCACTGCTCGAGGCGGGAGCCGCTCGCCCAATGGCGGAGAGGCGCGTCCCGCCCATGGCCCCGCCCCGCCCCTCCGTTGGAAAGCGCGCATAGGCTGTTGGTGCTGTTGTCGGGTCCCGCCGACCTGTGCGGCAGTACCCTCGTCCAACTACGTTGTCACTTGTCCGCCTCGAAGCCGAACTGTCACCTGTGACCCTGGCATGGGTTCGGGCCCCCTGCAGCCAGCCATGAGAGGCTTCCCAGCCTGATGGAGCCCTTGCCTGCCGTCCCCCACGCGCCCTCGGTCGAAGGCCGTCGTTGCCCTCGGGTCTTACCGCTCCCCCCACACCGTGTACCTCCAGAGTGGCTTCTTGTGAAGCAAGCGAGGGAGACCGTTCTCCATAAAACTGCTTTGTACCTGCCGTTATCCTTCTCATATCGCCCGGCACAGTGTTTTGCTATACTTAGGAATAAAGGTGCCTCCTCCAGCTCCTCTAAGTTTTGCCACTGCAGAGGAATCCCAGGTCCAGCTGGTCATGCACAAGGTTGGTGGACTTGAGCATCTTAAGTATGATTAATAAAGCTAGTTTGAGACTGGCGTTTTTAAAGGGCATTTCTTAAGTCATGCCTGCCCCATGGTTTATGGTAAGGGAGTCCACTTTCCAGGGCTTTTATTGGAAGGGCAGATGTTCTTTGCCAGAGCTCTGAGGCCTTTGCATCTTTTAGTTAAGAAAAAAAAGCTGGATTTAGTGAATTTGTCAACATACTAGAGAAGCTGCTTGTTTGAGAGGGGACTGGGAGGCTTCCCTACTGTATGCTGCTTCCATAGAGAGGCACTGGGAAGGGGCATTGTTGGCTTCTGGAAAACTGATCCTGCTGTGATTTGTGCCCTACTGCTGATTCCACTGGGAGTATGGCACAGACAGGTATCTCAGCTGCAGAGGTCAGATTTATGTTCATTGACACTTGGCTATTACTGGTGTGTTGCCTGCGTACCCTCCCTACGATGCAATTACTTCCTCTCTATTTCCTGTCCAAACTAAGAACTCGACTTCTTGCTGATGTTTGAGAGAAAATGGTAAAACACATCAAAACAGAGTTCTTGATTTCTTCCCTGCCAGCCTTTGCTTCTCCACTTGTCCACAAATAACGCCATCTTTGTGGTCACACTGGCCCTGCAGGCAGCCTGCAGTGCTTTGGTTGCAGTCTTTTCCCCTTTGTCTGGGCACTTAAACAGTGTCTGAATATTGTTGGTTCCTTTCCAGCCACACAGATTGTATTCCCAGCTAAGCTCTCATCATGACTATGGCAAGTTCTCCCTCTCTAGCCTTGACAGCTCTGTTTTGACTTCTCTAATATCCATTCAAAGCATTCAGGAGAGACTTCCCTCCTCTTGTGTTGCCCTGCTGTCTTTGGCCTCCCCCTTCCTTTCAAGTACAGTCTCCCTGTCTTGCTGTCTACAGGCCCTACCCAGGTTTGGAAGGAATCTTGTGCGTGCAATGTGCCACCCTTAGAGGGAAGTGTGGATGGAGAAATTTGTAGAAATATCTAATCTGTGCCTTCCTAGACATATGCATTGTAACAAATCGGCCACAACACTCTACATCAAACTAAGCATCCTCGTGGACAGTCACTTCTCAAATGTACATGATGTCACCAGGATGAGGAGCAATCATCCCTGTCTTGAGAATGCCTGGGCAGTTCTTGTAAATGAACTGTACCAGTAAGGAAGATGTGCACCCCAAGCCTGGCAAACATCCTCAATCTCAGTATGAACTGGAAGGGATCAGAATCTGGATCAAAATAAAAATCAGCCAACCATGCAGATAAGAGGTTTCTCAGGATTCTAGAAGCGTCAGTACTCCCCACCATTCTCATCAGTGGTCAATCTTCACTACTTGAGAAGAAAACAATCCTTTCCTGTTATTGCTGACCACAGAGTCACAGAATGGTTGAGGCTGGTAGGGACCTCTCATGGTCTTTGGGTCCAAACCCCTGCTCAAGCAGGGCCACCTACAGCCAGTTACCCAGGACTGTGCCCACCTGACTGTCTATGGAGTGAGACCCCACAAGCTCACTGGCCAACCTGTGCCAGTGTTCAATCACTCTCACAGAAAAAAACGCTTCCTAATATTCAGAGGGAACCTCCTCTCTTTCAGTTTGTGCTCATTGCCTCTGGTCCTGTCATTCGGCACCACTGAAAAGAGCCTGGCTCTTCTTGTACTCTCCCTTCAGGTATTTATACATATTAATAAGATCATCCCCAAGACATCTCTTCTCCAGGCTAAACAGTCCCGGATCTCTCAGCCTTTCCTATAAGAGAGATGCTCCAGTCCTGTCATCATCTCTGTGGCCCTTTGCTAGACTCTCCCAAGTATGTCCATATCTCTTTTGTACTGATGCTGTTGAGATGCTGACTCAGAGGGTCTTAAGGGTTGCCAGCTCTTAGTGCCTGCCTGTGCCTCAAGCACATTCACTCTGGGTGTTGGGTGTAGAAAGAGTTCCTAGCAGAAGTGTCTAAAGCTCACAAGACTTCCTTCTCAAACCCATCCTGTCCACTTCTACTTCCCTTTTGATAGTAGTTGGGCTGCCAGTTTGCTGTAGCCATTGCTTATCCCACTTTTCACCTTGTAGTCTCGCTATTCACCTTTTTTACCTTGTGCTCTTGCTATCCAACTGCTTCTGTCCTGAAAGGGAGCTCTTCAGAGCAACGCACTTTCTCACAGTTACTACATCAGTATAATCACAGCCTCTTGCACTAGCAACAATTAGAATACCATGTGATTAATCACCTCTTCCACTAACGGCTGTTTTTAAGACATCATTCATCAGGATAGGAAATGGAAGTTGTTGCACTTCCACTGCTCTCCATTCCGTTGTAAATTTGGTTATTTTGATCAGCTGGAGACAGAGGTTGCAACTTCACATTTCTTATCTTCTGAATGTAGCCTCAGGTTTCCTGTTTCACAGGCATCGAGCCCTGTCGCTCAACAGCCTGATCGAAACATCTTGTCATATGCACTCCTTGCTTTGGCATGGAGGGAAGCAGATCAGAAACTTCTGCAGCCGAAGCGAGCGAGGAAATAATTTATACTTCTGTCAAATTCTCTCAGACTCCTCTGTCAAGGGCCAAAGCTGGACGGGAAAGGAGAGGTAAGGAAGCTGGACAAGGTAGGTCAACAAAAGATTTTATTTCAAGCAAAAGCAAGTTCTAACAAAACCACTCTGAGCTGGCCACTGACTTTTTGTACCAGCTCATGGTGCTGTTGCTTTTTTCCTAAAATTACTGTGAGTATTTTACTGTGATAAAAGCCGACCCAGCATTGTTCCCCTCTCTCTCTCTGTCAGATGCCTTTCAGTGTTTACTCCTGGGCATTCAACCCAGGCATCCTTTTCTCTGAAAGAGATCTGCAGTTTTAAAGTTGTTTGCTTGTCAGCACTAAGAGATTGTCAGCAATAGTTCTTTGAAGGGCAGGGGAGATGTGAGTACAGATAAATTAGAGGCATATATTGTTCAGAGATCAGAGACAGAGGAGGCATATGAGATCATCCAGTCTCTTTCCCGTGGGGCTCTGCAGGATTCTTTGTGATACATTTTTTCCTCTGTTTTCTCTGTTCTAGTTTTACATACCTCTCAGTGAGCAAATTTTCAGCTTTTGCTTTGAGACAGATCTGCAGGGCACTTTAGTACCAGGAAGATTTTCTTAGTGCTTTCCTTAAATTTTATCTTCCCTTATTTCCACTCAATTCCTCCTGGTCAGGCCTTGCAAATGTCACAATGAGCAATTTCTCTGGCTGCTTAGTTGAGAAATACCACCTTACAAGAGTGAGATTTTGCATTGATGATCATTCTTTGTAAGTGTCTACTTCCCATGAGATGATTACTTTTCCTCTAAATGTCCGTGTGCTTTAGATGAGTTGTGTTGCATTGGCTGCAACACTAATGGTTGACCTTAGCTTGTTTTCAGAGCTGTTACAGCAAAGGGGGCCCTTGCTCTGGGGTATGAGATTTCTGTGCCCTGATCAGAATAGCTGCATACATCTGTGGCTGTTACTGCTGCCTGGTCACTTGCTGCACTATGGGAACAAAGCCAGCACAGAAACCCCCAAGTTCCTATCTGGTAATCACACTCCATCTGCTTGGGAGGCAGTCTTGCTTTTGCATGTCTTTTTTGTCACAAATGATGTTTTCTGTTGCATCAGAAAACACAGAGACATCCCTTCATTCCCTGCCATTTGTGTTCACTCCTACCCTGTTGGAGGTAGAGATTACCCAATGCCCTCTTGAGATGTTTGCTGTTTTCTTTTTAATATTCATCCTCTCCAAATTCCTTTATGTACCCTCATCTTTTTGAGCTGAAATCAGAGGGCCTAAAATAAGGAAGCTGATCTTTGAACACATATTATGCGCATATTATACGATTATTTCCCAGATCTCTTCTGCGTGTGAGGAGTCCCTAAGGAATGCAGTTTAAGTACCTTTCTTTAAAAGATCTTTATGTTCAACTTTGTCTTCACCTCCACCACTTCTGAGGGATGTGGTCTCAAGTGTTTCATCTCTGCTTTCAAATGCACACCCTTGTTACCAAGTCATCCCTGTGACTCAGCATCACAGGTGTATGTAGATCAGTCCCCTGGTCAAACCAACAGTTTTTGGCATTCCTGGACTCCTTGAAAAAGAAGAGTTGCCCTGCCTGTCTTCTGTTTGGCTTCCAGAGGGCCTTAGGTATTCCACACTACCAAAATGTCAGTCCAGCAGTCACTTAAGACAGTGTTAGCCTGTGTGGCATGCTTGCAGTAACAGCGATACCAGGTCTGAGCCACAGCCAAGGACAGGATCCTCGTTTCTCAAATCCTCTTCCCTGGCCTGAGGTAGTCATGCTGCTCCTACACTGGTGTAGGCAGGAGCTGAGGGGAGCTATTTGGGACACCGCAATGACATTCTTCACACTGTCCTAGGAGACTTGAATCATACAATGCTAACAGCTTTCGTTTTTGAACGGAATCTGGTCTCTCAAACCTAAAAATATTGTGTCACGTTGCTTGCAGAAGAATGCAGTGTATCACAGTCATTTCTCCAGAGCACTGACAGATCTAACTGGGCATCTTCTACACTGGAAAGTTGTAACATTGGATATTTATGCTAAATGTCCACCAGTCCACTTCTCCTTTCCCCTGGGGAGACACTTCCACTCAGACTACTGCATGGAAATATTTCTGGATGATTTATTCAGATTTCCCTCCTTGGTTTCAAACTCATCCCAAGTCCTTCTCCCTTCATCTTCTAGAAGAGCTTTGCATGTGCTCTAGGGACTGAGGATCAAGCACAAACCCCTGAACCTGTTTTAAAAAGGGAGAACTGCAGGGACTCCCTTTTGCAAGGGGCAAAAATCCCGATTTATGAAAT
Organism: Phalacrocorax carbo; assembly: GCF_963921805.1. NCBI lineage: Eukaryota > Metazoa > Chordata > Aves > Suliformes > Phalacrocoracidae > Phalacrocorax > Phalacrocorax carbo. Next base: position 83,848,302 of record NC_087513.1, on the reverse strand, counting down.
TTTTTTATTCCACTTCCCTGGGTTGATATCTGCAGTCTCATGAGGCTCGAATTACCCTTGAACACTTCAATGTGACTTGCCCTCTTCACTCTCTTTTTTTTTCCTAATGGCATACTTTTTCAATTTTAAGAACTGAAGTGAACTCTCCTACTGCTCTAGTTGTGGAGGTGTCCTGGGATTTTGTTTTGATGCTGAGTCAAGTCGGTTCCCTTTTTCTGCAGTGGGTTTGAAACAACAGAGGGTGAACTGCTCTGTTCATTGCCAGGAGGCATCAGCTCGGATGCCCAGTGCTGACATTTAAGGATTAACTGTTTCACCGTCATCCCAGTTACCTTGTCCTGGAAGTAGTTTTCCCTAAAAGCTGGAACAGCGGCCTGGAGGATGCAGGAGATAGCTTCTTTGAGAGGCAAGAGAGGAAAGAAAACAGAAGTACAAATCCTCAGAAATGTGGTCTTAGAACAAAGAATTATGTTTCAACAGATATTTATCCCATTTTATTTAGTTTTCAGTTGTAATCTGCAGAGAAACAGCTCCATCCTACCCCTTAACCTCAGGCTGATTCCATTCTCTTGAGGCTTAATCTGATGGCAAAACCCATGTCACCAGACATACAAGGGTGACCTTCAAGAGGAATAGAGAGCAGGCAGAGAGAACAGCTACCCAGTCAAGTCCTTCAGTTCTCCCATTGTCCTCTTGCATGAAGCTGAGGAGTAGGTTGTAAGTGAAAAGTCTTTCTGTACTTAGTAACTGAAAAGAGATGGGCTTTTGTTCTTTAAGAATGATTAAAAAATAAATAAATGTTGGTATTTTTAACTACAAGTGGGGCAGCTAGAAGATCCTCCAAGCTATGGGAAACATGACAAAACTTTTACTTTAGGAGAGATCTTTCTACCAGAAGAATGATGCTTGCAATGAAGCTCTGTCATGCTCCCTCTTGTTACCTTAGAAACTTCTTTTAGCCAAAACCGCAGGTCTAAATACATTTCTATAAACCAGAAACTGGTCTTAAAACGAGTGAGCCTGCAAACCTCTCTAAGATCAAAATAATGAATTTTTATGAATTTATTCATCTGATCTACTTTCTGTATTTGGACAAAGCATCCATAATTGAAAGATGCATCCTTGTTTTTAAGTGAAGTGCCTTACTTTTCTGTTTTAGTGCTGGCTTTCTTTGTCCTTCCCACAATATTCCTGATATGTGATGTGCATTTGTTTTCATCCTCTGCTGAGAGATCCTAAAGAAAGTCTCCCCTACTGCTTATAAATATTTTATTCTTTTAGGCATCACTTTTAATTTCCTTTTGACAGATTTCCTCATTTTTCTGTGGTTCCCATTTTGAAATTATTATACCACAGTGCCTTTTGTTGTTGTTGTTGGGGGTGGTGGGTTTTGGCTCTGCTAAATCTCGGTGCATTGTGCTCACTGCAGCAGCGAAGCTGCTAGATGAAGCCATGGTGAGCCGGGTGGCCTGAGCACAGCTCAGGGCAGTCACGAGCTGCTTCACTTTTTATGTTTCTTGGCCTGTCGCTCTGCGAGGTGCCTATTGACAGTGTCTAAGCATTCAGTCCCTCATCATGCCCTGACATGGCATTTGCTTAATTTAATGTGATTAATTGATGCTTCTTGTTGTCACCGTGCTTGCCTCATGGTTGATCTGGTCCTTTTGCTGGTTCATGAGTGCTGTCAGCATCCTTGCCTGGCATATAATTCCAGTCCGATGCATTTAGTAGTATTTGCTTGGTCTGTGGGGTTGCTGTTACTGTTACCTCTTGATGCAGTTAGTTACTTAACCTAATTTGACTGTAATTTTACTTGAGCAGAGAACAGCCCCTTCTATCTTCCTTCTGTATTTTGTATCCTATTGCTATGACATCCTACTCACAGCCCTTCTTCTACCAAGTTTTCAATGTACTTGCTGTGGTAGTGTCTTTGGCTAAAGCTAGCCTTCCCCTCCCTCCGTATTACTCCTTAGACTCCTAGCCTTTTTATGGAGTACAGGTATGTTTCTTGGGGTCTTGTGGTAGGACTGAAAGAGAAGCACGTCAGATTTCATGAGCTCCACCAGGGACTTTCCTGCTGGATTTGGGCAGAAGACTCTGGAGCACCACAGGAGCAGGATGTGGTATGTAAGTTTAAGGGAGAAGCACAGGGAAATCCTGGATTCCTCAACATCGGTAACCATTAGCTGCACAGATAGTGCTTCTGAGAAAGTCCTATTGTCTATGCAGCTGTCATACTGGGATTAATAAAACAAGCAAACCAAACTCCCCTGGAGCTCATCCATGGCAGTAAGCGTCATCCCCTCCTCAACCTGGGGGAGAGGACATTTTAGTGCAGAGATTTTGAACAGCTTATGGAAAGTGAATGCCTCTCAGCTCCAGGAGATGACAATGGGAAAGCAAGGTGTAGCCTGGAGGCTAATGGATCCTGCTACACATGAGCAGACCTCTACATGGCAGTTCTTCCCTACCCTTTGAAAGAAAGCTGTGCTGGGCTACAGTGGAGGTTGCCCCAAAGAGTCCCTTTCTGCCCCTGGTGGTGGTAAAAGTGTGGAGTGGCATCCCAAGGTCTTCAAGGCTGGCCATCCCATCCTGCCACCCCAACACTGGAGAGGCGGATGAGAGCATAAGACTGAGTGTCCTAGGAAGATGTTACATGACTGTGTGTGTAAGTCTGTGAACAGGATGCTGAGGTTAAACCTGTTGCTCTTGATGAGAGAGCTGGGGGAAAGGTCTTGGGTTTCTTTTTGCATTTAAGCTGGAACATGGTGGCTGTGGCAATGCATCTCTGTGTTTCCACCCCAAGCTTCAATGCTGAGCAGGTTTACTGGGAGGTTTCTGCCAGCAAGCGGTGTCATGTGGTGCTTGGGGGACTCTGGCTAACTTGGGGCAGGTGCTTCCTCTCCTGGGGTCTGCTGCTGCAGGGGCTGGACCATCTGGCTCTGTGGCCCTGCAGGGGAAGAGCTGTGGCTGACCTGAAGACAGGTACACCTCCTGGGAAGCTCAGGCAGGGACTGCTCACTGACGGCTCCCGGCTGAGCTGAAGTGTGTGCCTGGGCTGGTGGACAGGAACGTGGGGAGGCCCTGGGGAGGCTGAGCAGGGACAGTGATGGCAGCAATGTGCAGTCATGGACAGACAGAGATGCTCTAAATGGTTCAGTTCCTTATGGAAATGCCCAGGACACAAGCAAACCATGTAAAACCACCATCAGTTTTCATGTGGCTCCTGTGCACTACGGTTTCTTTTCTCTTTTACAGCTCCTTGTCTGTGGCCAGCAGTTGTGCTGGGCTTGGCTATAGGCTTTGGGATACTGAGCATCTCCCTAGCGATTGCTTTGACTTGGAAGATGAGTAAGTACACAAAGGGGTGCTGAGGGTGAGCAACCAAGAGCAAAGTACCTGAGACTCCTCTAAGCACAGGAGCTCAGATCCTGAACTCCATTACAGAGGGTTAAACCAGAAGCTGTTCTAGGTTCCTACCAGTCTTAAGTATTCACTGCCTATCCAGAATATTTTGAAGAATATGTTCATTGTGCAGGCCCCAGGCAACCCATTTCAGAACCTGTGGCAGAGAACAGTGAAACATATTGAAAAGTTTTTGTAGACTTGCCTGCTGTAATTATAGTGGTAACTGTAGAGCAAATGTGCAAGGTCTATAACACTTTTGCAGGCATGCAGAAGGTGCTAGACCATGTGGGAGGGCCTACTGTTTGCTGCTTAAAATCTGTTCACCTGATGTGTGACATTATCACACTGTACCTACAGAATGATGTAATTTTTTCCCTTACTTTTTGCACACCCAGAGTGTTGTCTGCTTTCACATAGCTAATTTTGGTTCTCAGGTATCTGGGTAGTTCAGAGGAAACCCAGGGAGGGGAGGGGGTGTTGCACAAGCATTAGAGCGCCTGTGACTCTTGTGTAAAGATTTGGAAATAGCACAGAGGATGTGAAGTTCAGTATTCATACTTTGTTATTTTTAGATGTGTATCCTGACTTGTGCTTTGTGCATTGCAACTATCCAGAAGAGTTGCTTTGCAGTAGGTCCTTGCTGACAAGTGTTTTTCTGTTGGCTAATGGTAGAGACAATCCAGTATTTTGATTTCTTTACAGGTGACTCCCACTCACGCTGCCCTGAGCAGTGGATAGCCTACAGATGGAGCTGCTACACCTTCTCCAAGGAGAAGAAGGACTGGCACTCCAGCCAGAAATCCTGCTGGGCACAGGGAGCTGATCTCCTGGTGATCAGCGATACCAGTGAAATGGTAATGGCTTTCTTATTCTTTGAGGATCTTGTTCCATTTCCTTGAGATACCTCAGTGACTGACACCCAAGCAGTGCTGTCACTCTAGCAATATTTTGACTTTAAAGGAGAGGAAGGATTTATGACTGTGATGTTATAGTGCACTTCCAGTTTCAGTATGCGCCTTGGCAGTTCCCAGCAGGCAAAGAAGCAAAGGGGAGAAGGGAGAGGTGAGGGTCACTGTCAGCTACTCAGAATCATAGTAGGAAGGATGTTGGGAGACAGCCTTCTCCAATGCCTCTCTCCACCTCCCCTCCTAGCCCCAACAAGGCTGAATGATTACAGGAAAAGTCTGGCACTGTGCAGTCTCTGTACTCACTGCCTACAAACCAATACATCCCCACTCTTCAGAAGTGTTTCCTTTGCAAAAGTGATGCCTCTCCTCCCTGCAGCTGCTCCAGCTTCTCCTGCTCAGTGACCCTTGCCACTGCCTGTGTTCACGCATGGGTATTTCTTTCTCAGTCTGTTTTCGATGCTTGCTTCCTCTCTCTGCCAAAAAACCTCAGTTGTGCTGCTGAAATCAGAAACCATCTGTTCCACTGCTCATTTTCCAGCAGGTGCTCACTGGGGGCAGGGTATGACCGCTAAAGAAATGGGTAGAGCTGATCACTAGGGAGGTGAGGCTTGTCTGCATAAGTAGAGCAGAAGTACTTGATCTGGTTTTGTGCAAGCCAGGGCATATTAGCTCAGGTCCGATGAACATGGACAGCTTCCAGTCCCTGGACAGAAGTTGCATTGTATGATGTTCTGGGGGGGCTTACAAAGCCGAGTCTCTGCCCAACTGGGAATATGTACCATGCTGACACATTTTCTCAGGCAAATCCTGATTCCTTGAGAAATACTCATCTTCCCCAGATTACCCATTTCTCTGAGTGAAGAAAGCCTCCCTGGTCTGGCTGCTTTCTTACTACTGCCTCTGCTGCCAGTGTGTTACCCATTATCCCTGCTCAGACTTCCCCACATAAGCAAGACTTTCCTAGCTATCCATGCCCTGTGCTGCACGGGCTGTGGCTGTTCAAACTCCCTTTGCCGGAGAAGCACAGTCAACCTCCAAACCACCAGCTACACTCAGGAGTTCCTCAATCTACTCCTATTCCCACCACTTCACCAAGCCGGCTTTGTTACTGCTTCTGTGTGAAGAAGTCTGCTCTGAAGCTTTGTTTATGGCAGCAGGAGATAAGGATGGGGCCCATCCATACCCGTGAAAGGTTACTGTTGAGTTTCATTGCAAATGTGGACAAGACAAACTTCTCTCTTTTGTCTTTGTCTTTCTTTTTTTTTTTTTTTGGGGGGGGGGAGGGGGCAGGATGGCAAGGAGGAAAAGAATTTACTTCAGGGCTGAGTTTCTGTGGCAGCCTTCACCTTTTAACAGTAAGCAAGAGTTAAAGGTTAGGCAAAAGGAAATGAACATTGAAAACATGTAGGAGGAAAGTTCTTATAAAATTTAATGCGCTTTGGTCCTGGGCTCTTTACACAGATTTGTCAGTGCTTGCACTTCCTGCCCTGACCTGACTTTTACCTTTGATTGTTAATACTTTGTATTAGCTTGCTAGCTAGCTTCATGGTAGAGTATTAATATCAATACTAATAGCATACGTTCCTACATAAAGCTCTGTGTAGGGAACTCCAGGAGACAGATGCAGTTGGTTCATGTATCTTGCCCTGAGAAATATCCTTTGGAGGATCTGCCCAGGACCCTTGAAAGCACGCTTACTTCCTTGTGAGTGTACACATAGCTGTTATTCCAGGCATGATCTGCAGGGCTGGTCATCCTGATTAGAAGGTGTGGAGAAGCTGTATTGTCAGCCACTTATGGAACAGTCAGGCGAGGGGACGCATCTTGCTCTCTGTTCTCTTTACTTATCCTTACCCCCATTTTCAGGCTGGCTGCTGTTAGTCTTTTTGTAATCTGTCACCATTTCTAGGACCTGTTCAAGAGTATTCAAACAGGGTGTTTCTGGATTGGACTGAGGAACAGCACAGGCTCTGGCTGGATTTGGGAAGATGGCTCTGTATTCAGTGGCACCAAGTGAGTTTCAATCTGCTTTACAAACAACAGTACTAATTCAGATCCCCTTGTGTTCCGTAACACCCACAGTTCTTGCAGCAGAGCTCAGGAGCCTTCTTCCTGGGCAGATGTTCTTCTTACTGTCACCTGTACAGCACTGAACTCAAAAGGGCCTACTTTCTACTGCCCTGCACCTTGTGAAGGCATGTACCTGGGAAAAGCAGGGTTAATGTTAGTAACTCACTCTCTGCTTCCCTCCAGATACTCAGACCAAGGATTATTTACCTCTTCTGCCCACACAGCTGCTCAGTCAGAAAAGCATATGGTCCATTGTGGCTTTACTGGGTTTAGTCACCTTGCAGCCATTCTGCCAAGCGCTGGTGTCACCGGGTGTGAGGACCCAGCCTTTTGCTGCTTTGCTGGTGCCAACCCAAGTCAGAACCTTAAATTTGGCTCAGTATTTACTTGGACAAAAGTCAGCATGCTACATGAGGGGAAAACATTGCGATTTGGTCCAGTAACTTTGCCTGGCCCTTTCCTTTTTATGGCAGTTAACACGCGGTGGTCTCTAACACCTCTCCAGCAAGGAAACCCGCCCAAGATCTCACTGTCAGTAGGTCAGTACTCTAAGCATTTGGCCTAGTTCCCTTCTTCAGTCCAGCTTACTGTGCTTGCAGGCTCCTTGGAGGTGATCATCTTTCCACGAAACTCTCAGCACTGCTGTTCTCATGCTGGGGAATATCACGGTCACTGCAGGGCATTGTGTCTGTGTTTTGTTCGGATTTGGGTTCCACAATGGCAATATTATTTAGATGTGTAATCTCCAGGGAGATAGGTATTTTGGTGTATGTTTTGTTTTGTAAGAGCTGCCCTTTGGAGGTTGGGTTCTTTCACTTCCTCTGGGCTCCACCTTCAAAATCAGATGTTTTTTTCTTTCTTGCCTCCAGGAGACGATCTCAGCATTTTCTGTCAGTCTTGCTTTTGTTCCGTGTCTCTTGCAGGGTCCTCTCTAACAGCCCAGTGCAACACTGTGTTGTCCTGATGAAAGATCACTTTCAGGCCTCCAGCTGTGAATACTCTGCTCCATGGATCTGTGAGAAATCTCTTAGATGAACCCCACGTGCATTTTCATCTCATAGCCATCTCGTCAGTGGTACAAGTGGATCATTGTCCTACAAACCAAAGCTCTATACAAGACCAAGGACTTGCCCTTTCCACAGCCTCACAAAGGTGTTTTGCAGGGACAGGTTTGCTGCCCAGGAGGGTGATTTATCCTCAGTAATAGCTCAGTCCACATCTGTTGGGTTACTGGTTTTTTTGTGACCACATGAGACCTGGGACATATTCCCTGCCCTCCCTAGTCTTTCCGTGTTTGTCCTATAAGGGCAAACAAAAATTCTGTCACAACAAATGCTGGGTCTTCAGATCTTTGAGGGTAAGCTGGCCATTTTCCTCCATTCCTGAGCCTCAGATTGCATTTCCATTCCCTGCGCCTCCATTGTCTGGTGCCAGCAGGACCGGGAAAACGAAGCCCGCTGTTCACTGCCAGAAACAGATCCCAGTGGCAGGCCCTCTTTTTGCATCCCAGTGCTATGGGTGAGGGAGAAGGGGGTGAGACGAGACTACAGCTTCTGTAAATCCAGCAGTGAAAATAAACCTCCAATACTGCACTGGACCACGAGTGTGTACCTATGTCATTACTTCTCTCTGTCGGAAGGAACGAGCTGCACGCTGTGTTTCACTGGCCAACTTCAACCTAGCTAGTCAAGAGGCTGGACTTCTGGAGCCAAAGGAATACAGTTAATTATGTTGATATTATTGGACAAACCACGAATGTGTTTCCCTCTGCACCTCTGCAGTTTCGTACTGCAGAGAGAAGAAGCAGTGGACAAATCCTTACTACAAGGAGCTTTCAGTTCAAATAGAGCAGAGACAGGCTCAGAGTGTGAACAGCATAAAGCCACAGTGAACAGGAGGGGTGGGACAGTAGGTTTCATTTCCACACACCTGGAAAACTCTTTTTTCCACCCAGCAATTTTGTTCCAACAAAGGAAGAGAAAATGTATTAATTTCCAGTTTAGCCTATTTATCCTCATATGTTTATGTCATATTCCAATTTAGTATTATCAGCAGGTTAATGGTAGATGTTCTGAGGTGTGTGTGTTTGTTCTGGAGAGACAGGGTGGAGAAATGGGCTGACAGGAACCTCCTGAAGTTGAACAAGGAGAAGGTCAAAGCCAGCACCTGGGCAGGGACAACCCCATGCAGTAGTACATGCAGGGCATCACCCAGCTGGAAAGAAGCTTTGCAGAAAAGGCCCTAGTGTCCTGTGGAACACCAAGCTGACCATGAGCTAGCAACGTGCCCTCACTACAAAGGAGGCAAATGGCACCCTGGGCTGCATTAGACAGAGTATTGCCAGCAGGTTGAGGGAGGTGATCCTTCCCCTCTGCTCAGCACTGGTGAGGCCACACCTGGAGTACTGTGTCCGGTATAAAAGAACGTGGACATACTGGGGAGTCCAACGAAGGGTCACAAAGATGACGAAGACTGAAGCATCTCACATATGAGGAAAGGCCGAGACGGCTGGGACAGTTTATCCTAAAGAAGAGAAGACTGAGAGGAGATCTTATTAATGTATATATAATATGTGTTATATATCATTGGCAGATGAAGACAAAATACAGACCATAGCATACTCAGCTAAGCAGATGTCTGCTGAGCCTCATATAGAGCTCACTGGTCTGAGGGACTTAAGGTGGGATGTTGCCAGCAAGGGTAGGTCTGCTTTTCAATGACTATGTGTCATGGTTTAACCCCAGCAGGCAGCTAAGCACCCCACCATGCCTGTAACAGTCAGAGCTGGGGAAACTGCAAGAAAACCACTGTATTTTAAGCAGTGTGCCAGGAGCTAAAACCCCTGAGTTTTCATCTCAGGGTATCTGGGCTGCTTTGGGTGAGTCATTTTGTCTGTGCCAGAGTCCGTTCAATATCAAAAGAAGATGGTGGCACTGACTCCCAGAAAGTTGCCGGGCCCCATGAAATAATGCCGTAGCTTCTGCCTGCTTTGTCAAAATGGTGATAGCATCTAGAGAAGGAAACCTAGTGTTTACTTTACCGGAGAACCCTAATGAAGAAACAGCTTCTCCTGTTATCATGATGCATGTAGGTGAGGTGAGCATGTCTCTGAGCTTGCCTAGTCTATCTTGTGAATAGTGCAACCGCTTTGCCTCCCCTAGGATTTTAGAGCGCAATGCATGCTGTAATTATGCATTACTGATGAGCTCTTCAAGCACGGCCTCTCATCCTGAAGAGATGCTCTGGAAATGTAAAATAGATAAATACATTAGGTTGCCTCAAAAGTTGACTGTTATTTGAAGGGAAAGGATTTTCAGCTGCAGATTTTACTTTTAACAAAGCACATGTCTCCTCTGTGGGTTCAAGTTTTCACAGTAGTAAAGGGATCTGAAGCAAGTATATTCATTTCCATGAAAAGCACTTGAACAAATATCTTTGGCAGAGCTTTTGATCTTCTCTCTAGAGCATGTTGATATAGTTGATTGATATATGCTAATTTTTTGGAAGTAAGTTCTTCTGGGATGAACTCTAAGCAGCGATGAATGAATAGTGGAGGAGCATGGCTAGCAGATCGAGGTAAGTTACAATCCTCATTCTCCATGGCATTTCTGAGGCTGCACCTGAACTGTGTCTGGTCTGCTGAGCCCAGGTTCAAGAGGAAAGTGGAGTAACTGGAGAGGATCCAACCTGGACCAACTCCGACCAACTGGTCGGAGAACGTAGCATATGACACACAGGGAATGGCAGGGGGAGCTGGGCTTGTTTAGTCTGACCAAGAGGAGGTTGGAATGATTAAATAGGTGCCTACAGCTATTTAAAAGGCAGTTACAAGGATGTTGGAACACAACCTTTCTTGGTAGGGGCAGAAGATATAACAGAGGGCAATGCCTGCAACTGCAGCTTGGGGAGTTCAGACTGGACATGAGGAAAGACGTCTTCACCAGAGATGAGTGCAACACTGGATCAGATCACTGTAGAAATGGTAGGTTGTCCATCCTTGGAAGTTTTCAAGATTTGACTTGACAAAGTCATAGCTGATCTAGTGTTAGCCGCAGTCCTGCTTTAAGTGAAAGGATGGACTAGGTAATTTCCAGAGTGCCCTTCCATCCAGCACTTCTGTGGTGCTCTCAGTGAATGCAGTGGGATTCTTGGTTCAGATACAGGATGCTTGATGCTCTTTTTGCACAACTGGGACTCCTGTCCCTTTGAGCTATGCCAAATGGCAGAACTTGAGATTCACTGAGAGGAATCCAGGAAAGATATCCCTAAAACACATTCTCCTCCTGCACAGGCCAACACCTTGCAGGAGTTTTCTTCAGGAGCTTAGAGCTAACCACTTAAAATCTAGTAACAAAGCTCTAGAAAGCCTGTTGGTCTTCTCAGTTGTACTCACAGCAGGTGGAGGTGGCAGGAGAGAGAGGGAAAACTCATTGCCAGTGCCTTGTCTGTGCCACCACCTACAAGCCAAACCACATGGGCCATGCAGAGACCCTTGAAATTAGGCTGCTGGGGCCCAAGTTGCTCTTGGGAATGGGATGGAGGCCAGGCAGCTTGAAGGCAGATTTTTAAAATCAGTTTGGTATCTGTACATGTTCATTAGTACCTACTGGGATCCCAAGCCTTTAAAATCTTGCCCCCTTCAACTGACTGAAAACATTTCAGTTTTTGGCTACACAGCACATTTTTGACCAAGGTCCTAATGATGAGGAGCTGCTTGTGAGCAGTGTGGCCATTTGCCAAAAGAGTAGCCCTAGCTTCCTCTGCTGTATGCATTTCTGTACCTCTTTCTTGTAAGGTTTGTGTTCAATGAGTCTGGCTCCCGGCCTGTTAGAACCAATGTAAAGTGTCATCTACCTGGACTTTAGTAAAGCCAGAGAATCCTCCTAGAGAAGCTGGTAGCTCATGGCTTGGATAGGCATACTCTCTGCTGGGTAAAAAAACTGGCTGGATGGCCAAGCCCAGAGAGCTGAGGTGAACGGAGCTAAATCCAGCTGGTGGCTGGTCACGAACAGGGTTCCCCAGTCTTGTCTGGGTTCCCCAGTCTGGGCCAGTCTTGTTTAATATCTTTATCAATGATGTGGATGAGGGGATTGGGTGCACCCTCAGTAAGTTTGCAGATGACAAGTTGGGTGGGAGTGTCATTCTGCTTGAAGGTAGGAAGGATCTGCAGAGGGGTCTGGACAGGCTGGATCAATAGGCCAAGGCCGACTGTATGAGGTTCAACAAGGCTAAGCACTGGGTCCTGCACTTTGGTCTCAAAAACCCCATGCAATGCTACAGGCTTGGGGAAGAGTAGCTGGGAAGCTGCTCGGTGGCAAAGGACCTGGGGTTGCTGTCTGACAGGCATCTGAACATGAGCCAGCAGTGTGCCTAGGTGGCCAAGAAGGCCAACAGCATCCTGCCTTGTACCAGGAATAGTGTGGCCAGCAGGAGTAGGGAAGTGATTGTGCCCCTGTACTTGGCACTGGTGAGGACATACCTTGACTATTGTGTTCAGTTTTGGGCCCCCCATACAAGAAGAGCATTGAGTTGCTGAAGTGTGTCCAGAGAAGGGCAACGAAGCTGGTGAAGGGTCTGGAGAACAAGTCTTATGAGGAGAGGCTGAGGGAACCGGGGTTGTTTAGTCTGGAGAAGAGGAGGCTGAGGGGAGACCTTATTGCTCTCTACAACTGCCTGAAAGGAGGTTGTAGTGAGGTGGGTGTTGGTCCCTTCTCCCAGGTCACTAGCGATAGAACGAGATGAAATTGCTTCAAGCTGCATCAGGGGAGGTTTAGATTGGCTATAGGAAAAATTTCTTTACTGAAAGAGTGGTCAGGCATTGGAACAGGCTGCCCAGAGAGGTGGTGGAGTCGCCATTCCTGGAGGTATTTAAAAGATGTGTAGACGTGGCACTTTGGGACATGGTTTAGGACACAGGGTACTGTTGGGTTGATGGTTGGACTTGATGATCTTAGAGGTCTTTTCCAACTTTAATAATTCTATGATTCTATCTTCAAAGAGGCTTTGACCATCCCACATACAAATCCTCTTGTCTGACAGTGAGGCAAATCTTCCTGGGTTGCATGTCTTTTGGGCAGGTAGAGCAACTTGTAGACATCAGATGGGGAAGGCAGGGCCAAAGCCTGGGCTGGTTTTCTTTGTGCAGTCCCCAGTGAAACTGGATATGCACTACTACCCCTTCCTTTCCTATGCAGATCCCTGCAGGGCAGAATGAGGTCTGTAATGAAGTTTTGTTATCTCATTGCACTTGGATTTCTTAACTCCAAAGTTCCTGAGCTCACCAAACTTCTGATGATGACAGTAAGAGAGGGGAAGGACAGGCAGATAATGGTTTTATCCTGCACCCTTTTTCATTTGAAAATTGTGCTTTACATCCCCTAACACAGATCTCCATTCTTTGGAGTTTGGGTTAGGACTATATGCAAGACAGATATTCTACTGCCACTTGCAAGGGTAATAATTACCAGAGGTATTGATCCTCCTGCTGCAGACCAAGGTGACTACAGTACAGACAATGGTCAAAAGAAATTTCCCTTTATGATACAACATTGCCCATCATGGGTTTTCATGTAACGAAACCAGGAAGGGCTCCATCAAACAGCAATAATTTGATCTAGGTGTACCAATGACCTGACCTGGAACAAGAACCAGCACAGGCAAAGCAAGACCCAGGCCACGTCTGCTCTGCTGTGTGAGGGCAGCTGCTGCTCTGGGGAACTGGTTAATGAGTTACATGCTGTTAATGGGTTGAACTTTTGGCAGCTTCCCATCATGTCACTGTCCCTGATTCTGTCAGGGTGAAGGTCAGATTATCGTAGATGACTTGATTGTCCAGGCACTCTCTGGCCCCTTTTCCTGGCATTAGCTCTGGTGGAACCAGGAATGGAGAGTGTAAGAGAGCAGGGTGGGTGGAGGGGGAAGGTTTTCAGCATTTGCATTCCCTGTTTTCAGATCCTGCCTATGAGGGGGGGTTAGGCACACCCACGCTCCTTTCCCAAACCCTAGCTCAATCTCCTGCTCCCAGTTTGAAGGAAATCAGAATGCGCCTGCTCCTCCACCAGTCTCCGTGGCCAGCGCCGTGGCCAGCTCCTTCCAGGGAGACCTGCCAGAAATGAAGGCCTTCCCCTTATCCTCTGCTGTTAGCCCTGCTTTTCTTTAGCTACCACCTTTCCTCAGTTGTCTGCTGCCCTGCCCCAAAAGAGGGACAGCTCCGGCCTGCTGGGCACCCTCCCCTCCCTCTTCCCCCCAGTGCCTGGCCTTCTGCCCAGACTCAGAGCTGCCGGTTCCAGCTCCTCCTTACTGTCACTCCCAGATTCTGGATGGGCCCTGGCCCCTAGCCCTTATCTCCTCCAGCCCCTGGACTGTTTGCAGAGGAGAGTATAAAGGGGTTGACGCGGAGAGCCGAGGGGGAGTACAAGCAGCACTGGACCAGGCTGGGTGTCTGCTTGACTCACCACCTCCTGCTCTGCACCATGGGGAAGGACGGGCTGCTCATGAAACCAAACATCTTCCTCCTTCTCCTCTTCTTCCTTCCTGGAGACACCTCGCCCACCACAGAGCCGTAAGCTGTGCAGGGGGGTTCTCTGAGCAGGCAGGAGACCTGGGTTCTACTCCTGTCTGTTGCTCTTATCTTCTGCCCACTTTCTTTTACACAGGAATAAAGACACCAGGGCTGGGTAAAGTATCTTCTACAAACAGCAACTCCAGTGCTTCAGGGGCACCCAAAAGAGTCTGTGACCTGAGATATGAGTAAAATTTCAGAAAGAAAACAGAAAAACTAAAAAAGGAGGGAAAGGTTTATAAGAATGCCTTTTGCTGCTTCAGAGAATTTCAGAGCATTTCAACAAAATTTTCTGCACCGATTTGCCTTTTAAGGCAACTTTTTGTAACTGTTTACACATTCAGTTTTTCTTAAGAAACAAACTTTTTTGAAAAGGCAATGAAAGGTTTCATTTTGGGCTGACTACCCTACTCCCAGGCTGAAATGCCCAGGAGATGGGAGTGTTTTTTTGATTGATAATGAGGAAAAAAGGGAACAAATAAGAGACGTGGCATGACCAGACATGGCTTTACTTTTGAATTCACATTTTTCAGCTCAGCCAATGGAAGGAAAATTTCCTTCTCACCCAGGGTTATGTGGCACTGTAAGGCTGTGACTGTTAAGGTCTGTGAGGGTATATTATGTTTCCTCGCTTCTTCACCCTCTTTTGCCCTGTTTGTATGTGACAGGAGCGTGTGTTCTGTGCACGTGTGCATGTGTATGGCAGGAGCAGCGCATGAGGAATCCTGACATCCCAGAGACTTTCTTCTTTGGCTTTTTGGCAATGTCTTTTCCTCCCCAGCAAAGCAAGGCTGTGCTGCTGCAGCGCTTTCATCAAATGCAGGGTAAGCAGACAGCAGAGTTGGGATCTGAGGGGCCAGAGCTTTCTCCCTGCAGACCAACTGATGGACATAAAGGTGCCAGAACTTCCCCTACCACTAAAGGCAATGCCTTACCTTACTGCTGAGTTTTCAAGGGCTCTTTTCTCAGCTGCTTGCTGTTCTGGGGATGCCCATCAGAGGCCAGTCCTTGCCCACCCAAAAGGGAGCACTGTTGCCATTAGGCGGATCAGGTTTGATTCCCAGATGCAGTGCTGGGCACGGGAACACAACCGGCAGGTTGCTCCACTGGGAGGGAGGCTGCATAGGGCTGAGCAGGGACCAGGGGCTTGCTTCCCTGAAAACCTGAAATTTGCTCCACTGTTTTTTGCTTAAGATCTGGCACCACGCTGTGGTAGTTTTGGGTCTCTGTGAAGAATGAGAGTAATGCTGGAGATGGTTTGCAGCGTGTAGTCAATGGCTTTTTTTTCACTAGGCACCAACACTTGTGTGGCTCCTGAATCCTACTAACAGTGCCTAGTAAAGGTGACAATCGATTTTTCCCCACTGGTGTTATTCAGGGTGCCAGAAGGAAGTGCTGCTGGAAAAACATATCGCTTCCAGACATTTGCATTGAGGATTTCCTGTGGTATTTTACTTTTGAGACTTGCCCCTCTGCTTTCCCCTGCTGTTACAGACGTGCTGAAAGTCTTGTTACACTCCTAGAAAATACATCTCTCTCCCTGTACTGCGAAGGCTGTAGTCATCAGATAGGTTTATTTGCTTTTTTTTCTTTTGTGCAGCTCCTGTTATCTGTTCCCGTTCCTCTGACCTGTCCTTCTCCCCTGTTCCTAGGCAGTATATGGTGCTACTGCCCTTTCTGATACACACTGATACTCCTGAGAAAGTCTGTGTACAGCTGACCCACCTGAATGAGTCTGTGACACTGAGCGCCACACTTGAGCATCAAGGGGAAAACAGGAGCTTGATTGATGACGTGGTGTCGGAGAAGGATGTGTTCACCTGCATCCCGTTCTCTGTGAGTATCTCATCCTTGTGGGATGATCCCTTATGCCAGGGATAAACTGTAAGGGTACTGAGTAGTAATGAACAGAGTAACACTGTGTAGGTATTCACTTCCCTCTTGGCCGAAGGTATGTTCATGTCCATCCTCAACACACTCTCACTGCTGAGATCTCTTTAGCATGCCACCTGAATGGGCAATGCTGAATCCTGGAAAGCCAGCCCCTCTCTAGGACAGGAGAAAGAAGAGGTTTTAGTACTGATGCTCCTGATGGCTGGCTGGTGAACAGCTTCTCCAGCTGCCTCTCCACATCATCCTTTGACAGCCACAGATTGTCACCTGAGTGCCTTCAAATTGGGGTAGAGCTTTTAGACTTCAGATACTTTTTGCCTTGTGGATATAGAACACCGAAATACTGTGAGAACATAAAGCTGTGATTTCCCTCTGTCCGAAGAAGAGAACGAAGCAGGACATCCATAGCTTAACGTAATCGATAGCCCCAGTGACTATAACAAGTCGCAGGCAACTAGGAAACTTGGTCATCTGGCTCAGAACACAGGTTACATCTTTCGCCTGAAGGCTGAAGAACTGGCCTTCAGGACACTGAGCAGGTTGGCGTCTGTGCCTGGGTTTTTCAGATATAGGCTGGAGATTGAATTTTGTCATTTGGAGAGAGATGTATAGAGATTTGGCGTGTTTGGTTTAGAAAAGGAAATGTTCTGCAAGGTTTGGGGACATTATCTGAAAGAGGAGGGAGATTATTGCCTTGCCCCTGTCAATGTCAAAAGGAAAAGGACAGAAAAATTTTGGCGGGGGCAGTAAGAATTTCTTAAAATTGAGTGGCAGAGCTGGGAGTTCCTTTGCTGCACAATACTTGCACAATCACTGCACAGCAGTAGGAAAGAGCAGGAATATGGGACAAGTAAAGATCAGTCCCTTTTTCCTGATAATATTTTCCCTCACCTCTGTGTTGGGTTCATCAGGATTATACTGGATCTCTTATTCCATGAAGGCCAATTCAGCTCAGGAAGCCTTTAATGTTGGTCCATAACATAGTTGCCTTCTTACTCTCCAGCTTCCAAAATCAAATAGTCAGCCACCAGTCACATTTATCACTGTGACGGTGAAGGGGGCGACACTGCATTTCAGGAGCCGTAAGTCGGTGCTGGTCAAGAATTCTGAGAGCTTGGTCTTTGTCCAGACAGACAAACCCATCTACAAGCCTGGACAGACAGGTACCGGGGAAGGGGTGGAGATTTGCATTTGAAGCAAAAATATGTCCTAAAACTGTGCTGGCCAGTTGTCAAGTGCTTTCAGCGGGGGTCAGAAGTGCAGTCTGGTGGCTGAGGCTTATGTTTTTAATGCCCCGTATGGGAAAAATTGGGGAACCTTAAGGTACATGCATGTATCTTGGGCACCTGCACACACTGCCTCTGTCACTGAGAGCTCTGTTGTTGTGGTCCATGCAGTTAGGGTTTGCATTAAAATCAGAGAAAGGCTGGGCATTTGTCCTATAGAGAACAGGGCCAAAATTCAGACTAAGTCATGAAATAGCTTTCAAAGTGGCAGCTGATTTTGCTCAATGAAGACAGAGAGAACTATATAAACCATTTATTTCTTCTGGGCCGTTGATCTCCTAAATTAGGCCTGGACAGGAACTGGTGTTCTAAAAGAGACACTGAATTCTCTATCCATGCAGAGCCAACACAAACTTGCGGCCAAGTGCTGAAGTAATTGGCTTGCATTCATCCTTCCTAAGAAGTCAGTCTAGTTACAACAGAACTAGAAGACCCATGTGAATTCCAATGTAAAAATGTATCCTTGCAAAGCAGACAAAGTCAACTTAAATTTAACTTTGGTCCTGATTGATGAGATTCTGAAGCCCATGATCAGCAAGGTGTTCACGCTGCCGTGGGTTTGCTGCGAACATCCTCTTATTAATGTAATTTGTTACATGGGTAAGCTTCTAGCAGGGCTTAACTTTCTAGTGAATGGAATTTCTTTAGGAGGGAACGGCTCTGTTCTCTGTTGTACCATTTGTTTTTGCAACTGATGCTTTTGGGTTGGTGACTGCACTGTGGAACCTCACTGTCTGCCTTCCTCCACCAGTCCTGTTCAGAATTGTTTCTCTGGATAAAGACTTCCGTCCCTTGAATGAGGTGGTAAGTACGATACTTCCTTTTTGCTAGTTATTTGGCCTTAAGTCATCTACATGGGGAAAGGGAGGAAAGAAGTGTCTCTGGGGGAGAGCTCTCAGTACACTGAGATAGTTGTACAATTCCTGGGTTACCTCAGGTCTTGTTAACAGGATCTGCTCTTCAGATTTCTGCATAAGGCTGCCTTCTGTGTTCTTGGAAAGGTTTGTCAAACCGCAAATGAACGGTGCTGGTGAAAACACCTCAGAGGTGAGCAAGTCTGCATTATCACAGTGTACACCTGCTCTTACTAGAGTAAGAGCAGATCATACAGGGTTAGTAATTTCAGCTGACTTTTCTGCCTGAGATGAAGGATTGCCCCCTGTCTTGATGTACCTCAAAATGCTGTTGCTCCACACCAGGGACTTTCTTCCTTACTCCGTTGGGTGATCAGCTTGTTCCCTGAAATGTGGTCATAGCCCTGGTCATTTGACTGTGTTGCTTGCCCTCTGTCTAAAGGTGAATTCTAAACATGCTGTTTCCTTTCTTCTCCTTCCAGTTTCCGCTGGTCTATATCGAGGTACGTACAAACATTCAATTCGTGCTCACATCTATCACACCTCAGCCGGGGCAGCATAACTACCAGTTGCCTCAAGACAATTCTTGTCTATTTTATTTATGAAGCAGGTCCATAACATTAATTAATTGAAATATACAGAGCTTTAACTCATATGGTGGCAGCCATGTACTCTGGGCCCAGGTTACAGCTCCTTCTATTGTGCAGCCCAGGGATCCCCACACAACTCTGCTAGCGCCCCCCACTCCTACCCTGCAGCCTCCTGAAACACAGGGGCTGGGCCTCCCCTCACTGCTTTTGCTAGTGCTTTTTAGTTCTCATTGCAAACTCCCACTGTTCTCACAATCTCCTTGTGGTCTCATTATCCGTAGGACCCAAAGAAGAACCGTCTGTACCAGTGGGCAAAGGCAGAGTTAAAGGAGGGGTTAATCCAGCTGTCCTTCAACCTCACCTCTGAACCTATGCAAGGGACCTACACGGTGGTGGCACAGAAGGCCTCTGGGAAGAAAATTCAACACCCTTTCTCTGTGGAGGAGTATGGTAACTGTTGCTGCAGTTTCAAGTTCCTAACAGCTAGTCTTGTGGGGCATGAAAGCTTAACTGAACAGGGTGGTAGAACTGGCCAGGATGTCCACCATGGCTGGGAAAATGTCTCTGTGTCCTCTCCCTCCCAAGCACCATGCCCTTCTGAGGAGTGAAGACTGAAGGACTTGAGCGACCTGTCTCCACTCCCTCCCTAAGCCCCAGGCCAAGCAGTGCAGCTCTTCTGACTGCCCAGCTCAGCAGGGCTCCCATCAGGAGGAGCAAGTGTCTTGGATCAGTCTGTGCTGGCAACTACAAGTCTCACCTCCTTTCAGACGTGACTTAAGGCCACAGCCTCATCTCCGGCTGGCTACACACCCGTCAAGTGTCACACTATGAGTCTGGGTCTCCCCTGCCTGAGGCCCAAAGCCCTGAGCTTTTGCTGTAGGCTGGGGCTGTCTGTAAATTAAGATCTTGCCTGTACTCCCCCACAAGCTAAGCCTGTAAGCCCTATTATGCCTTAGTGCCTTAACCTCTCTCTGGTACTCTTCACCCCCGTGCCAGTTCCATCTGCTTGGCGAGAAAATGGTATCCTAATACAGAGCCGTGCATGGTCACAACCAACATAGCTTCCCAGCCCAGCAAGCCAGCTGCAGACCTTGTTACATGGTCTGACATGATGTGGCTCGTGCAGCAGAGCTAAGTTCTGGAAGATGAGCCTGGAAGTCCTTTGACCTCTTTCAGCTGTGCCCTGAATCCCTCCTAGTTCTCTCAAGACAGTCACCATCCACTTCCCCTCCTGCAGCTGGGTTTGGATATGATGTCACCCTGTGCTAAGTCACCAGGGAAGCTATGGGGTCTTCCTATTTTGCAAATGGGAAAGACCTACAGGCTTTGGAAATGCAGAGTCTGGGCTGCAGACCCAGCTCTGTATGTTTATGAGAGACTTCTATTGACTGAGGTCTCTATTTTACTATATTTTGCTGTGGGACTGATCACCCATGTGTTATCTAAGAAGCTGCTGTATTTTAATAGCTGGTGTAATAATCCTGTCTTCGTATGTTATTCCCCACCACATAGACTGTTCTCCTTTGTTCTGCTGCAGTGCTGCCAAAATTCGAAGTGACAGTAAAAATGCCCAAGGTGATCACCATTCTTGATGAGAAGGTGAAGGTGACAGTTTGTGGCCTGTGAGTGTCATTCTTTCAAGTCCTTCTTGGTTTCAGGTTTTTCTTCAGCTGCTGCTGAAAATCCAGTTGGTAGACTGAGATATGATGCCTCACTATCTTTCTCAATCCTTTTGGGGTCCCAGGACCAGACTACATCTACCATTAGACAAAAGGCAACAATTATTGCTTGGGGCACTCTATATGTAACATGCAGAAACATATTCTTCTGTTTTCTGGGAGGGTATTTTTTGAATAGAGGATTTAAGACCAGCTGCAGTGCTATGGAAGAGGTCATCAGTTTAGTTTCCCTGGGAACGATGTTTTAACTGTGGCTTCTGCTCATCGTTGCTGAGGGGAAACCCTAAGTGCTGCAGATGCCCTCTTTGGGCAACCTCATTCGATTCCGCATGGCATGTTCCGTGCATCCTGCAGGGGCAGCCATGACTCAGGCTGAAGGGCAAGCCAAAAGACCCCGAGCACATGCACAGACAAACCAGTGCCATCAGAACTGGGCGGTGGGGTGGATACTTGCAACATGTTCTCCAAGGTGAGGGGTGCTCTCAACTAAATCATCATTAGGGTAAATGATTTCTGCAGGCTTGTATGTTATCCCAGGGATGCAATCAGGACTATAAGCTTCAGTGCTCCTGCCCCTGTTGCCAAGTTGATCCTAAAATGTTACCGTTTTTCTTTCTGCTTTGTATTTCCTCTGTTGATGATGCTGTGTCCTGGAGGGAGCTCTAGGGAAGAGTCCTGGCTCCACTATAGGTGAGCTAGTAATTTTTCTCCATCCCTCTTACATTCCTAATGTCTGTGTTTTTCTCCCAATCCTCTCTGCTGGTAGATACACATTTGGGAAGCCTGTTCCCGGCCTTGTGAGCTTCCGTGTCTGCCGGAAGTTTGAACAAGCAGCCACCAGCTGCTACGGTGAAGAGGCGAAGGCAGTGTGCGATGAGTTCTCTGGACAGGTGAGTCAGGATTGCTCTTGTGGGTAGAGTGAGAGGAGAAAATGTTTTCCTGAGCATGCCTGGTAGGCACAGGCTTGCTCTGACGGAGTATGAGTGTGAGGAGGGGAGACAGTTCATGTATTTTAAGGAAGCCTGAAGAAGGAGAGAAGATTGGGTGCAAGATGAAGTGTGAAAGGTAAAAATAGGGGGAAGGTCTGCGCAGTAAGAAAGATGTGTGCAAAGGCAAGAAGCTGAAGGGGAAGGAAGAGATGAAAGAAACAAAAAAAAACGGTCAGATGGAGTATAGGGAGTGTAAGAAAGAAGTGATAGGAAAGGCATGAGCGATGAGAGCAGCGTTGGAGCTGACTTATATTAGAGGCAGTGCGTGGGATGCGAAGTTGGTATTAGAAGCAGGAAAGGAGCAGAAACCAGGGGAGGGGTGATGCAGTTTGGCATAACGGAAATGAATATGGATTTAGCAGCAGTGGTTAAGACAGGCAGGAAAAAACTATCACTTTTTCACTCTTCAGACTGGCAAGCCTACAAAGAGCAAAACTGAATGGTGTTTGGAGCATGGACAGGTACAACGGTGCTAGCTTAATTGACAGAAACTGAGGTAATAGCAATCGTGGAAATATGCCGGGACAAGAAAGCAAGTAGAAGACATGCCTATGTTCATAGAATCATAGAACGGTTTGGGTTGAAGGACCTTTAGAGGTCATCTAGTCCAACCCCCCTGCAGTGAGCAGGGACATCTTCAAGTCGATCAGGTTGCTCAAAGCCCCGTCCAACCTGACCTTGAATGTTTCTAGGGATGAGGCCTCCACAACCTCTCTGGGCAACCTGTGCCACCACTTCACCACCCTCACTGTAAAAATTTTTTCCTTATATCCAGTCTAAATCTACCTTCCTTTGGTTTAAAGCCATTACCCCTTGTCCTGTCACAACAGGCCTTGCTAAAGAGATTATCCTTATCCTTCCTATAGTTCCCCTTTAAGTACTGAAAGGCCACAACAAGGTGTCCCCGCAGCCTCTCTTCTCCAGGATGAACAACCCCAGCTCTCTCAGCCTGTCCTCACAGGAGAGGTGCTCCAGCCCTCGGATCATTTTTGTGGCCTCCTCTGGACCCGCTCCAACAGGTCCACGTCCTTCCTGTGCTGAGGGCTCCAGAGCTGGATGCAGTACTCCCGGCGGGGTCTCACCAGAACAGAGTAGAGGGGCAGAATCACCTCCCTCGCCCTCCTGGCCACGCTGCTTTTGATGCAGCCCAGGACAAGTTGGCCTTCTGGGCTGCGACTGCTCATGTCCAGCTTTTCATCCACCAGTACCCCCAAGTCCTTCTCTGCAGGGCTGCTCTCCATCCCTTTATCCCCCAGCCTGTATTGATATCCTGGGTTGCCCCCACCCAGGTGCAGGAGTCCTTGGGGTCTGCTACAGTATGATCCCCACTATTGCCTCTGCCACTGCTGTTGTTATGCATGCTTACAGAAAATATGAACACTGTGGTGCTAACCTCTGTTCCAGGCATCTCTTCCCTTTTCTGTGGAGACCTGCCTTTTACATGAAGGTGCTGAAGAGAGGTGGCAAGCTTTGGGAATACTTTTCCAGCAATCGTCATCTTTCTACACATACACAGGCTTTGGTTTATGTATCACTTTTACAGCTTGCACATTTTCAGTCAGCAGTTATATTCTAGTGTTCCTGACGCCTGGCAAGCAATTCCTGCATGGCATACACTTGAATAATACCCTATGCTTCTGTATCAAGTGTTTGGAATTTCAAACTTCACACATACTTCAAGAAAAATCTTCCAGCTTGCAAACTCGTTGCTCTGACATTGCTGCAAGTGCTTCAAAATGCTCTTTGCCACGTTATTTATGTGCTTTTCCAGTTTTGATAAAACCAGCAGAGCGAATGATCTGTGAGATTATGGGCTTCTCTTCCAGTTCAGAGCAACGCACAATGATGGATTCACTAAGCTGGATAAACTTTATGTAAATGAGACTATAACGGTCTTGTTTGTTGTCCTCCAACAGACAGACAACCATGGCTGCATTTCTGAAACAGTAAAGACCAAGTTATTCCAGCTCAAGAGAAGTGGATATGAGAATAAGCTCCATGTGGAGGCTAAAATTAAAGAGGAGGAAACAGGTATGAATCATCTGGATCCAAGAGCCATGTAATAAGCCCAGGAGAGACCAGCAGAGGGGCCTGCCAAGTAGGAAGGAGGGAGGAAAGCGGACTCTTGCTTTTCTGGAATCCTAAAGTTTTCCTACCTGGAGGCCAGGAGCATCAACAACATTGCTTGTCCAGGAAAGGAGTGTTGGCGTGGAGTAAAAGTAATTCTGGTCAGGCAGAGGCAAACTAATTCTTCGTGCTTCTTCCTGCAGGAGTGGAGTTGACAGGAACAAGCTTCTCTGAGATCACAACCACCATTAGCAAAATCACCTTTGAGCATTCAGACTCCCACTACAAACCTGGAATCCCCTTCTTTGGGCAGGTAGGGAGACCATGAGAATGGAATGCATGAGTGCTAAACAATCATGCTGCTGGACCTCCTGGACAGATACATGCCTCGCTCTGCAAAGATGCTGGACCTCAGTGCTGCTAATCCCTGTGGGCCTCCTGTCCCCTGCACGCTCTCAAACCAGGGAACAGCAGCTGAGAGTACAGCCCTCATCCTCCTTACCCCCCTGTCCTTGCACTTCCTCTTCTCCAGTCAAGTAAAATTCTGTTTTCCAATCTCCTGTTTAATAAGAGGCCTGAGGGGTGTGAGCACCTGTCAATATCCATGCCCACTTCTCTGACCCAGAGGTGGAGATAAGAAAGGGCCAAAGATATAAGATGCAGAAAGTTTGCAGCTCGCTGTGAAAGAGATAGAAGATGCACATGTAAAGTGCAGTAGAGGCTTCCTTGTCTGACATGAGCCCAACATCCTTAGCTTGGTGGTCTATC
Organism: Phalacrocorax carbo; assembly: GCF_963921805.1. Taxonomy (NCBI): domain Eukaryota; kingdom Metazoa; phylum Chordata; class Aves; order Suliformes; family Phalacrocoracidae; genus Phalacrocorax; species Phalacrocorax carbo. The sequence goes on along the minus strand of NC_087513.1, from coordinate 83,824,229 downwards.
AGTCTATCGGTCTATCAGGCATTCCTTTCCTTCTATACTGTACTGTTTTTACTTCTCCAGGTGAAACTAGTGGATGGGTCTGGTGCTCCAATCGCCAATGAAATTGTGAGGATTTCTTTAGGAGGACACCAGGAAATCAACTACACCACAAATGAAGAGGGCAGGGCACAGTTTGCCCTGAACACTTCCATGTTGGACTCCGATTCTGTTGGAATTAGGGTGAGTCCTGCGAGCAGAGGAGGTGATGAAGTGACTCACAGGGCTGGGAGGGGAGTACCTGTGAAGTTTCTACTAGATTTGCAAAAGTATTTAGCTTCTTGTTTGTGGTTGGTTGTGCCAACCTTGACATCAGTGTGGTGGAAATAGCCATACAAGCAGCGAGGTTGCCATGTCACAATTGCGCTTAGCTTCTAAGTATTTGATTTCCGCTTGGCAATAGCAGTATAGAGTTAGAAGGAACATCACGAGATCGTAATAGTCCATTCTGCTCCAAGGGATCACCAGCCCTACCTAGACAAATCTGTTTCAAGGGTGTGTCTAACTCCCATGGTGGAGTGCTGCTAGTGCTTTACTGTCTTTTCAATTAAATGATTTCCCAAGCATCTCATCTAAATAACCTTTGTGGTCAGTTAAGGCAATCTGTGGTTCTCAGGGTTTAATTCAGCATTCCGAGTTTCTAAGCAGTTATAAATTTTTTTTTTCCTTTTTGCTGCCATAAAGAGAAAAAGAGTATGAGCGATTCACAGAAATTCTCTCCCTGGTGTGGAATTAGTTTATCTGGGAAAAAAAAGTGCTGCTGAGCATCCTATTGTTAGTGGAAAATGTAATCTGTGTGCAATACGCACATTTTGTAATACCTCACCCTGTAATAGGGTAGATTGTCTAGAATTATATTTGCTTTTCTCCCAACAATTCTCTTGTCACAGATTAAAACCATTAAAAATTATCCAGGAGCTACGACTAGGTGCTTGAAGTTTTCAGAATTTTGCAGGGTAAAGAAAAGGAAGGAATTCCCAAGTATAGTGAGAAAGATAAGGAATTGAGGACATGTGAGGCACATGAAATGCTGGAGTAGCACCCTTCGAAATGTGAAATATCTTCCCCTTGCTCTCATTTTTAAGAAGACCTGGAACTTTCTCAGCTCCTAAACTTCTATTCAATTTAGGTTTTGAATTCTCAGATGGAGACTTTTCCTCCTTTTTCATGGCACCCTTAGCTTGAGCTTGCACTGGTAATCTCTGAACTGAATAGCACTATCCCCTCTCCAGCACCAGTGATGAGAAGAAAAATGAAAATTTCTCGTCTCTTTAAACTAACAGGATATTAGAGAGGGCAAGATATTAGAGTAAAGAGCCCTTGAGGTGATACTGATAGTAAACAAACAACTGCTATGATTCAGCTTGTTTGAGACAAACTCCAGCTTCTCTGAGAGTGAGATCATTCCCAATGACTTGCTAAGGATACCACCACCCTGTCTTGCATCTTCCAAGCTCATGGATTCTTTTTCATAAACTACCTTGTTGCTTAAATACGAAACATACCAAACCTTTAATCCTAGGCCATGAATTTTGGCTCCAGTTCAGCCACCTGTGTTTGAGGATCTATGTGTGTATTTTCTCATTTTCCAGGCGACTCATAAAGTATACCCCTACTGCCATGCCGGTTCCTGGGTTGCTCCATATTATGAAGAAGGCTATCTGCAACTAAAGCGCTTTTACTCTCCTAGTAGTAGCTTCCTCAAAATTGAGCCCAGGTCTGAGACACTCAGCTGTGGCTCCTCCATAGAGGTCCGCGTGCACTATATCCTTACTCCAGAGGCCATAGGAGAGCAAAAGAAAATTGTCTTCTACTACCTGGTAAGCTTGCACCTGCCATACAGGGAGGTTGTCACTGGTAACCGTAGCGGGGCTGGAGACAGAACCTGTGGTTTGTTGCAGCAGGCTTTAAACACTTCCCCATCATCCTTCACATGTTCTTTTCCCACAAAAAGGAGGGTCTGTCTTAGGAGCAGAAGAGTAAGGATGTCCCAGTGCCCCTGGGTGAGCAGTGGGATTCTGCCTCGGGGAGGCATAGAGCTGCTGAGCAGGGTGCGAGCAGCAGACATACAGCCCAGTTGCTCTCCTCTCAGGTTCCCCCACTTCAAGGTTTGGCTCATGCGTAACCTCAGTCACAGCAGGGTTTCTCTTTCCATTCAGGTGATGGCCAAGGGAATCATTAAGCAAGCAGGCACCCACATGCTGGATTTGGACCAGGGAAGTGGTGAGTTCCTCTCCCCTGCCAAATTGTCGCTGTCCTGGGAGGCTAGGCTACCGTGGCAGGCGTACAGATATATATCCAGGGATCCATGTCTCCACGTCCTCTAACATACAGGAAGAGTTTGAGCTTTCTTTTCCCTGCCTTTATTTAGGCTTTGCACAGATTTGCTCTAATTGCCTGTGCCAGCTGTCTTTCTTCTGACACTGTATTTCTGGGGCTCCAAGCACTCCTAGGAGACACAGACTGATGGTCTCTTTTTAGAAACTGAACCAAAATTCAGCACACTTATGGACTGGAAAACAGGACTTGAAAGAGGCCTTTTCAGTTAGACTGTGAGACACATGCATTACTGGGAGCACCAATTAATCCCACTTGGAGGCCTGCAGTTTCATCGTGGCTGGGTTGAAGTTCAGCATGAAGTCAAACCTAGAATTTTGGCTGCTCCAAGAGCAGGCTTCCTGTACCTTAACCTTTTGCTCTTGTTTTGTTTACTAGCCAATGGGGTCTTCTTGCTCCAGCTGCCTGTACAAGCTGATATTGCTCCAGTGGCCCAAGTGCTTGTCTACACCACTGCCCCCAGCACGGAGGTGATTGCTGATTCAGCCAAGTTTGAGGTAGAAAAGTGTTTCAGCAATAAGGTAAGTGTCCACTTGTGGAGGGAGCAGCCATCAGGCTGCAGCGTGGCCAAGCTCATATATTTAGATTTAGCCTGGCTAGGCTCATTTATTTAGATATGCTACCACTGGACAAGCCACCTATCAGTTGTTCTAGGTAGCTTCACTGCTTACTGGTTTGTGCTAGCTTGGAGAGCAGCTGCTGGAAAAAAGGCGCTAGCAGGGATGACACTGATAAACACCCTCTTAGCAACTAGTCACAGCCACTGATCTCACAGAGGGTCCCGGGTAAGAAAAAGGGAGGCCACATGACTTAAGTCATACTGCAACCCGTGTATTTCACTCCATTTCCCACAAACTCATTCCAGCAATGAGGTGGCTGCTTGTGTGATCACAGGGCAAAAATGAAACTCATGCAGCCCCAGTCCAGGCTAACACTTGTCAGGTCTTTCAACTGCCATACATCTTATCCTGTCATTTTATTTTCTGTTGTACGTAAATGCAGATAAACCTGCTGAGCAGTGCGCAGTGGTTCTTGTATAGCAATGGTGAGACTGAAAGAGTGCAGGAAAATAAAGCCTTTTTTCTCTGAACATGTGGACCATTGCTCTCTTACAGCCCCACATATTCCTTATGCAGAAGAGCAGATCGATGTATGAGCAGCCCCAAGAACGACCTCAAAAAACCCTGTTGGGCCTTCAGAATCATAGACAGGACACTGCTAAGGGCAGTCCCGTGTCCTGCTAAAACCAAAGCTAAATGCGTTCTTGAGACTGGTGTCACTGCAGGAGCTTGGTCACCTGAATTTTTGTTCATAACTTAAAGGTCATACTATGCACTGCATTAAGTGCCAAGTGATTTACATGCTTAGATACTGCTTTCCTCTCTGAAAGCATCCTGAATTCAAAGCTGTTGTCAGACCAGATAGCGCAGACTTTGGGCTACCTCTATGCTAGACAGTTTTTCCAGTAGCAAGCTTGCTATAGCCCTTGTTCTGCCATTTCCTGAAGAATCTTGTTTTTGCAGTCTCAAGATTATGAGTCCACCCTAGGAGAGGTGGGGGGTGTCAGCAGAAAGCATGCTGTGGTCGGGCTGGGACATGAAGGAGACTGGCAGCTGATGCCGCTTTGTCAGGCAACTTGTTTACTCTAAGGATGCTTTGATCATTGCATGTTAGGGGGGTTTGTACTGCTGAGGAGAAGGAAGATTTATTCAAGTCAGCCATCTTATTACAAAACCATGTGAGATGGTGATGACAACAACTTCTGCTAGAAAGAACTTCCAGGGCAGAGGTTGGTAGAGGGTTGGTAGAGTTGTGAGTTAGGTTTTGGGGAAGGCACACAAGTCCAGCAGGCCTCAACCAACAGGCCAGTTCTTCAGGATCATTACCAGCCAGTAGATATTGCAGAATTGCTCCAGGGCATCACTGCTTCTTGTGTTACCAAAGAATCTGCTAAGCACATTCTTTGCAAGCCTGTTTTCCCTCCACGTACAAGATCTGGTTGCAGTACAGAGACTGGTCCTAGTTCAAGACCATGGCCAGCTGCTTGAACAGATCTAGCCACTATGTGGGATTATCTCATCGCATTCACGGCCGCCAAAACTGCCTTAAAAGTTTTATAAGCAATTGCGATGCTGGAAGTTGCCAAGAACTGTTAGTGCTGATTCCCCTGGTGCTGCAGGAAGGAAACTCAGCTCTGGAATAGCACAGAGGGACTGTGTGTGGGGGTGTGTGTGCATGTGTATGTGGGCTTTGTAAGTTTGGAACTGATGGACTCCACTGAAGGGAAAAATCGTGCAAGGGTAGGACATCTGTGACGTAACTTTTCCTGCGGCTACAGGTGGACCTGAGCTTCTCTCCTTCTGAAGGCCTGCCTTCTTCTGATGCTCACTTGCTGTTCAGAGCCTCCCCGAACTCCCTCTGCGCTGTCCGTGCTGTGGACAAGAGCGTTCTCCTCATGAAGCCAGAAGCTGAACTGTCACCTAGCTCTGTAAGTGCTTAGTCTGTGGAGCAACTTGGAGCCTGGTCAGAGCAAGAGCAGCCCAGTGCTGGGGTGGAAACTGTGAACCTCTTGTCAATGCTGACACAGGAAAGCTGCCCTGTGCTGTTTCTGGTCTTCCTTCAGTGGGCAAAAAGAGGAGAAGTGGGCAGCAGCTGTTTCTTAGGGGTTTTGTGCAACTGTAAGGGTGGCAATTAGGAAGCTCTTTTAAGGTGGCTGCTTCTCTTGGCCAGAGCCAAACACTGTTGTGAGTTTGACGATGATTTTTCAGTTATCCTCTGCATTCTCGGAGTAGTGTCTGGAAGTGTCAGAGAGTTTATTCCCCTCATGCCAAGCAGGAAACAACAATCCTTGAGTAAGGACAAAGGACTGCAGGTGGGCTGGCCACTGTCATTTTTTTACACATTTGAGCCATAATAACCAGAGTAAGTTGCTCTCCATAACGAAAGAGGCAGTATCTCCAAATTTGGATCTCTTTTTTGATCCCAGATTCCCATTGCTCCCACCATGTGGAGGACCATGGCATTGTTCTTGTACGTGAGGTGACTGTTCTGGTGCTTGCATCCAACTCCCTCAGTTGTGTTTTGCGAGAGTGGATACTGAAAATGTCAAATACCCTGGCTCTTTCTGCCTAGGTGTACAGCTTGCTGCCAGTGAAGGAGTTGCATGACTATCACCATGGTCCAGACGTGCTCTTGGAGGAGCCGCTGGAGAATTGCATCCCCTTGAAGAAGATAGTTCTGAATGGGATCACCTATTCTCCAGTAGTGGAGATGAATGAAGAGGACACTTACAGCATCCTCAAGGTATAGCATGGCTAGGGAGTGGAGTGGGAGAAGGACTGAGAATGCTCAAGCCTTCTGTGGTGTGATGCAACATAACAAGGGGAGGGTTTGTGAATATGAATGATCTGACACTGATTTTTATCCAGAGGCAAGTTGAGTGAGAGTCATAAGCTTCACCTGTCTTGCCAGCTTTGCTCTTGACTTGGTGGAGAAGGGATCGGTCTCAAAGGTTTCTTCTTACAGGAGAAGCTTTGAGGTTGACTTGAAATGAGGTTCTAACAGGACGTAAACAATCCTGTGCCATTACAGTTACCCCAGATAAAGCCCTTGAGCTGCATCGTAGCCACAGACATTTCCTTCCAGAGACAAAACTCTGTATGTACTTCCTGGCTCATCCTGACCCCTAGGCTGGAATTGGACTGGAACCAGTACCCTAGAGAAAGAGGGGATCTATGCTTTGGCCTGTCTGAGACACCCACAGACCCAGGGTTGAGGGGTTTACCTCAAGGTCCAACCGACACACAGTAACAGCTTCTGTTTTTGAGGCAGTAAAATACCAATGTCAGTTCTGCTGTGTAAACCTCAACAGGACTCAGTAACAAATAAACTTGTTGGATTTCTCTCCCATAGGAAATGGGTTTAAAGGTTTTCACAAACACCAAGGTGAGGAAACCTTGGTATTGCAGCACTAGGAATTACATGCCTGCAGCAGCCCGCCTTGCAGCAGCCCCTGGAGAACATGTGTACGCAATGAGGACAGCCGGTAAAGGAACTGGGTCTTGTTATCAGCTCTGTTCTGAACAGAGATCCTGACTGTATTTTGGGGTGAATACTCAAACAAGAGCTGGGGCTGTGGGTTGAACCCTTGGAAGTAGTGCTGAAGTAGTGGGTTCACAGACGTCAGCTTCTGCATGAGTATGGGGCATATTCCTGTTGCTGGGTTGTGAAGGTCTACAGACAAGCTTTGATAATTCCACATTAGAAATCTGCAGAGCCAGGTACTTTTCAAAGACTGTGGCAGAGCAGAGGATATTATTCTGCTGATGATTTCTCTGCTCACTAGGCCTTTGCGCTAGACTTCTTTTCCTAGATATCGCTTAAGGGGTTTCCAATATCATCTTCAGTCTGCCCTCATTGACTCACCCGGTTTTATGGATGGTCAAAACCAGATGAATTGATGAGAAAAATTTCAGTGACAAGTTGGTAGATTTTGGAGGCTTTGAATGGTAAGCTGCGAGTGGCAGAAGTCCAGTCTGAAATGGACCCACCCTATTTCTAAGGGCTATCTCTACTCTTACACTGTAGCTGTGTGGGAGACAGAACTGGTCATGTCATCATCCCGAGTCTGATATTAAGGGAAATACCTGGAAAATCTAGGTTATTCTAGCTGGATAACTGATTCAGAGAGTTCTCCCTTGGCACAAGAACCTGTACTTTTGTACATATCTAGTTTTAAGACAATTTCAACTCCTGACACGGGTTGCTAAGATGCAGGATAGGTGCTTTTTAATTATTTTAAACTGAAATAGGCAGCAGTAAAAGGAGTAAAATACCGTGATAGACAATGCAAGCAAGCCACTGTCTCTCTTGCTAGAAGCTATGTGATACAGCTCTGATAGCATCTTTCATTCCTGACTTGAGACCTTCTCAGACTTTGGAGGTGCTTGTTGCACAGATAGTACAGATACTTGTTAGCTACATGATTTTTATCTAAAATTAGAAATTGATTTAACCAAAGTAAAGATGGGCAAAACTAGAATTTAGTTATGAGCTTTTCTTCTTTATCTCTTTGGGGGAACTACTGGAGAGAGTTCAGCAGAGAGGTACAAAGATGATCAGGGGACTCTTATGAGGAAAGGCTGAGAGGCTTGGGTTTGTTCAGCCTAGAGAAGAGAACACTGAGGGGGGATCTTATCAATGCTTATAAATACCTAAGGGGTGGATGTCAAGGGGATGGGGCCCGGTTCTTTTCAGTGGTGGCCAATGACAGGACAAGGGGCGATGGGCACAAGTTGGAACACAGGAAGTTCCACCTGAATATAAGGAAAAACTTCTTTACTGTGAGGGTGACAGAGCAGTGGAACAGGCTGCCCAGAGAGGTTGTGGAGTCTCCTTCCCTGGAGACATTCAAAACCCGCCTGGATGTGTTCCTGTGCCCTCTGCTCTAGGTGTCCCTGCTCAAGCAGGGGGGTTGGATGAGATGATCTCCAGAGGTTGTTTCCAACCTCTATGTTACAGCTCTTTGTTCCAACATCCTTTTTTAAACCTTGCAAAGTGTTGCCCCACGTACTTAGAAGTTCACTGGAGAAGAGCAGGAAATACTGGAAGGCTAGCTCTTGCTAATAAACCCTGACCCTGAAACCTCACCGCAGTTGGTACCAGTGCTCAACACAGCCACAGCAAACATCAGCTGCCAACAAGGCTTCTGATGATCACATAGGTCACTGCTTTCTCAGGGTGAAGCACAGTGCTGATGTAGATCTTGCTTGTTTGGAATTATCAGTAGTTGATAACTTTTCCATCTCATCACATTCGGTTAATGCAGATAGACTTTATGACACGTTAAGCACTCCTGAAGAGCTGACCGAGACAGTCCGAAAGTATTTCCCAGAAACTTGGATATGGAGTTTAGTATCTGTAAGGTGGGTACCTGGAGCTCATTCCTTCCTTTTTAATAAAACTGGTTTTATAAGGTGAAGACATGAATCCCTACATGTTTGCCAAGCCTTTTCAATGCCAAAAAGTCCTTCAGTGTTTGTAGAGATCACTTGGCAATCCTCTGAGATGGAATTACCTTCAGCTGTGGTTAGGTTTGTCCAAGGAGTGGTCAAGGGTCTGGAAGAAGACATGGGGTGGCCCTACAGTAACAAACATATTGTGCCCCATCATTCCCACAGGCAGTACTGTTCAGTAGGCCAGAAGGGGCACAAATAGTCACCAAAATGCCATAAAAAATCATCCCTCTGTCCTTGCTCTCTGTGCTTCACCAGCTCTGAGGGAAATGCTGATCTAGGCGTGACCATCCCTGACACCATCACCGAGTGGAAAGCCAATGCGTTCTGTACTTCGGCAGACACGGGCTTTGGCCTGTCCCCAACAGTGTCCCTCAGAGCCTTTCAGCCCTTCTTTGTAGAGCTCACCCTGCCCTACTCTGTGGTGCGTGGTGAGTCCTTCACGCTGAAAGCCACCGTTTTCAACTACCTGACTGCCTGCATCAGGGTAAGTAAGATTCAATTCCTCTCTGTACCTCTGTACCCTCTTGTACACCTCTTACCTTAACCTAGCCTTCTTACCTTATCTCCGAGTAGCCCTAGACCCTTCACCCCTGAAATGCTTATGTTATTCCTCCTACGTCCTCCAAATGCAGAACCGACAACTCCAGCTCCCTGTTCCTTTGCTACTGAAGAAATGGCTATTGCTATGGCTTCCTAGCTCCCTGTCTCTCATGATCACCCTTCCTTGATTGCGTTTCTCTCTACAACTGGCAGGTCAGTGTGACTCTGGCTCAGTCTGCTCATTTCCTGGCTGCTCCAGTGGGAAAGGAAGAAAAATCTCATTGTCTCTGTGAGAACGAGAGGAAAACTGTGGCTTGGCTGGTGACTTCCAAATCTCTAGGTAAAGGTCTCAAAGTGCAAACTGCAAGGATGGTTTCCCTGTGCTGTTCTCCCCATCCAGTGTTGGGTGTTAGAGCAACACAGTTTCCTGGGAAGCACTGCAGCTGCGTGTCTATCTCATCTGGGGTTATTTGGGAGGCAAAGGCCGGTAGATTCCTAGTGTCCAAGGCTCTGTGAGGCCATCAAGCCTTGCAGCCCTTGGACAACATCTTCTGAAGCCAGAGACATTGCTGGCCAGCAGGGATACTCTGTCAGCTCTACCTCTCCCAGAGATTAGACAACTGCCCTATGGGATCTTCATACTTTGTTTTCACCGTTGTTACATGCTGTGGTAGCAGCTGTGGTGTGCATGTGGCATAGCAGTGTGCTCAACAGCAATGAGGCTGGTGAGTCCCAGTGCTGTGGTGTCCTAGGCTCTGGAAAAGAGTCAATAAAATAGAGTCACCTTTCAATGGCAATGCAGCTCATCTGCTCCAGGATGGATTCTGATACAGACAGCTGTGTTCCCGTGGGAAAAGCAGGGCCCAGGTGTGCTGGGGAATCCCCAGCCATGGGCCTGGAGGCTGAAACTCCTGGAAGTGGCAGTGACTGCCTGGCAGGGCTGGCTGACCCCTGTTTCCTCCAGGGCAGGTGGAGCTCTCGGTGAGCACTGAGGCCCTGCAGAACCAGCAGCCCTGTGGGAATGTCATTGTGGAGACCCCTGAGAAAGGGCGGAAGGACACGGTCATCAGACAGCTGCTGGTGGAGGTATGTGGGCTGTGGGAAAGGGAGGACTGAGCTTTCCCACAGGCTAGAGCATACACTGTGATGCAACTGGACAGGATGCTAGATAATCTCATGTAGGCGCGCCTTCCCATGAAAGGTTCGTCTCTATCCTTACATCATCATCTCTATACTTGCAGCATCTTTATACATCCCTACACCGCATAAAGACTGCAGCTTAATAATGCTGTGCAATGTGTCTCCCAGTACTCTAAACCTTCCCTATCCCCTACTGTAGCAGGGCTCCTACTCCAGTCCATCCTTCCCTCCTACCTGTCACCTCCTTTTTCAACACATCCTCTTTACAGCCTCTCTCCTCCTTTTGAGACACCTCCAGTAAGTTTGCCAGTCATCACCTGCTGCCTCTCTGCTAGTTGAGTGGCCAAGCAAACTGCCTCTTAAGCTGAGTGTTATGCAGTTCTGGATTGCTACGATAGTCTGGCACCAGGACGAAAGTGGGGGATTCACAAGCACCTATGGGAATTTGATGCCTGTAGAAAAGTCCCCTCAAACTCCAGATATTATAGAAGTCCATGAAAACCTCTTCAGATTTTACAGCTTATCCACTTCCTGTGGCAAGAAAAGTCACTGATGCAATGTGGTACAGAAGGAAGTATTATGTGGCAGTATTGGATATCCTTTGTAGGAAAATGCTAGTTGATTTTACGGGGTGTGGTAATCTGGCAGGTAGATTCTACGTTCTTAGCTTTTCTCCGTATCATAAAACCCGCTAATGTTTGCCTACTGTGTCATATGTATCCAGTAGCACCCCCAGATATTACAGTGTACAACGTCTTCCCTTTCTATTATCGATAGACACAATTTTTTTTCCTTAAAGCATCTGCAGCGTTATGATAAATAGCACTGCAGACATCTGTTAAGGACAGCCCTCTAGAGCAACTGTGAGCTGTTTCTAACAAAAGCACTTGCTGTAATGCTGCAGTCCTCTTGTTACAAGGATGTTAAGTGTCTCTCGATGTGTACAATAGTTGCAGGTCATCCATGCGACAGTCCTGCAGCGTGCCCCTTTCCTTTTCCCATCCTTCTGCCACATTCAACACTAATCACTTTGGATCATGTTTATTTTACTTGCTTAAATTATTATTCCAGAGCTGTGTATTTCAGGGAGTGTTTGTGACTGCCTCTCCTTCTCCAGTTCAATCACATTTCTTTTCACGTATCCCTCTGTCCTTGCTGAGGATTCCTCTGTCTGTGTGTACTTCCTGTCTCACTAACTTCTCTCCTCTCTTGTTTTCCTTCATCGCACCCAAGCCTGAAGGAGTTGAGAAGGAAACAGCCCAGAACTCTGTGCTCTGTGTTAAAGGTAAAGCCCTCTCTCCCCACCCTCTCCATTTGTTCCTGTGTGTTTGATGGCTGGGACGTGCCTGGAGGAGGAAGAGAGTGCTGCCTCTACCATATTCCAGCTAGGCCGATATTTTTAGGTAATCAAAACATGCCCCATCAGCTGGGAGCCTGAGACATAAGACAGAAGAAAGACCTAGAGAATGGACCATCCTGGCCAAGCATCAGGGTATGAGCTAGGAGAGATTTAGCATGCCTTTGCATTCCTGTTCTTTTGTGTGCTGACACTGGAGTTACAAGCGCTGTCTCCTGTTTTCTAGCGTATCCAGGAAAAAGCTGTAGGGACGTGATGTACAGTGCCTAACGGTGGCTGGGGGTGCTCTTATGCAGAGGTTGCCTTAGAGCCAGGGAAAAACAAAGTGACTGAAGTCAGGTCATTTCTAATAGGAAGTGTTCCTGTTGTTTCCCTGAGGCCCTCTCCCCTTCCATTAGCCATTCCTTGGGACTGCACTGAAGCTGTTTGGGTGTTGTTTCTCTCTCAGGAGCGCCTGTGAAAGAGAAGTTTTCCCTGTTGCTGCCCTCAAACGTGGTACAAGACTCAGGCAGAGCATATTTCTCAGTGCTGGGTGAGTGTGCAGCCTGGGAGAGGAACCATGTGCTGCTTCTGCCCCTCTGTGTTGGCCTCCTACCTCACAGCTTTTCTCCTGGTTTCCAGCACACCCCATTCCTGTCTTTCACCCCTTCTGTCTCAAACACTTTCCCTTCCAGTTGTGCTCATCCTTTTCCCCTTCCTGCGTGTCCTTTTGGCCAGGGTTCTCTGGCAGTGCCCTAACCTTTCCCTCATTTCCCTCTTTTCCTTTTTTCTGCTGTTCTGTGTTTCATTCCAGGATCTTTATCAATCCATCTCCTGCTTCTCTCATTCAGTAGCTCCCTCTGATTCTGATAGCCATCCCTGAGCGTTTTTAATATCCCTCTGGTGTCTCCTGCTCCCCAGGCGACATCATGGGCACTGCCATGCAGAACCTGCACCAGCTCCTCCAGATGCCATTTGGCTGTGGGGAGCAGAACATGGTCCTGTTTGCACCCAACATCTACGTCCTGGAGTATCTGAACAAGACAGGGCAGCTGAGTGAGGAGGTCAAATCCAAGGCCATCGGATACTTAGTGAGCGGTGAGCTGGGACAGGGCTTTTGATTCTGGTTTGGCTTTTTTCCAGATCCTGCCTGGGGTGGTGCTGTCAAATGTTTGTCAGAAATGGAAAGAGAGCTTCTCTCATGCAGAGGCAGTCTCTGCTGTATGCCTGAGAAGGCCCTTTGCTGCTTTTTCCTTTATGGCTTTATTTCCTTTGTTGCTTAAGCATGAGGGTTCCTGATCATAGCACCCCTTTTCTCTGCTCCCTAACGGTCTTGCGGTGCAGGGCAGAGGTGTCAGGTGACCTGCTACAGTGACATGTCCATTGTCCTTAATATGTCCTGCATTCCCTCTGAAGAAAGGCAGGTGTCGCTTCTCCCCATGCAGTACAAGCAGTGCATGGAGGTGGTGGGAATGTACCAGTACTTGTTATTGGCTATGATAGGCCTGACCTACTCCTCTCTCCTTTGCCTTTGCTGATACAGCTGTTTTTCTGTTCCCCCATCCCTCAGCAGACTTTCTGTGTCATCTGAATCTTGCTTTAACTCTCCACTGCAGGTTATCAGAGGCAGCTGAACTACAAGCACCCAGATGGCTCTTACAGTACCTTTGGACCACGCTATGGCCAACAGGGGAACACCTGGTGAGATTTCAATGTCACCTATGCCCCCCCTATACACCTCTCTTCCTCACCTACACATTTATTATAAACGCTGTGTGAGAGCAAATAGGAAGTGCTATTGTAGACCAGCAGGCTTTCCAGAGTTGTTGTGGTCCCTGTGCTGCCTCCTACTTAATTAAGTAGGCTGCATCAGCCAGTGACGTGGCTGAAGCACATCCTCCCACCCGCGGCTCTGAGGAGCACAAGAGGCAAGAAGGAAATGGAGATAAATGGGGGAAGAAGGATTTCACATCCTGACCGAGGAAGGGTGAGGAGTTGCAGTGGCAGCTTTAGAGTAGCATCTGCTAAGAAAGCTGCTGGGAAAGGTGTTTCCATGGAAGTGGAAAGGATGATAATGCAAGAGCAGTGACGTATGGTTTTGTTCAAGACTGTCTGAGTGTTACTAAGCAAAGACAGCCTGGAGGAGCGTGGGTGTTGCCAGTGGGTCATACTGCAAAGTTTTGAGTTGCTCCTGCATATCATTGCCATGCATTTGCAACTTTAGCTAAGGGTAAGAATGGATGATTTCATCCCCTTCAGTTTGCTTTTAGTTTCTGAAACAGTACTTGGCTCTTGACAGCACGTTGGCTTCTCACCACATTCCTGCTTCTCCTCCATAACTGATTTTAACAACTATAGCAAAATCTCTTCTAACATGTTCTTTACTTTAAACCTCTGAAGAGTTCTGGGAAGCCCATGAGGCATGGATTTCTAGTGCAAGTGTCCTGCCAGCACACCATGAGCCAACAGAGGTTTAATTATTCTCCCCTGTCATTTTGAGTGTTACTGTTATGCAGATGTTGAGCTAACAGGCATGCAATTCTCTACTTTTTCCAAAGACATATTTTTTTAGATACAGATCGACAATCACTGTCCTTCAAACTGCAGTACCAACACAGAGGGATCACAGGGTTTTATGAGCCAAGAGAAGGACAAGGAACCAAGTTGGGAAGCAGCATTTTGGCAGGTTTTTTGAGGTGAAGATATAATATACATGTGGTCTGACAAATTGGCCCACAGTTCCCCAGACCTTCTTGCCTTTCTTCAGACAAATGATATGCACATGGGCCCTGTCACCTGAGACTGACAACAGGCCTGCTCAGGCCCTTTCACTGCTCTTTCTCCCTTTCAGGCTCACAGCCTTTGTCCTCAAGTCCTTTGCCCAGGCCCGGCCTTACATCTTCATAGATGAGAAGCACATCCAGGATGCTTTGATCTGGCTGTCCTACAAACAGAAGGAGAACGGCTGTTTCCGCAGTTCTGGGACACTCCTGAACAATGCCATGAAGGTAATGTGTCTGCCTGGTTGTTTTTTTGTGAGGCTAGAACTTGACCATAAGTCAGATGGGTGCAGTTGAGCTTCTTGAACGTACAGGCAGATGGGAAATTCCCGTGTCAAATGGCAAGAACTAGGGAGCCAGAGGCCATTCTGTATGATCGCCACAGCTGGAAGGAGAATGAAGGCTAACCTGTGTTTTATAAGTGGTATTGGTACCTCCACATCCGCTGCATGGGGGAGGAGGCAAGCTAAGGGTCAACAATGCTGAATAAAGTATTCCCACTATAGTGGAAGAAAAGGCTGAAGATAAGAAGCTCAGTGGGGTCAATATCTACCTTTGTCTTTCCCTGCAGGGTGGAGTGGACAACGAGGTCTCTCTGACAGCCTACATCACTATTGCATTGCTGGAGATTCCTCTGCCTGTGACTGTATGTGGCTGCACCCTAACTTGAGTCAGTTATGTTGTGTCAGTATATGATGATGACAAAGCACTGCTCAGAATTTGCTCCAGGTTGGAAAAAGGACTTGGCTGTAGAGCCCTGTGATATAAGAATTATGCGCTGTCAGTTTTGGCATTTCTGGAACACATTGTACCCTACTTGATCCTAGCCCTCATTCCAGGAGATCCCTCCTCAAAGTTGAGTGGCATGATGTGCCGTTAGTAAGGCAAAAACCTCAATTCTCCCCAGACTTCTAATCACTGGTTATCCCTCCACAGCACTCAGTGGTGCGTAACGCTCTGTTCTGCCTGGAAACAGCAGCGGATGAGAAAGAAAACCACGTGTACACCAAGGCACTCCTGGCATACACCTTCGCCTTGGCAGGGAAGGGAGAGAAGCGGAAGGCATTGCTTGGTTCACTTGAAAAGGAAGCCGTGAAAAAGGGTGAGTGCTTCTGGTGGGACAGCTCTTTCTTCCAGCCCATTGGCCTTACATTTTCTGTTGATAAAGTGGCATTTATTGGTGGAGCAATGGCAGCGGGAAATGGCTCCTGTGAGTGAGGGAAGGTGGTGCGAGAGGAAAAACTTATGCAAAGGGGTTGTGTTTTTGAGAACTCCTTCTCAGTGCCCACTCCTACTTCTCTGCTCCGAGGGAGTCCATCAGGAAGCACCATCCCCCATTGGTGCTGAACTAAAGGGTAGCTCTGCTGGCATCTCTCCTCAGACTGCTCCTCTTGCCACACCAGCACTGCTTAGCAAGGACTCAGCAGTGTTTGTGGCCACTCCTTCCAGTGCACGTGCTCAACATAGAACAAAGCTGACCTCGCACAGCACAAGGGAGAGTACCTCAGCGAGGAGCTTCATGAGCGGAGAGAGAAAATGAACATACAGGTCATTTTGGAGGCCATAGCATAAGCTCCGAGTCTTCCAGGAAATCACGTAACGACTCGGAAGCATTCTGGCAAAGTCAGACTGGACAGAGGGTTTGCCCAAGCATTGGGTAGCAGGGTTGTGAAAGACGTATCCCCAGCACCTTTTGCCTTTTCCACCTGCATGCGACTATCAAGCCCTGCTCACAGTCCTTGGGTCATTTTGCCTCACAGAGCTTGTCACTGCCCAGTCCTGGCATCTGTACTCAAGAAGGGAAGCAGTGCCAGCCTTGTGCTCAAGCCCATAAACGCCTTCATGAATCTGGAGTGTAGGACAAAGCGGTATCCAGGCCTGAGGACTGAGCCTCAGCAGTCTTATACTAGTTGCAGCAAGCAAAGAGCTGTCTAACCCTTCCCGTTTCACCCTACGTGACAGAGGCATCCTGGAGGCTCTGTCCTCCCAACTGGACCAGCAGCAGATCAAGAACTGCCTTTCAACAACAACTAATAATTGCTTGTTGTCTTGTCTCCGTGCTCCCTGCCTCCTGTGAAGATGGGTCTGTTCATTGGCAACGGCCGGGAAAAGAGCCAGAGGTTGATCTCCCGTACTACCGTTACCGAGCTCCTTCTGCTGAAGTGGAGATGACGGCCTATGTGCTCCTTGCTTACCTCACCATGCAGCCGGCACCTTCCCAGGAGGAGCTGTCATTTGCATCTCTTATTGCAAAGTGGATCAGCAGTCAGCAGAATCCCAATGGAGGCTTCTCCTCCACCCAGGTGAGCTGCTTCCGTCCTGCGGCCTCCCACACCAACGTCAGAAGATGGGAAGTGTCCGACACGCAGGTGGGAGCACAGGGAGGCTCACCAGGACAGGGACTGCCATGCAGTGTCTACCATGGTTGCCAAGGTCCCAAGAGGCTAGTATGTCAGGTCGTGCCTCTGGGAATGACGGATATTGTGGTTAAGGACCTGGCTTTCTTGACACAGTGGGGCAGAACGGTAGGGACACAAGGGACGTGTGTCTGTGCCATTGGAGTGGGCTCCCACACCAATTTCTCTGTGCATATGAAGTTGCTGCCTCACCCTGTGGTGAGCAAGTGAAGGCTGCAGAGAGCTCCACACCAGGGAGCTCAGGGAACAAGCAACTGCTGTGCAGAGGACACAGGAAGGGAATGGAAACATGCAACAGCTGCTCTCTTTCTCCCTCTCCTTTGTACTTGTACCCAGAGAAAGTGAAGAATGGAGGGAAGCATGCCTGCCCGACAGCAAAGGGCAGGCCATGGCAGAACAGGCTGTGGAGAGGCTGACTGTATTCCCCTGGGTGCTGGGACCCATCTCTTTCAGGACACAGTGGTGGCTCTCCAAGCCCTGTCCCTGTACGGAGCTGTCACTTATGCCAAGAGCGGAGCAGCTTCCAAAGTGACCCTGCGATCTGGAGGGGACTTCCAGCAAGACTTCCAAGTGGATCCCACAAACCGGCTGCTGCTCCAGCACGTGCCCCTGCCCCAGGTGCCAGGGGAGTACAGCACAGAGGTGTCTGGCGAAGGCTGCGTCTACCTGCAGGTGAGGGTGATGGGGGCAGGCGCCATCCTATGAGGAGAGCCCCTTGCCAAACAGGAGCCAGGGAGGGAAGGGACAGAAGGGACAGGGGAGAGGGGAGGAGTGGGAAGGAGAACTCTGGGAGAAGGGAGAGGAGATGAGTAGAGGTGTGTGGAGGAGAGAGAGAGGCAGGGAGGGAGGGAAGGAGGGAAGGAGGAAAGGATCCTCACGTACACATACTCGCTCAGAACTGCTTGTCCTCCCCTAGACAAGCCTGAGGTACAACGTGCAGCCCACGCAGGAGGATGCACCCTTCATGCTCCATGTGTACACGATCCCAGAGACGTGTGAGGACTCCAAGGCTCACAAGGTCTTTGACATAGGCATAAATGTCAGGTGAGTCTGCACTTGGGTCTGAGTCTTCCCAAGAAGCCACGGGAGCTGGAGGAGGTCTGGTGGTCCCGGGTGAGCCAGTCTGGAAGCCCTGGAGGGGTGGTGCATCCCTGGAAAAGTGGGCAGGAAGCAGCTGGGCTGGGAGAAGCGGCTGTGGAGGAAGGGCGTGTCCTGCAGTGGTGGAGCTGTGTGGGCAGTCCAGGGCTGGGCTAGTGAGAGGCTGCATAGGTGACTAGGAGGCCCTGGCATAGCTGGAGAAGAAGGTGCCGGACTGTCAGGATGTGGTGGGGTGCCAAGTATTATGGAAAAGCTGGAAGTGTCCCCAGCTGCGACTTGAGGTGCACTGAACCTTTGTTGCTCGGTTCCTTAGTTATACTGGGGAGCGCAATGACTCCAACATGGTGATTGTTGACGTGAAGATGCTGTCAGGATTCATCCCCGTGAAGTCCTCCGTGAGGAAGGTAGGAGCCTGTTTGTCAAACAAGCAAGACCCAGCTTCTTCTCTTCAAGATACCTTCCAAGTGTCTGTAGCAAAGTGGAGGGCTTCAGGGTTGGAATCAGCTTGATCTTGCCATTGTCTTCCGCACTTTTGCCGTGTACAGTGTTTTCTTCTCTTTCCTGGCTCCAGGCCAGCACAAGGGGAGACAATGTGAAGAATCTAGGAAAAACAGACGACGTCATTTTTCCTTTAGAATGGTGATGGGCACCTTGATTATCTCTGTGTCCTGATAGCTCCCTAAAAGCTTTGTCTGCGCGTAGGACATTCAAAAGCAGTGCCGCTTCCTTTTTCCCTGTGCTGACCTGACACCACCCAATAGCGTCATAACTGTTGAGGTCTCGGGTCACTCTCTGAGATGCTGAGCAGGTGCATGGTCTGGAAAATAGAGGCAGCCATAAGGTACTGCAGAACTAGCAAGCCAGAAGGAATGTATTTTCATTGAATCATTCCATCACTGTGCTTGAACCAGCGCTTAGTCTCTGCTGCAGCGAGGCCATACTTCATCAGCCAGGCTGGCGAAGGGAAGGCTTGCAGACCATGATACCTAGTGGCACACTGAGGTGGCAGTTCTGTGCTGCAGACTCAGTTCCCTGAGTACCCCCGTGTTTCATCTGCAATACATCCCGTCCGTGGGGCTGTGTAAGGGCACAAGGAGGCCACCCTCAATGCAGTAACATCTTGGTCTTCTTTCTTACAGCTGGAAGGCCGCTCTGTTATTGAGCGCACAGAGTTGAGTACCAACCATGTCCTGGTGTACCTGGAAAAGGTGAGTATCCGTCTGGGGAGACGACGAGTCAGAAACACAGGCATTGGGACATTTGGCCAGACAGGGCAAAAGATGTGGGACTCAAAACTACCATGGATCTGACAAGAACAGGACTGAAACCCATACTGCCTTTTGCTGACCTTTCAGACTTACAAGTGGCCCTTTCCTCCCAGCCCTCAGCAGCCTTTCCCTCCGCCGCGTGCACAGATCGGGCCCTGACCTCCCCACCAGCCAGAGCCTCCCCCAGTGTGGGGAAAGGCCCCAGGGCTTCCCCTGGCCCCTCAGCCAGGCCTGCAGCCCCTGCGCCCCCAGGGCCCAGGCAGGGGTGCCAGGGGAGAGCGAGGGAGCTGGGGGGCAGCGTGGAGGCGCAGGGGAGCCTGGGGCAGTGCCGAGCCGCCCCTGAGCCTCCACCGCTTCCCTTCCCCAGCTGAGCAGCGAGACCCTCAGCTTCTCCTTCACGGTGGAGCGGGACATCCCCGTGCAGGGCCTGAAGCCAGCTCAGGTGAAGGTCTATGACTACTACGAGACAGGTGAGTGCGAGGCTGGGGGTGCCCGTGGGAGCGCGAGGGTGGGCAATGGGACACGTGGAGGGGCACGGGAGCTGTGAGGACCTGCAGCTTCCCCTGGCCTCGGCCCTTTCCTGTCCCCGCGCTGCCTGGGCAGCCTCCTCCCTCCTGCTCCTGTGTGGGCAGGCCCCAGAGAACAATGGACGGGGGGCAGGTCTGGGCGTTGGTGACAGTGTGGGGATCCCTGCATGGCTGCCCCTCACACCAGCGGCTGCCCCTGATCTTGGTGCCTGCATGGCCCGTCCTGCCTCTCCGGGGAGAGGAGCCATCCCGCAGGGCACTGTTCAGGTCCAGCCCCGGAGCGCAGCCGTGCCCGCGCTTCCATGCAGACCTGACGGTGCCCTGGACCTCTGCTGTCCCGGCCGCTGCGCCAGGCTGGCAGCGACAGAGTCATCCCCCCGCCCCAGTGTGCTGGCAGAAGGGGCCTGAGCAGCTCTTGGGCACACCGCAGTGGAGACCTGCTGGGGCTGCCTGTGTGGGGTGGCTCTGCCTTGCTGCTGCGGCCTCCAGTCAGGGCCGTGACTGGGGCTGCCTCCCACCCACCTGGGCCGTGACTAGGGGGAAGCTGGGGATGGTGGCAGTGGCCTGCTGTGTGGCCCACGAGAAGTGTCTCTCTGGCACCCGTCCCTCTGCCAGGAGTGCTGAGGGGCTCTGACAGCCTGCTCTCTCCCTTCCCTTCTGTTTTCCAGATGAGTTTGCCACACAGGAGTACAGCGCTCCCTGCGCCACAGGTAGGGTGTACAGGAACAACTAACATGTGACAAGCATGGTCTATTGCAGGTTGTCTTGAATGAGAGTCTTAGCAGACCTGGCTTTCCTTTTGTGAGTGTACTGTCAGCATTTATCTCTACTATGCCTATTTCTTCTATGGGGATGTCGCTATACAAAGCCAGAAGTGAATGCTTCCACCCCATGTCCTGTGTAAGATCAGATAGAACTTTCATTTTGTGTCACTGAGAATAGCAATCCCATTCTTTTGTTACTGCCTTCTTTCACACAGACACATTTTCCTTCACTCATATGTGTGTGTCACATTGTACAAATAAGATTGAAATCTCCCTTGGGACTGAATGCCACGCCCAGCCGATGTGCCTCTGTCCTTTTCAGTGCCATATTTGTCATGCTGCAGACACAGAAGGGTGCTGAATACTTGTCTTCCAAATATCTTGGTGAAATTTTGACAATATTCATGCCTTTTGGTAACCTTTCAGTCTCTGCCCTGGGTTATTTTTCCCTTCCTTTGGGAAATCCAGGTGCTGAGAGAGAATGTGTCCTGGGAAAGCTCATGTATCTCCAGGAAATCTCTGCCTCCCCTCCCCTCTCTGTAGCATGGACATCTTGAATTTGTCCAAGCACTCCCATCCTGTTATCTGTCTGCAACTGGGCAGTTTTAGGTGAAGCAGTTTCCCAGATTTTAACAGGGCTTGAGCTCACATAGCCACCAGAACACAGAGAAGATATCCAGGGGTCCAGGAATTGCTTCATCAGGATACTTATCTCATGCTGTCCTTTTCCTGCCTCCAGCCAAGGCTGAACAGGGAAATGCTTGAAGAGTACATCTTGTCTGAACCTTGTTGGATCAACTGGCATGTCTCTGTCCCTAGATCTTCTTGTTGAGGGGGCCTATTGAAATGTTAGAGGAGGACACTTCAACGCCAAAAAGGAAGTAACACGATAAATAAATAAAGTCTTGATTCTCATCAGATGCCTATGGCCTTGCTTTTTGTTACTGCATCTTGTCTCTCCTCCCGTCCATAGCTCAAACTGTGTAATGGCCCAGAGCCATCCATGGCAAGGTGGTGTTTGGCAGCTCTTTGGGAACACCACAAGGCACACAGCTTTTGGCAGTGGGAGGGTCACCTCCATACTTGCCAGTTCTCCAGGGGGAGAGGAAATCCTACATGATCCATTATGCACTGGAAGCTTGGCTTCCTGCCTCTAAAAATGGGTGTTTTCTGCAAGATAATCCTTGGACATAAACCTGTGATCACATATTGCGTTTGACCCCACTGTGAAATCCCTGCTATGAGGTGGAAGGACAGTGTGAACCTGTCCAGTCTGATCTTTCACAGCAGGCCAGATAGAAGTGAAGGGAAAACCTGTGGACTCTCACATTCTGGCAGTGGAGACATTGCTTGTTTCTAAACAGTTGAAGTGAAATCAGAGAGGGACTGGGAACTGACCGGTGTCATTAGTCAGAATTTAAACCAAGAACTGCTTTATGAGTCAAACCCCTTGTGTTTTTCATGAGAACTTTATCCTCTTTCCCTCAGTGGAGGCCTGTAGATCTATTTGGGTTTTTCTGAGTAACTTTAATATGGGTTGTGGTTTTTTTTCTCCCTCACAACTAAGCTTACAGTGCTTCATCAGAACTCAGAGGGGAGGCTCTGGATTCCCATCTGGTAATTTGGGTTAAACCTTTTGCATATCAATTTTCCAAATGATCACATTCTCTCTAGGCTAGATCTCTCCCAGGAATGCAGAGGCAATCAGCCTTAGTTTTAGTATATTAAAATGGCACTGTATTTTTTTTGCATGGTTCTGTGTGCAGAGGTGCCTTTGACCCTGCCAATGTAAGCTCAAGCAAACTCACCTACAGGAGTCCCTCAGGTAGCATCTTTCATGTACACAGACCCAGGTTGTCAAAAATGTAATTTACCAATGCAGCAAAGACCTTGTACTTGTTTCGGCTCTTTGTGTTGTCATCGTCCACGTGGGTGTCTCAAGACCCTCTTTCCCCTTCACGAGCTAGAATTCCTCACTCTGAGGAAAGTAGTTTGGCCCCTTTTATAGCTGTCCCCTGCTAAGGGGTCATGAAAGACTGACTGTGCTAGAGAGACACAGTGCCAGCTAAGACCATCAGCGCAGGGAAAGCGGGTTCAAAAGCGCCAGGCCTGCAAACTTGTGCATACAGACACAGGTCTGCAAATACACACCCTCCTTTACAGCTGGCTGTAGAGGGATGGCAGCAGCTCCTTCATTTTCATTTACTTTTTGGCAAGTATTCTGCCATGGCTATGGTATTGAAACTTTTCTGCCTTAAATGGAACAAAGTGATCATCATGATAATTTAACTGAAAAGTCTGTGAAATCACTGGATTATGTTCCATTCACAAAAATTGGAAAATGGAAAGAGTTAACACTACGCTTTGCTGCCAGCTGAGCATAAATTAGACAACACCTAACCATTGCCCACAGGCAACCACATCACTTGTCATTTGGGACTGCCTGGCCAGCCCATATCTGTAAAGCAGTTTAACATATCTCTGCTTGACTAGGATGTAAATCAACAAAGTCACATACATGCAGGTCTGCCATGGCATGCTACGTAGGAAACTTTTGCAAGGCTACCTGAAGGAAGTACAGGAATGGCTGTACATTCAATGTCTGACCATTGAATTTGTATCCCCATGGAGCAAGGACTGCATGCTTCAAAGGCAAATCACAATGGTCTAAAATCAAAGAAGTTTCATTCAGTGACAAAAAACTATGTTGCTTTGGAAAAGTAATTGCCTCATGGTAGGAAATTAGATGGTTTTACTGTTTCTAAATCAAACCAAAATACAATTAGTAGTCATGCTTGATGAGAAATTTTAATCAGCTTTCACAGAAGCCGGTTCATTTCATAGAGTTGCCTGATACAAGGTGCCAAAAAGGTCTTGCGTGAGTAAATGCCAAACACCACAGGAGACAAAGTGACACAATATTAATAGCTAGCAAAATAGAGGAAGAACTTTATTTGTTCTCAGTAATGCTGTTCAGATAGGCACACTAAAAAAATTTGGAATGAACAACTAGCTGTGTGTACTTTGGATACACAATAAGCCATGATACCTAACAGTAGGCATTTTGAGAGCATAAACTGTCACATAAGATCTTTCTGCCATTCAAAAGTTAAAACCAGAAATTAATGGGACAAAACCAAGAAAGGAGGAGCATTCCTGGAGATATCTAAGAGGATTATGGACAGTTTCATGAAAGCAACTCCATGGTTTAAACAAATGCGCCATTTAAACTAGGTACGTAGGTTACTGGCAAATGCCATTAGCTTCTCCTTGGGAATCTCCCAGAAGCAGCAGGCACAAGGTATGGAAGTTTCCACATGAAGGCCCAAGCTTCAGCTGGAGAACAGGCCATTATAAGTTAGCAGCTGAAGGCATAATGCATGCACACAACCCTTCTGACCAGCCAAGCACCCTCTAATCTTACAAGAGGGCAGACTGTGCATCTCCTCCCACTCTTCTACAACCAAAAAACAGTCCTGGAAGGGGTATCTATGGGGCACATCACAGAGGCTGAATTTCATGTAACTTTAGCTGATCCTTCAGGCTGCCTACCGGTGGGACGCAGGGATAGGCACCTGCAGAGACCGTTTAATCAATAGTTTCTAAGCCAGGGGAGAGAAACTGTTCTCAAGAATCACCTGTCCTTCTCCATTGATCTCAGATGACAAGTTCAGAGTACATAACACTGAGAGGGCTACATTAGAAAGGCTGACCCCAACTTAAATCATTCCATCCCCACTTGTCAGCCTTATTGCCCTGCCCACAAGGCATGGCTGGGTGGGATGATCTTCAACCTAAGAAGCCAGGGAGATTAAACCTGTGACTGGAGGCTGGGCAGGAAGAAACAGAATTGGCAATAAACTGTTCAAAAATCATTGGTGAGTACAGTTAATTTATTTATAAGTTTCATTTCCCATTCCTTGCAGGCAGTATTCTTCTGTCACTCCATCCTCTCCATAGATGCTAGTGGTGGTGGTGGTGAGGCAGGAGGGTTCCAGCAGCTGGGAGTACTCTTCATGCATTGCCCTCATCTACTTCCTCTGCAAGGATGAAAGAAGATGGGAGGGTACAGGCGTTAGAGAGATACACCAGTTCCCTCTCCCAGGCTGAGAGACAGAGACAGCACGATGTGGGTTTGGGAAGCCAGATTATGTGTGAAGCACAGTACAGGAGAGTGGGCTGCTGTTTGACCAGGCTTGAGGGTCACCCATAGCACTCAAAGCTCATGCCACCTTCAAAGCCATGGGAGGTTGAGAGAAGGCTGAGACTCTTTCTGACCCACTGGGAGAGATAAGTGGAGTGGAATTTGTCACACCTGGGATGGACACAGGAGCACAGTGCAGACAGGTAGCAAGGATGTTCACTGCAGCAATGACACATGCTCTTAAAGTGTATTTATTTCTCTGCAGAGAATGGAAGGAATGTGCTGCACCAGTGGACAGCACTGTTCAGGGCAGGGAAGGCAGCTTTCTGCTTTGCAACTGAGATCTGCCTTGGAGTCAGTGCAGAGCACCTTTGGACACCTAGACTGGTGGATGGACCTCTTAATTAGCAATTTCCTATCATCTTTTCCAAGGAGGATAAAACCTCCATCTTTTAGGGCACGTGGCAAAGAGTTGCCTAAAACCTAAAGCCTCCCCCCAAGTCTCAGACTGGAGAGCGAGACCACACCAACATAACCTTTGGAAAGGTTTTACTGTCCGCTCAGTGCCTGTCTTAGAACTTATGCACCGTTTTTCCATGAAAGGGAGGCTGTAGGCCCAGAATCAGCAGAACACGGCTGTACCTACAGACACAGCCAAGGTTAGCAAGCAGGATGGAGTAAAAGCGTGGGAGCTCAGGCTCTTTTCCAAGACACCAGATAAGAACACCAAAGGAGATGAAATTCACCATTTATCACCAGCAAGAGACATAGCTTTCACCTTTCCCAAGCCCAAATCACTTTTTCTCTGCTCTCAGATGCCCTGTGAAAACCACTTCCCAGGGTCTCAGTGCTTTCCAGAAGCCTCCACATTCCAAACACGTGAAACTGGGCAACTGATGGGCAGCCACACCTGCCAGTCTTCACATTGGCAGACTCCATATAGGGCAGGAGAAGTATCACTGGTCAGGGCCTTCCACGGAAGCTCATGCATTACCTGTGCTCCTAAGCCAAACACATGTGGTCTTGCACTGCAGAGAACCCCCCAAAGATGATAGACCCTCTGCCCTGCTAGCTCAGGCTCCAAACCAAGACTGGGTGCCTAGAGTCGTGAGGAACGCCTGCCTCCTGAGAGACCCCTCTCCTGCTTGGGCAGCAGGGTAGCTGAGCAGGGAGCAGCTGTTGCTCCAGATAGTAGCTACCAAAGGCAAACTTGCCATCTCTTGGGATCCAAGGAAAATGGCATTGCTTAAAGGCATGCTGCAATGTACCAGCACCACTGTGGGCTTTGCCACATACAGTTGCTAAGCAGGCTAGGGTGCCATATTGGAGAACTATGACCCCCCCCCGATGAGTGATGTGGCTGTGTGTGCAGGTGGGGATCTACTACCAAGGCAGTTTTCTGTTCACCGTGCAAGGGAGGCAAGCCCAAGTTCCTATAAAAGCCAAACACCTCTTCCATAATAGGGGTTGGGAGGGATTCCTCTGTAAGGAGGACTTCCTACTGCAGGTATGGCTCCATGCGTAGAGTAGGAAGCGAGAGGCTAAGCACAGCACCATGTTACGGCTGTAGTGAAAAAGTATGCCAGGCTTGGGCAGGCAGTTCTGGAGCATGGCATAAAATCACAGTAGGTCAGACCATGCCATGGTGCTTTATGAGATATCTTTTGGTGGCCTTAATTTGCTCTATTGCTCCAGACACAGTGCTTTTGGGGAGAAGTTTGCTGGGTGGTCTGAAAGAGCCAAGTCCCCTTGGCACGATCCCACAGCTAACTAGCTGGAGCTCTCAGGAGGGACCAGAAGATACCTCAAATCTGAGACAACAAGAATGATATAGGAAACTTGAACTCAAAGAAAATGTCCAAGGGGCAGTTCCATTGGGACACAACCTGCATTTAAGCCAGGAGAACATGATTATGGGAACAACTCTGACAATTCAGAGTGGTGGATTTTGAATGTGTCAAAAACATTGAGCCTCCAACACTCCAGGTTTTTCATGCAAATGCTGTGCCTATGAGTTGGGCCAACCTAATCCAAATTAACCACTGAGCAGAAAGCAACAAGCGCTGTCTGAAAGACCAAAAATACAATGAAGAAGGTGTAGAGAACTGAGAAGAAGGGAGGGGCTCTCGGCACCCTACCTGTGGCGCAGGGAGTGCTGTACTCCTGTGTGGCAAACTCATCTGGAAAACAGAAGGGAAGGGAGAGAGCAGGCTGTCAGAGCCCCTCAGCACTCCTGGCAGAGGGACGGGTGCCAGAGAGACACTTCTTGTGGGCCACACAGCAGGCCACTGCCACCATCCCCAGCTTCCCCCTAGTCACGGCCCAGGTGGGTGGGAGGCAGCCCCAGTCACAGCCCTGACTGGAGGCCGCAGCAGCAAGGCAGAGCCACCCCACACAGGCAGCCCCAGCAGGTCTCCACTGCGGTGTGCCCAAGAGCTGCTCAGGCCCCTTCTGCCAGCACACTGGGGCGGGGGGATGACTCTGTCGCTGCCAGCCTGGCGCAGCGGCCGGGACAGCAGAGGTCCAGGGCACCGTCAGGTCTGCATGGAAGCGCGGGCACGGCTGCGCTCCGGGGCTGGACCTGAACAGTGCCCTGCGGGATGGCTCCTCTCCCCGGAGAGGCAGGACGGGCCATGCAGGCACCAAGATCAGGGGCAGCCGCTGGTGTGAGGGGCAGCCATGCAGGGATCCCCACACTGTCACCAACGCCCAGACCTGCCCCCCGTCCATTGTTCTCTGGGGCCTGCCCACACAGGAGCAGGAGGGAGGAGGCTGCCCAGGCAGCGCGGGGACAGGAAAGGGCCGAGGCCAGGGGAAGCTGCAGGTCCTCACAGCTCCCGTGCCCCTCCACGTGTCCCATTGCCCACCCTCGCGCTCCCACGGGCACCCCCAGCCTCGCACTCACCTGTCTCGTAGTAGTCATAGACCTTCACCTGAGCTGGCTTCAGGCCCTGCACGGGGATGTCCCGCTCCACCGTGAAGGAGAAGCTGAGGGTCTCGCTGCTCAGCTGGGGAAGGGAAGCGGTGGAGGCTCAGGGGCGGCTCGGCACTGCCCCAGGCTCCCCTGCGCCTCCACGCTGCCCCCCAGCTCCCTCGCTCTCCCCTGGCACCCCTGCCTGGGCCCTGGGGGCGCAGGGGCTGCAGGCCTGGCTGAGGGGCCAGGGGAAGCCCTGGGGCCTTTCCCCACACTGGGGGAGGCTCTGGCTGGTGGGGAGGTCAGGGCCCGATCTGTGCACGCGGCGGAGGGAAAGGCTGCTGAGGGCTGGGAGGAAAGGGCCACTTGTAAGTCTGAAAGGTCAGCAAAAGGCAGTATGGGTTTCAGTCCTGTTCTTGTCAGATCCATGGTAGTTTTGAGTCCCACATCTTTTGCCCTGTCTGGCCAAATGTCCCAATGCCTGTGTTTCTGACTCGTCGTCTCCCCAGACGGATACTCACCTTTTCCAGGTACACCAGGACATGGTTGGTACTCAACTCTGTGCGCTCAATAACAGAGCGGCCTTCCAGCTGTAAGAAAGAAGACCAAGATGTTACTGCATTGAGGGTGGCCTCCTTGTGCCCTTACACAGCCCCACGGACGGGATGTATTGCAGATGAAACACGGGGGTACTCAGGGAACTGAGTCTGCAGCACAGAACTGCCACCTCAGTGTGCCACTAGGTATCATGGTCTGCAAGCCTTCCCTTCGCCAGCCTGGCTGATGAAGTATGGCCTCGCTGCAGCAGAGACTAAGCGCTGGTTCAAGCACAGTGATGGAATGATTCAATGAAAATACATTCCTTCTGGCTTGCTAGTTCTGCAGTACCTTATGGCTGCCTCTATTTTCCAGACCATGCACCTGCTCAGCATCTCAGAGAGCGACCCGAGACCTCAACAGTTATGACGCTATTCGGTGGTGTCAGGTCAGCACAGGGAAAAAGGAAGCGGCACTGCTTTTGAATGTCCTACGCGCAGACAAAGCTTTTAGGGAGCTATCAGGACACAGAGATAATCAAGGTGCCCATCACCATTCTAAAGGAAAAATGACGTCGTCTTTTTTTCCTAGATTCCTCACATTGTCTCCCCTTGTGCTGGCCTGGAGCCAGGAAAGAGAAGAAAACACTGTACACGGCAAAAGTGCGGAAGACAATGGCAAGATCAAGCTGATTCCAACCCTGAAGCCCTCCACTTTGCTACAGACACTTGGAAGGTATCTTGAAGAGAAGAAGCTGGGTCTTGCTTGTTTGACAAACAGGCTCCTACCTTCCTCACGGAGGACTTCACGGGGATGAATCCTGACAGCATCTTCACGTCAACAATCACCATGTTGGAGTCATTGCGCTCCCCAGTATAACTAAGGAACCGAGCAACAAAGGTTCAGTGCACCTCAAGTCGCAGCTGGGGACACTTCCAGCTTTTCCATAATACTTGGCACCCCACCACATCCTGACAGTCCGGCACCTTCTTCTCCAGCTATGCCAGGGCCTCCTAGTCACCTATGCAGCCTCTCACTAGCCCAGCCCTGGACTGCCCACACAGCTCCACCACTGCAGGACACGCCCTTCCTCCACAGCCGCTTCTCCCAGCCCAGCTGCTTCCTGCCCACTTTTCCAGGGATGCACCACCCCTCCAGGGCTTCCAGACTGGCTCACCCGGGACCACCAGACCTCCTCCAGCTCCCGTGGCTTCTTGGGAAGACTCAGACCCAAGTGCAGACTCACCTGACATTTATGCCTATGTCAAAGACCTTGTGAGCCTTGGAGTCCTCACACATCTCTGGGATTGTGTACACATGGAGCATGAAGGGTGCATCCTCCTGCGTGGGCTGCACGTTGTACCTCAGGC